>NC_142756.1:17145689-17454748 GCF_054948205.1 Urtica dioica subsp. dioica
AGGAGTTAGTGATATTTACGTCAAAATCTCAAATAATTCCTTATTTATGTTTTAAAAAATGACGTAATCTAGGAAAGGAATTTATTCAAAGGAAAAAAAAATAGGGAACCAAAATCGTGAACATTTGATGGTCGGCGCGACATAATCGCTAGAACCTTGAATTTTTACTTTTCTCATCCCTTTCTTTCTTCCTCTTAGTCTCTCTGAATTCGATCTCTCATACGAGGCTCCGATCTGCTGTACTACGCCTGGTAAAACCCTTTCTTTAATATTTATTTTCGTCAAGGTATTTGATATCGCTACGAGATATATACTCTGTGGTCTTCCTAAAAGTTAGGATCTATATGGTTTTTGGATCATATAGTCCATATACTGGACTGACAGAAATTCCTAGTCATTCTTCACATAGAAAAGAAAAAAAAAATTTGTATGAAAACCTAGGTAAAACCCTCCCTAGTCTTTTTTTTTTTTCGGTGCCGAAGCTAGTCTCTTATGATTTTTTATTTTTTATTTTTTCCTTTTGGGTATAATTGATTTATAAGCTCACTTATTTATGCCTTTTAAAAAAAAAAAAAAAATTGCATATGTTCAGGTAAAGGGTTTTGAAAGGATTTAAGAAATATGATTTGGGGAGTTCTTCGGCGCAGAGCTGCTTCGGTACGTTCGAAAGTCCCTCTCTATTTTGATTGAATCGACGGTCAGTCTGAATCTGAAACAACCTAATTGGATAGCTTTTGACCTTTTTTTTCGTCTTAATCACCAGTCTCATATTGTGGGACAAGCCTGGAAAGCTAGGGCTACAGTTCGTAAGGAGGTATTATTTATCCCTGAATTCAGCTTTGTTGTTCGATTTTTATTTCTATTTTTTTTACTTTTAATTTAATTTAACAAGGTTTTCAAATTTGCAGGCTCAGATTGTCTGGAAAGAGATTGCCTGTGTCCAGAGCTCTCGCTACCACACACTTCTGGGTAAGTCGTGAACTGATATCGTGGTTTCTCTAATTGATTAAAAATCATGAAAGATTTTGGTATTTTGTGAACATCTTTTTAGTCTCGAAATATTTTATTTCTTCTTCTAATTTACTGTTTTTCAGGTGGAAATGTCTGTCCTATGCCAGGCAGGTCTGCGATCTCTCAACCCTTAATATTTCAAACCTAACTCTGTTAGTCTTCTTGCTTGAATGTGTTTAACGATGATTGGTAGCAGGGAAGTCAACTCAATGTCCCGAACGGAGTCTTTCGTCCGGTTGACCAACAGATCATTCTCATCAGATAACGGTACGTACGCCCTTTTACACGAATCCCTAGCTTTGTGTTGCGTGATAGACAAAACATATTTTTTCGATTTTCATTTTCATATATATTTTTTTAATCCTATTGAACTGTGCAGGAGATGAAGTTGAAGCTGTTGTCCCTTACATGGGCGAATCAATTACCGATGGGACTTTAGCAAATTTCTTGAAGAGTATGTTAATTCCTTCAGTTGACTAAATTAACTCATTTTGTTGGTGTACTTGTACCGAATGTCTTCTCATACTTGATTTATATATTAAAACAGAAGTTGGAGACAGCGTTAAACTTGACGAGCCCATTGCCCAGATTGAAACTGACAAGGTAATCATCATTAAGCGTACCGTCTACGAATTTAAATAGTACTATAGTATCAAAGATACTAACTTTATTGCCTCACTGCTACACGTAGGTGACAATTGACGTCAACAGTCCAGAATCTGGTGTCATAGTGAAGGTAATTTTTTGTAGGCCTTTGCAAAAAATAACCAAATGTAAACCGATAGTTCGGTCAAAAACATTTTTTTTTTTTTTATTTTTTTTATTTATTTTTTTTTTTTTATCTCTAAACCAGTCTAATCAGGTTTTGAGTATTTGAACTGCTGTTTCAAGTTCTTATATTTTTGTAACATATATATATGTAATACTTTTAGTTTAACCTTATAATTGATGGAATGTTTAGCTTAATAGTGATAATTTTATTTTGAGCTATTTTTTCAAGTGAAATTTGTAAAAAAAAAATAAAAAAAAATAATAATTAGTCTTAAATCGAACTATTCTAAAGCTGTGTGGTCCGATTTGGTTTATTTTCTTATTTGGTTCGGTCAGGTCTCAATTTTTCCAAATCTTGTAGTCCGGCCTAGTTTGAAGACCGGTTTGAGACAAGCCATGTGAAGTTGGATTTTCTTCCTCACTATAAGTACTGATTGTGTTGTTATTGTTATAACAGCTTTTGGCGAGTGAAGGAGATACAGTGGAACCGGGTTTCAAGATAGCGGTGATCTCGAGATCGGCCGAGGGAACGCCACATGTCGAACCATCAGAACAGCCGAAAGAGAAGGAGAGCGTGGTAGAAAAGCCGACCCCCAAAGTGGAAACCAAGGAAGTGAAGAAAGAGGCTGCTCCGCCGCCTCCGCCACCACCGAAGGCAAAGGGCATTTCTTCACCCCCCAAACCCTCAGAACCACAGCTTCCTCCTAAGGACAGAGAGAGACGGGTACAATTTTTTCGTAATCGATCCGCGGACGTTTAAGGGGTTTAGGTTTTGGTTTAGAGTAGGCACTAAATTTTTTTTTCCTTCCTTCATTCGTATAGGTTCCGATGACGAGGCTGAGGAAGCGTGTTGCGACTCGTTTGAAAGATTCTCAGAACACGTTTGCTATGTTGACCACATTTAACGAAGTTGACATGTAAGTTTGAACTGTTAACACTATTGATATGAATGAACTTTGCAAACTTGTTTTTTTTGTCTTCGTGCTCACTTTTCTTTCATTGTTGTGCTGTTCTCTGACGGACATGCTTTGTTGATGCAGGACTAACTTGATGAAGCTGCGTTCGGATTATAAAGACACCTTTGTTGAGAAGCACGGAGTCAAATTGGGTCTCATGTCTGGCTTTGTTAAGGTACGCTCTCTCCTATAATCACTATTCTTCTTACCCACTGCCTTAATAGAAGATAACACACACACACGTATATATATATACGTGTGTGTATATATATATATATATATATTAAAAAAGAAAGTGTTCGTGTGTTCGACTAGCGTGCGCTCCATCACTTTTTAAGTTGATATAGAAGATAATACAGTGTTATATATATATATATATATATATATATATATATAGGATAAATTACACTCATGCCCCTTGAACTTTTGACCATTTAACAACGTGGTCCCTACTTTTATTTTTTTTACAGCGTCGTCTTTAAACTTTCATATTCTTACAAAGTTAGTCCTTCCGTCAAATTTTTTCTATATTCCGTCTATTTTAACTTGTGTAATCGACATATTACAACTTGAATATTTAAAATTACCTATATATCCTTTATTTAATTATTTTATATTTAAAATTAAAAAATTTCATTTTTCATTCATTTTGTTGTCTTTTTTTTTATACTTTTTTTTATACATTTCCATTATACTTTTTTTTTCTTCACGATAATAGAAGATTAATAATAAATAATAATTCATTTTTATTAAAAATTCATATTTTACATAATTATTTTTATTTATTTTTTTATATAATAAATAATAATTTTTAATAATATTAAATAATTATAAAATCAATATTTTTTTGTTATTTTACAATTTTGTCCCTGTTTAAATAGTCACATGTCAATCACATGGGCAAAAATGGATGGATTGTTGAGAAAAATAGACGGAATGACTACGTTTGTAAGATTGTCAAAGTTCAAGGGTGAGGCTGTAAGAAAAATAAAAATAAGGACCACGTTAAATGGTCAAAAGTTCAGGGGGCATTTATGTAATTTATCCATATATATATATATATATATATATATATATATATATATATATATTAGAAAAGAAAGTGTTCATGTGTTCAACTAGCGTGCGCTCCATAACTTTTTAAATTGACATGTCTGCAAGCACTGTATCCTTACGGCTTGCCCGTTGTTAATAGAACAGTCCTTTGTTTCATTTTGCGCTGTTCTTCCGGTAAAGAAAATTTATGTATTAGAATTTTAATACCGAATATATATTATTACCTTTTTTAAAAATAGGGTTTAGTTCCTAGGTGATGGTGAGACTTCATTTTAGGGGGTGTAAATGATTGAGGAATTTCTTAGGTGGGTATATTTGAAAAAATATATAATTTTGGATTTAAAAATAAATATTTTAGGAAAAATGGCATGGGCCCACATTAGGCCTCACGTAGCTCCGCCTATGCTTAGAGGGGACATGAACTGAGGGCCTTTTGGAAATAATCCAATGTCCTGACCACTAAACCAACACCTCTTAGGTTATACTTTTAAAAAGTGTTGTGTAACTTGTGTTCAAGCATTGATGAACCTCTTCTCAATTCGTTTTCAGGCTGCGATTAGTGCACTACAGTATCAGCCAGCTGTGAATGCTGTCATCGACGGTGATGATATTATCTACAGAGATTACGTCGACATAAGCATCGCTGTTGGTACCCCCAAGGTATGTCTATCGCTCAATGTGCTCAGTGGTTTTTCTTTTCATTCCCTTCCTTTTTCCGACAAGTTTGTTTGTTTGTTATGATTGAAAAAGGGTCTGGTAGTGCCGGTCCTGCGCAACGCAGAGAGAATGAACTTTGCGGAGATAGAGAAGGAAATCAACAGCCTGGCTAAGAAGGCAACGCAGGGTTCGATATCGATCGACGAGATGGCCGGCGGAACTTTCACCATTTCCAACGGTGGCGTCTACGGAAGCCTCATAAGCACGCCCATCATCAACCCTCCACAGGCATGCATGCATAGCTTCTATCCCATTAATAATATGTTAAAGAAAAAGAGGAACCTTTAGTATGATGATCACACTATGTGAGCGAGAATATACTTGGATTTTCATTCCACACATTTCAAGGAAAATAAAAGAGAAATTTACAAAAATATGACTTAAGTACGGAAATTGGGGTTTTTTTTTTTTAATTCAGATATCGTCAAAATTTGAAAAATACGACTCGTTTGACCTGAATACTTATATGACTTATATTTTCTCAGTCATCAAGGAAAGGGTATTTTGGTCTAACAAGTTATTTTTTCCAATTTGGACAAAAATCCAAGTTAATGTTGATGACTTAATATGTCATATTATTTTAAATTTCGAAAATAGAATCCGAATATAAATTTATCCTCAAACTTTCTCACACAAGGAAAATTTAATGGGTTCTTAATTTTTGTTTGTTTCCCTATGGTGAGAATTTTATTAATGTTTGTTTGTTCAGTCTGCAATACTGGGGATGCACTCGATCGTGAGCCGTCCGATGGTGGTGGGAGGGAATGTGGTGGCGCGGCCGATGATGTACATTGCCCTCACTTACGATCACCGCCTCATCGACGGAAGAGAGGCCGTCTTCTTCTTGCGCCGCATCAAGGACGTCGTCGAAGACCCGCGAAGGCTTCTCCTCGACATTTGAAGATAAAAACTACTATTATTCTCATTTCCCCGACGACCAACACCACATTTGCAGGCCTATCTGCATAAACTACAAAAATAATTTTATATCCCGCGTTTTTCAAAAAATTTTGTTCGACATATCTTTGCTTGCTTTTATTTGATCATGTTCAAGGATGGATATTGAAATAATACCTGATTTTCAATTCCCTTTCAAAGAAGAGAATTATGTCACATTGGAGGTTTTGTCCTATCAAAGGTTCCTCCATTTTCGGTCCACTTTTATATTTTTGGAATTTGTTTTTGTCCTATTATGTGGAATATAAAAAGTTTTAATTATGTTTACGAGTTGAAAGCATTTTACTAATAGTTCTAAAATTTCGAGATTTTTTTTTTTTTTTTTTCGTAACCAACCCCACCACACATCGCAGCTCTAGATCACGTTCAATGAGAGAGGATGCATAACCAGACTTGCCCCGCAACAACTTGAGCTGACAACGAACACATGATGAAATTCCAAAAGTTGAGGAACGAAGTGTGAGGTCTTAAAGCTGCCTAGAGTTTGGCGCCCGATTTCCGCAACATGTTGAAAGGCATTGCTTCGTCTTTCACCACAAATATCCTCGCAGAGGATTTCACGCGCGACCCTCTTGTCAGTCATGTCAACTTATGACGGGAAAATCGACCCGTTTTCCTTCTCGCATCCAACATCACCAGATGTCGATGAGGGTGTGGAGACACTCGCTGGCAATCATGTGCCAACTATTAGGGCCTCACTCTGAGTGGCCACGTTTATCAATGGTTCCTCAAGTTGAGGCCCGGGACCATCCAATCTTTTGTGAAACTGCAACGAGCTTACTCGCCGATTTCAGCGGCTCAAGAGAGAGAAAAAAAAACTCGAGAAGTGCCATTTTTTGAACAATCAATTAGAGGAGAAACGAGCCTTTACGTGAATACCTATCAAGATTCACGGAAGAGTTGAACAAGCTCGACAAATTTGAAGACGGCACGCCATCTCGGCGATACTCGATAGACTCCAACTTGGAGGATTCTCGACTCCATGATAAGAAAGGGACCGTGGACAATGACTGAACTCGCCGCTCGGTCTGGGAAGTATATCACCCTCGAGGAGTTTGTTCGTGGCCAGAAAGTCAACAACCAAGGACGCCGGAGAAGGGAAGAGGACGATTTTGATGACCAACAAAAGAAGAAGGCAAGATATGATGCCACCGGTCGCCCCCTGATCAACTCGAGACGCGAGTTGGTGAACAAGTTTCATGAGCAGATAAACTTTACCTCGCTGAACACAAAGCCTGCTTGGAAGGATCTTGGCACTAGTCCGTAAGAAATTCACCTTGATGAAAGCTATATTTTGTGCATATAATTAAAGCTACGACTTTGCCCATGTAAAAAATGACAAAAGTACCGCTTTATTTTCAAGGATATATTTTATTTATTGAAACTTTTCAAGTTTAGTATGTTTTTCTAAGATTTGCCTGCAATTTCTTATATATATATTTTTAAAATTACTAACTTTGTATTAAGTTTTTAGAATATTTGACATGCAAGAGCAACGACTCCAAAAAAGTTTCTTGCCAATAAACAAATTGCCCGAAAATCATCATAAAAAAACATACTAAACCTTCAAAAAATCAATTTAAAAACCCGTTAAAACTTCGAAATGACAATGATATTGTAAAACTTTAAAATATCAAAGGAAAAAACAAGCTAAAAAAAAAAAATCAAAATATAAGAGTAAAACTTCGTAATCAAAATAGAAGTGTAAGACTTGGAAATATAAGTTTGACACTAATGGTAGAACGTTTTATGATTTCAAAAGCACGTTTTCTGAAGTTAATTTTCGAAGCTTTAGCTTGTTTTTTGAAGTTGATTTATCTTTTTCTTTTTTTTTTTTTTTTTTTTTTTTTTTTTCTTATTCTGGCCTTTCTTTGAAATTTAGTGTAAAACATCAAATACCAAGTGCAAAACATCAAAAAAAAAAAAAAAAAAAAAAAAAAAAAAAAAAAAAAAATTACTTACACAACTCTCTGTTTCACCAAAATGTAACTAAAAATTATTCATAAATACATGAAACTAAATATGTGCTTAGAGCAACAAAATTTTAATCCGTAGCTCTTCATAGATATTTATGGGTTTAAAATCAAGCTCCGCATTTATCAACCTCCTTGACAAAAGGGGTTCATATATATATATATATATATATATGTCCGAATTTTCGTAACACGGCAAAAAAAAGTTGGATAATATGATCATGTAAAAAGAAACCTCATGTCCTCTTCGGTCAACTTCATGAGAGCCTCAGACGAACCACCTACAGTTCTGCCAAAACCCCAAACAAGATATTGAATAGTAAATAATTACAGAATCATATTTATAGACTCCAACATGCGAACAAACAAACAAGAAGCTTCTTACCCTTCAAACACCAGTTCCTTCTTCTGTTGCAGCTTCAGAACCTTCTCCTCGATCGTATTCTCGATCACAAACCTCACGATTCTAAACCCACAACCGAAAACAAAAGTCAGCCTGTCACGAAAACAGTCAAGCGAGCGACGGGTGAGATTTATGGACCAACCTGATTGGTTTATACTGTCCGATCCTGTGGATTCTATCCTGTGCTTGCCGCTCCACCGCGGGGTTCCACCATGGATCCATCAAGAAAACCTGAAGAAAAGTTTTGGAAGTCAAATTTCGCCTCAACGAAAATGAAAAGAAATGGATCAACGGTAATAAATTCGATTCACGTACATGGGAGGCAACAGTGAGATTGAGAGCGACGCCGCCAGCTTTCAAGCTCATCAGGAAAATCCTGCAATCGGCATCTTCGATGAATGTCTTGATAGCGGCGTCTCTCGCATTCATCGTCATGCTTCCCACCAATTGCACGCATTTTACGCCCGACTGCAATTACACACACATCACTACCATCGATAATTTCATAAATTACCTTTTTGCCCCATCAATCATGGTGGTCGTGTCACTTTGGCCCCCTCATTTGAAAATATTATAAATAAAAAATTGCAGTCATCAAGCCGTGCAAAATGCCATCATCTTACATATTTGTCATGTTTAGTTCAAAATTATTAAAAAAATAAAAAATGGGGCTAAAACTGACAGTTTAAACTGACACGATCACCATCATCTTTTTTTAGCAGTGTTCTTACCTTCTGGAGTGAGTAACTGATGAGATCCAAGAAAGATGTGAATTGGCTGAAAACTATTCCTTTAGCAGAACCATCCCTCTCAACCATATTTCTGATTTCTTCCCTCTGAAATACCAGACAATTTCGGTCAGCAACAACACGAAAACCCAAGGGTCTAATAACGTACGAAAAAGTAACATGAAAACATACCAGAGCCTCAATCTTGGTGCTTGTTTTGAAATTGATGAGCGGAATTCTGTTTAGAATACTGGAGGACTTGAAGCCTTTGACGGAGATTTTGCCAGTCTGATTGCTGGTCTCTGCTTTCGATGTCAGATCAACAGTGAGCAATTTCGAGCAAGTTGGGCATGAGACTTGCCCAAATGATGTAGAATAATCAATCAAACATGCCTTGCAAAAGACATGTTCACAGGCAGTCACCTGAAATATAAATTGGATGTACGGTAAGGATAGAAACATTGCGCCATCGTACAATAAAATACATCAAGTTTCTCACACTGGTAAAAACTAAAGCCAATAAGCCACGTACACTAGAAAACAGTAAATAATAATAATAACAATAAAAAATAAAAAAATAAACAGTTTAAAATTAACCGGCAAAACTATTAAGCACAACATAGCCCAAATATACATTTGTTTTGTTTTAAGTAGTTATTTATGGCATGCTAGTAGAGTATGAACAAGTGGGTTTAAAAGGTCTCTAGAAGCCTAATCTCATGGACTGCCATGATAATATGAAACGTGAGATGAAACAAGAATGACTGACCACATGATCTTCTGCTGTTTCATGACAAATGCCACATACTTTCTCGCCAATATCATTATTCCCCTTATTTCTCAATGCAGCACTTGCAGAATATACCACAAGATATGGATGATCCACTGCCTGTAATTAATATATATATTAAAGGCCAGTACAATTAGCTATGATGACATTGAAAAAAGTGAAAGGAGAGTGAAGCGAAGTTTATATGTATTTAGATACAAATTCCCTGTGAAGAAATTAAACATTTTCGTACTTCAGAGATCATTCATTTAAATTTAATTGCACAAGATCTTCTTACCTGACGCAGGCGTGTGAGGAGGTCAAATATGTGAGCATAATTATTCAACAGTGTCCCCGCTTGTACATATCTGTAAGATGGAAATTATATCATGGAAAATTCATAAATACCCACTAAGTTTCAAAATTAATAACCTACCTATTTCAAAATGTAAACACAAGAATTATATTGTAAGCACCAACTATGGAATAGTAAACATTTGCTTATACTTTGTAAACAACACGTAAAAAGTAAATGAATTAAGTACTTAGTTTAATTTTGAAAACCTAATTAATAGTAGTTTCAATATAATAAGGTTAAAATGGGCAGTGGATCTAATTTATTCGTTATATTATATACAGCCAGGCAAAAGAGATATTACAAAGAATGACACTTAACAGAGCCCAATAAAAAGCATTAACACAATGAGCCTTTCGATAAAAGAATAACAAACTTTCATAATCTGTTTGAGAGAGAGAGAGAGAGAGAGAGAGATTACAGTACGTGTTAAATTCGGCCTGACTATCAGTGTACAATGACTCGTAATAATCATGCTCTCTTATATCCAGTGTGTCACTCCTCAATGAAATCTACGGCAAGCACGATAAAAGCCCATAAGACGGTTACATCATATACTCTAATATAACGTTGGAAGAGAAGATATAGAGCTAGAAATTACGATTCTTGGAGGAAGTGCAAGATCGGCTGCACGGCCTTTCTTTGTTCGTCTCAGCACCGACATCTTTAAAATTTTGTGTTTGAGCAAGATCATTGCCCTTCTTCCCCTGTCTTCGTTTGAGTACAATTGTATTGGCGTCGCTATATACTAGTAAAATCAAATATATAGGATTAGCATATTATTATCCAGTAGAAAAAGAGGTAAGTAAGAAAACAAAGAGGAATAAATTGCATACTCACTTTGTTCCACCAACAAAAATGTCTAACAGATTTATGAGGGCATTGTGAACATTGTGTTGAGGCACTGCAGAAAGGAATCAAAGGCACCATGTATGGAATAAATGTTATATGTTTGCAACTAGTCATATTGCAATGAACTAAAAGGAAACAGACCTTATCTAAAAGAACAAAAGACATAGTTTCAGTATAAGCAACTAACTCTATAACCGATTATCCCCAGGAGAAGTATAAATAAAGGTTAAGTTAGACATGCTGAAAACATAATCGGATTCATTTTATAATGCAGACCATACCTGTGATCCGGAGCTCTACAATCACAGTCCTTACACAAGTAAAATGAGTACGGGACAATATGCAAAAAGCGTATCTGAATAAGCGAATTGAAACTTTATTAGCTGAAATGACGATAAAATGTATTTAACTTTTTACTTTTACAACTAAGAATGATAAACTAGTAAATAAATATAAAATACAATGACTTACCAAAGAGTAAAGTTCGCCGACTCGATTCTGAATGGGAGTGCCGCTCAGAGCCCATTTGTAGGAGGACTCTAAGGAAAGAACACCTTTCGCCGTATTGCTGTGTCTATCTTTTACATAGTGCGCCTACAAAAAATTAGCAGTACAATCTGTTCATACAAAGGTATTGTCCAGTAATACATTTTAGAAATTAATAATCTCTAAAACTGATACACCAAGCAAAATCACCTCATCCAAAATGATACGCTCCCACTTTGCAGAAAACAGCGCCGATTTTCCCTTGGGAGGCAAATTCTCGTTCTTTTCTGGTACGTAATCATCTGCCTTGTTCTTGTTCTTGTTCTTCTTCGGATTCTTCTCTTTGGGTGGATCAATGACGTACTTTCTTTTCTTCAACTGCTTAGCTTGCTTCTCGGTTCTATTGGCCTTAAGCCCACAATAATAAAGCAAGTGAATTCTCATCTTCTTCTCGAGATACAGCCTACCACAGTTGGGACACTTCTGTTTTGGAGGCATTATGTACTTCCTATACTCGCTCTCGACGATCGAATACGTAGTGATGACGAAATCGTATTCGGAGAATTGCTTCGAGTACCTCTCTCGGTTGGGTCCGTGGTATACCAAAACCTTTGTGCTTCCCTTCAGTGTGAACCTGTCTATCTCGCCTACCCACTGGCTCACTGCTACCACAGGGCAAATTACGAGTGTGCCCTTGAGTCTGATCGATCCGGAAGATGAGGATTGCGACGATGAAGCACAAGCTTCTCGGGAAAGCTCTCGTTTGGCGAGGACCAGAGCTATGGCTTGAATGGTCTTTCCCATACCCATTTCGTCGGCGAGAATTCCTCCTCTGATCGGTGAGCTTTCTTGTTTCAGAGCCCAGGCTAACCACTCCTTCTGGTACCTCAGCAACTCCACGTTCATATCCGAAGGCGCTTCGGTAGAATCGATCATCACTTCGTCCTGTTTTTCAAGATCGAAATCCTTATCTTCATTCTCGTCAAGCCATTTTTCGTGTTCCTCTTCCCATATATTCCACATCAAAATCGGCTTCTCTTTCTTCTTTTTACTGCCCTTATTCTTTCCCGTTTTCATGCTAGGCCCAGGAATATCATCGATGTCGTAGTTTATTTCCACTTTGATATCGTTCTTTGGTCTCTCCTTCCTTTTCAGCGAGTTGGTTTTCCGATTATAATCATCATCTGCTTTCAATTTTCCAGAAAGTTTAACATATAATCTAAAACTAAGATCAAATTCCATAAAAAAATAATAATAATAATAACGACAATATTGGACAAAACTCCGAAAAATCAACCACAACTTTCAAGCTTCAATTATATCATTTAAAATCATTACCATCGTCGCTGAAATCGCTATCATCGTCAGTCTCCGAAGATAAAACCTCGTAAACCTCATCATCATCGTCAGAGAAGTTGTCGTTTTCATCTTCTCTTCGATCTTCATCGCCTGCGTTGTGAATCGCGTCAGATTAATCTTAACATTCGAACTATTTTAACGAATAGCAATCAAAAGCCAAAAGTATCAAAGTGGGTATTGAGAGAGAGAATAATTTTGTAATACCGTCGTCAACGGGAGTGGAGGTTTTGGTGCTGCGAGAACGAAGCTCCATTGTCGGAAACGAGAAATCGCTGATTTAGGGTTAATCAGAACAGTAAAGGAAGAGATAACAGTCGTTTCTTCTTCAACGACTCTTGAAACGGCGGGAAATCTTGGGAAAGCAACCGAGAGTGCTGACGTCAGCACGTACGCATATATAGAGCGCTCTAATGGGCCGTAACCAGGGCGGGCCCAACAACATATACTGGGGGGCCTTAGGCAAGAAAAGGCCTCTAATGAGCTAATTTTTTTGGTGTAATTTTTTATCCTTGTGAAGATAATAAATTGGGATTATTCCTATTCTATGACTATTACAATTGTTTTGGACCAAAATCAAATAAGTCAAATTTAATCCTAAAATATGACTACCTAAATTGAGCTATTACATTTATATCCTTTCAGTTTAATTTAACCTTTTCCTATTAATTTTATTACGTATGTCAATTTGGAATTAATTTTTGAAACCGTCCAAAATTCATCATTTCTTCTTCTGCGTTTTCTTTTCTTCTTCTTCTTCTTCTTCTTCTTCTTCTTCTTCTTCGTCCAAAATCTCTCTCTCTCGCGTCCAAAGTCTCTCTCTCTCTCTCTCTCTCCATATCGCTCACCATCTCTCTCCATTTCGCTCTCTCTCACCGAAACCTTAAACAAACCCACCGCACCTCTCTCCCACTCCAGTTCATCTTCCACGTTTCTTCGGCCGAAACCCACCACGCCTCTGACCCAGACCTCACTGACACCACCGCGCCTCTTTCGCTCTCTCTTTCTCTCTCCAGTTCTTCTCCATTTCTTTGGCAAAAACCACCCAAAATGACGAATACCCAGACCCCTAACGACGAACACCCAGACCAAAACCCTAAAACCACACCCATTTTGGCCGAAACTCAAACCCAAATACCGGACCCAAACTCAAACCCGAAGAAGAAATCCCCTGCGAAGAAACCCAAACCCTCGCCTGAGAAATCTCCCCCGGTGGTGCGTAGAAGTCCTCGCGTTTCCCATCCATTGCCTGAGAAATCTCCTCCGAGCGTGGCGAAGAAGAATCCGAGCGCTGCGAAGAAGAAGCCGAAGCCGAGTGTTGCAAAGAAGAAGAGGAAGACGACCATCTCAAAGTCACTGAAGTCTCCGGCCAAGCGACCAAAAATAGATACCAATGTGGTATCCGAAGATGATTCCTTTGACGATTTCGTCATAAAAAAACCATCCTCTAAGCCCAGAATCACAAAGTCATCCAATAAAAATCAAAAGGTTAGTGATTATGTTTTATGTTGATTATAGTGTTGATGTTGATTATAGTTTTATGTTGTTGAAGAAAGATCATTGGCGCCCAAATGTGAGATGTTAATTATAGTTTTAATCCGTTGACGTTGATGTTAGTTTCTCATGTGTTTGGTGTTGCCGGGGTCGTTGACAGTAGCTGGTTTATTCACATTGATGTCAATAAACCGTCTGTTATATTGACATTGATGTCAATAAACTGTCTGGTTTATTGACATTGATGTCAATAAACCGTCTGTTTTATTTACATTGCTGTCAATAAACCGGCAGGTTTGACAATGGTACTTCAACGATATCATGTTCTAAGTAATGTTTTTTTCATTTAGGGATGGAGCAGAGTCTTGGACGTTGACCAAATTGCCGGGGTTACGTTCAACCTTTTGGGCGGTATTCAAAAGTTCAATGAGGTCATGAAGAAATCAATGTCCGAGGAAGAGACCAATATATTCAGGCAGTCTTGTTTTGGGCATTTCCTTGACGTCCCCGAGATAGCCAATTCTTCGGCGATAGTCAACCATATTATCTCGCGGGCTGGACAATACAAGGACTCATCTTCTGACGCTTTGTTTTTTGAAATTGGCGGTGAACCTCGATCATTCAGTAAGGAGAATTTTGCGGAGATCACCGGCTTACGGTTTGTTGACGACTACACTAAATGTTCTTATTCGGAAGTTGTTAAGGATGGTCTATACGAAACTGCCTTCCACAAGGGAGCCTTAAATAAGAGGGACGTCGTGCAGTCATTGGTCTCTGAGAACGAAGAATGGCAGACTGAGAAGAAGGCGAAGTTTAAAATACTATATTTTTTGCTGAACGTGCTCATCCCCGACAACTCGAACTGTTTGGTAATCATAGTAATTATGAGTATTGCATTTTGATAAACCTTTTTGTATGTCTAACATGATAATGTTTTGTTTAGGTACCGAACATGAACTATGTCAAGTTGGTGGATAACTTGGACGAGTTCAACCGATACCCGTGGGGAAATGTGGCTTGGAATTTCCTCCATGAAAAGATTACAACCTTCATTGAGAAATCAAGGTCGAGGGACACAGGTAAAGTGAGACTGCCGGGTTTCTTTTTGCCTCTTCAAATTTGGGCATTCGAGTCTTTTCCCATCCTCTCGGAGCAAAAAATCTGCCACAAAGTCTCCGACACGGTCATTCCTCTCATGCTCCGATGGAAATCTACATTTAAGGTTTCTGCGCTAAAGATGCGAGAAATCGATTTCTCAAGCTCGCAGGTAAATCTAGTAACATGTCCTTTGATTAATGTATCACCATTGTTTACTCATCATGTTCTTGAATTAATGTACCAGATTGTTTACACTCCAATTCGCTCATCCACTCTGACGGCGAAAGCAAGAGTTGTCGAAAGTCGTGAAAAAAAGTCAATGAAATCCACTGTGGCAGCGAAAGAAGCCTCGAAGGTGTCACCGACGAGTAATGACAAGCATTCCCAGGTAAATACACACGTTCCTATTGACATGAATGTCAATAATTACAGGTTCCTATTGACATTCATGTCAATAAACATAAGTGTTTATTGACATTCATGTCAATAAACCTAAGTGTTTATTGACATGAATGTCAATAAAAACATGTCTTTATTGACATTAATATTAATAACTGATGTATATTGAAATGTTTTTTCATTCTATTAGGAGGAGCGGTTGCAAGCTTTGGAGAATCAAATGGCTACTGTAAAGTCTGATCTCAAGGACATATATGGCAAAATTGACGAGTTAAGCCAACATGTCAAGGGCCTTGACGAGAAGATCCAATTGATCTTTCCGAAGAATAAAGACCCACGAGATTATGACGAGAGAGAAGAGACGCGTGAAGAAGAAAAAGAAAGAGAGCAAGAAGATGATGACACTCAAGCCGGTGAGGGAGACAGGGAGAACACAGAGAAACGGGTATACGGAGAGAACGACATTTTCACTCAATCTCAGGTAGTCATTTTTACTCAAACATTCCAAACAAATTTATTTATTTATTAATTTATTTATATTTGTTTATTCAATTCCAGGTAGTTTATGGAGAATGGGGTTTTTTAAAACATACTTCATAAGAACTGAGAGATATTGAAGTGGAAGAAGAGGCTGGCATGTACGATGACGATGTAGTTGTTACCCAGGATATTGTATTTAGTTACATTAAAGTCAATAAATCATAGTCTTTATTGACATTGAAGTCAATAAATCACAGTGTTTATTGATATCAAAGGTAATAAATCAGTGTTTGTTGAATTTAATGTCAATAAATACTGTGCATTAAGGTTCGTGAATATAACTAAATAATTATGTAAAAAAGAGAAAGGTAGGGAGAAACACATACCTCATGATCTGGAAAACCTCGGTCTCCCTTAATCTAACCGCACGAATTGCCCACACACAATTGTCACCCGGGCAAACGACGTGGAGATACTTCTTACAAGAACTCTTTGTCGTGAATGCAAAGTGTTTACTTATCGCATACATGTTCAAATGCTTCTTCAAGGCATGTTTGGTAGCATATAGAGCTCCTAGCTCGACTCTTATAGGCGAGTTCAAATCCATCACTTCATTCTCCCCAATGTGCTCACGCCCAATCCTGGACGGTTTGGTAGGGGGCTGTGGAGGTCGTTGTGTCAAAGGAGTGGGTTGAGAGGGTCCTTGTGTAGAGGAATGAGGTCGTTGTGGAGATGGTTTATGTGTCGGTGGAGTTGGCTGAGACGGTCTCTGTGGCGGAGAAGAGGGCTGTGATGCCAACGCACGCGGCTGTTCAAATGTGTATTCTTCCAATCCAAGTGTGGACGGAGATGCAAACTCTTCAAATCTAGACTCCCCCTTCATTGGACTTGATTCTAGGCGAGACGAGGACGGCTGATTTGCTGCCTCATCGGGCGTTAGCTTAACTATCTCAATAACAAGATGATAATTTGACATGGAAAGGTCTCGGCTCCTCAAATACAAGTAACTTTTGACGTGGCTATCGTTTGTAATCTTTATTGGCAATGCCGAAAATGGTGTCTCATATTTGACCACAATGGAATGAGTGGACGGTAAGAGCCCCATCTCAGCATACTAGGCGTCCATGAGATGGTTGTACTCAAAACCATCTGAAAGCACAAGTACAAACGATGCACCCTCCTTGTATACACATGGTTTAACCCATGTACCACTATGCTTGACATACACTAAAATATCACCCATTACTGCATAAAAAGAGTGTAATAGGGATGTTAATTTCATATATTAAACGTTTAAAATTCCTTTATAAACATTTAAAATCATAACAAAAAAAATTAAAAAACTGTGAAGATTTATTGACATTGATGTCAATAAAATTGCATTTTTATTGACATTGTTGTCAATAAATCTTCAAAGAATTTTTCCAGAATCGTTGAAGATTTATCGACATTAATGTCAATAAAAATGCAACAATGTCAATAAATCTTCAACGATTCCCAAAAAAATTTCCAGATTTTTTGTGCTTCCAAAACTCGTTCTTTCATTGTTTTTTTTAACTTCAAAGACCACAAAAACGTTTTTTTTTTTCATGAAAACCATTAAACCCTAATCAAAGTGACGAACTTTTTTTCATGACAAAGCTTTTCCACAATCAAAGTGATATAGATGAACGAAAATGATAACAAACCTTCTTTCCACGAGCATGAACCCACTGAAAAACAAGTTGAAGATGACAGACAGAGACACGAGATGAGACAGAGTTGAGAGAGCGAGAGAGACGAACATGAAAACAGAGAAAAATATGTAAACACGCGAGAGAGAGAGAGAGAGAGAGAGAGAGAGAGAGAGAGAGAGAAAGAGAGAGAAGTCTAACTAAATAAAAGTCAAATACTAAAATAAAAAATAAAACAAAATGTCAATAAAAGTGGGGTTATTTTTGTAATTAAAGAAAATAGGTAGTCATATTTTAGGATTAAATTTGACTTATTTGATTTTGGTCCAAAACAATTGTAATAGTCATAGAATAGGAATAATCCCTAATAAATTCGGTCGTTGTGGTGAACCAGAAAAGTTAGGATAGAGTCAGACGCCAAGACCTCTTCTTTAGTTAGGGGAAGAATCCGCACGAATCGGATTTTTTGAGGAGCATATTGAGAGAGAATTGAGTTTGACTAGACAATGTGTGGTTGGAAAACAAGGAACCAAAATCTAATAAGTCAAAATTAATTCAAAAGTATGACTTTCATATATGTGTAAGAACAAAAATACCCTTAATGAAATATTTTTTATTTTCTTTTGCATTTAATTTTATTATTTACTTAATGGTCACATAAGCAAAGTTAGAGATAATTTTTCGTTTGGTAAAAAAAATCTGAAAGAAAGAAAAAATGATTTAAAAAATTTGAAAATTCGTTTGAAGATTTATTGATATGCATGTCAATAAATCTTTAAACGATTCTGAAAAATGCATCGTAGATTTATTGACATCATTGTCAATAATTTTTATGCATGTCAATAAATCTTCAACAGACCTAATTCTTTGAAGATTTATTGGCATTCAGAAAATTTATTGACATTGATATTAATAAATTTTCAAAAAATTGCCTATGACCATTTGAAGATTTATAGACAAAAAATCTCAAAAACAGAATAAATTCTTGTCTAGGATCGAAAAGTCGACCAAAGCTTCAAATGAGCACCAGAAAAATCCTTTCCTGCTTTTCTCATCATTACTTTTTTTTTTTTTTTTTTCATATTTGTTTGTAAAGATGCTAGGAACTATTTTAGCCATGCGATCAATAATTTCGGGAAAAAAAATTATTGAGCTTGGCTGAGAGCGCTCAGCTTCTCGAAAGACCTCGTTTTGAATCCGATAAGCCTTTCTTCAAGCAAGTTATCCAGCCATCACATATCAGCCGTCTTGGTTACATTGTAAGTTTTGTTATTATTATTATTATTAGGTCCTAGACCGAACTGCGCACCGGTTTAAGTGTTGATCGGCATTAACAGAAACTAAATTCTAAGAGTTTAAACTTGACTAGACGATTTGAAGGGATTTTGTATGAAGAGTTTTTTCACGAAGATAATAAATGAATTTCTATCTTGGGGCTGCATGCTTTCAGATTTGGATGCTTGGAATACGCATTGATTATAGGTCTAAGCATGCATGCTAGATTGTTAGAGGAAGATAAAAAAAAATGAGCATTGGATGGAAACCACTTTGCATATGGAGTATTTAAATTATGCGAGTAAAATCAAGTATTATGACTTTGCTACGACGTTTGGAACTTTCATTAAGGCTTGCGATGTTTTAACTCAGTCTTTGTGTCTTTGTTTTGTATCTGACTATGGTTGAGGATATTGGAAACTGTTTTAATATGCCGGTTAGAAATTACATTTAAGGTTTTGAAAAATATTTATCGTATCACAAAATGGCGGAATCTAAATTTATTAAATTGGTTTATAAAACCTACACATTGATACATGAAAACTTTAAATCCCAAGATCAAATCTTTTGGATCTAGAAATGAGCTTATTAGATCTAGACCTTCACTCTCTCACACGTCTCCTCCTTGCTGAAGATGAACCATTGCAAGAATCTTCACCAATAATATAAAAATCGTGTATAAATGTGTGTGGGCACAAGTAAATTCTAATGAATAATAAAGCCACTAAAACTACTTGGAATGTCTCGGTTTTTATCATAAGAAAACAATACTGAGTGCCAAAAAGAGAGATACTTATTTCGAAAATAATTAAACAACGATGCTTATTGAAGTGTGTTTTAAGTTTTAACAGAGGCAAAAATGTTTATGGCGTTCTAATGACCAGTGTGAGTGTAAGTTCATGATCCACAAAACGTAGATCCATGATCACCACCATTCAAGGCAAAAACACTCATTCTATTCTATGTCACACATGACCTAGTCTCACTTCCTTGAACCGAGTAAGTGAACCAATAAAAATAAAGCATAAATTAAATCATTTTATTTTTTATTCAAGAAAAATTCACTGTGTCATTTATTCTCTTCGTACAAAAAGTTTACGGCCAAAATAATCAATATCATTAATTCAATATCCAATTATAATTATTTTCATTTCAATTTTATTTAATTAGTCGTACAATAGAAAAATGATTATTTTTAGCATGCGGCTATCTAGCCATTTTAAGTATGAGTATGAAAAAATAGCTAAATTTTTCAAAGTTAAGGCAAAGTAGCAAAAAAAAATTTAAAAATCCAAAAAATACCCCTAAACCGTAGAATTCTCTCTCGACCAAAATTCTTTCTTCTCTTATTACTCAAACCATACAATTCTCTCTCGACCAAGATCCCTAAAACGCTCGTCATTGTTATTTGATCGCCGTCGTCATATTCGACGAACGTCTTATTCATTTCAGAACTTCAGATCTCGGACCTCGCGTGTGCCTACTCGCTCCGCTACGTCCAATGCGCTGTCACAATCACCGGTGTTGAGAAGGTCGTACTCTCGCCTATCCGGCATCGTCCTTGTGATCTACGACGGAGGGAGGCTAGGGTTCACCACCGACGGCGTCAAGGACATAACTCCGATCGAGCAAAGTCGCAGAGAAGACGGAAACGGTCGGGGAGTAGACACCTAGGCTTTGGATTTTGTGGCTATGGGATCTGTTTGCTAGAGGAGAGAGCCGCAACAGCTTTTGACTTGGTTTAGGACTTGATCGAGTCGAAGAACAAAGGTCAACGTCGATCGTCATTACCATCGCCGTCACTATATGAAAAGTGCATTAAAAATAGTTGATTAAAATTTTGGAAACCTAGATTAATTATTTTAAAATCTTGAAAAAATGAATTCACCCAAACATTAAGAGTATATTAGTGTTATTACACTATAAGTTGCTAGGATGCATTAATTTGTGAAATCTTAGTGATTTTGCTAAACACTTAATTCGCGTTTGTACAAAGAATTCTTAGAAAAAAATACAAAAAATTAAATTTTCTTTTAAACTCTTTTAATGACACAAATATACATTTTAAGATTAAATGGACATTTAAGTGATGAGTTCGATTAAATGGACATTTAAGTGATGAGTTCGATTAAATGGACATTTAAGTGATGAGTTCGATTAAATGGACATTCAGGGATATTAAATATTATCATTGTACTTATAAACTAAAAGCCAAAACATCATTTTAACAATAAATAACTCTTTGGGTCATTTCATACCATAATAGCAAACTTGATACTATTGCCGGACTCACAATTTAAACTTGAGTGACGTACAATGATAATAGCAAACTTCATACCAAGGTTTGAAATCTCGCGCGAGATGGGGGTATCTCGCGCGAGATCTCGCATTTTGGAAGGCTGCGAGAGAGGTACGGGTATATCTCGCGAGTTTGGTCAAATCTCGCGAAATCTCGCGCCTTATCTCGCGTGTGTGATACCATCGAATCTCGTCCGAGTTAAGTTAGTTTTTGCTAACTTTTCCCTCATTTCCGCATGTTTTCCGCGGAAGAAGAAGAGAAAGATGAGCCCCATTTCTCGCGAAGCTGAAGACCAAATATGGGTATATCTCGCCGGATCTCGCCGTTTACCCCCGAATCTCGCGCGCTGGAGGTGTAAAACTGCTCAAATCTCGCCGTGTACCCCCGGATCTCGCGAGGTAAGGTTCAAAACTGAAATTTAATTTTTTTTGTTGAATTTTGAATGAATTTTTTAATGGGTTGTTGAGTATTTTTTAATGGATTGTTGATATGAATTTATTATAATCCGAATTTAGGTAGTAATTTTGAATAATTTGATGATGTTAATGTTGATTGTGATGAGTTCTATTTTATTCCGAATTTAGTTGGTAATTTGAATTATATGTTGTTAACCTTGAAGTTGTTTTGATTTTGAAATGTTTTTTTTTAAATCCGAATTTAGGTAGTAATTTATTTAATTAGATGTTGTTAATGTTGATGTTGATGTTGTTGTGAATATAGCGTACCACAAACGGACGATGAATACGACTGCTTGAATCCAGCCTTTTTTGAGTCAGGATATGGAGGCAATACGTACGAAGGTTTGTCTGATGCAATATCATTCTCTTCTACTAGCAAAGATGTTGATCAATTGTCACAGTTTTTCGGTGGGTTCTCGATTACACCGGAGGACTCAGAATCCTCGCATCCAGTTGAGCCGCATGGCGGGTCTTACACTTATCCTGAGTATCCGATGATAGTCCCCGTGCCCGTACCTATCCCCGTCATCCCCGTCTCTCCCCCCATTTTAAGGGATTTTTACCAGCCACATGAGCCCCAACCTCGTATTCATTACCGACCAGGTTTCCCAAAATACTTCATTTATGTTGCATTAGATCAGTATAATTACGATCGTCATGTGGAGATTTATATGACTACATATGCTCACATGATGACTTGGTACGAATATTGCCTGATGCAAGACCAACAACCTCATACATTTCAGGGCCCTCGACACTCTACCTACGAGTAACGACAATGACTGTGAACTCTACTTTTTACTATGCTTTGGTTTGGTTTGTAGTACATTTATTATATTTTGTGTTGTTTTGTGTGAGAACTCTCTATTATGTGTATAATTATTTGTTTTCTTTATTTAGCGTGACTTTGCTTGAGAACTCTATATTACATGTGTATTGATTTGTACTCTACTTAGAATTTCATGTCTGGAATTTTGAAAACTTTATTTTAAAATTAATATAGATTGTGTATCATAAACTTATACAAAATCATAACTAAAAAGTTGTTTAAATACCCCGCGGAATACCCTTTTTTTGGCGGTATATCCCACGGAATGCGGTATACCACACGGTACGAGATATCCCGAACGTTCATCAAATACCACGAGATACCATGGTACGAGACGAGATACCCCAAAAAATAAAAGTGCGGTACGACCGCGAGATGATGCGAGATTTTAATCCTTGCTTCATACCATAAATGAGTAACAATTTGATTTAAAAAAAAAAATATTGATCCAACTCTTCGTTTTAACTTTCAGCCAAATGTCACAGAAAATAATCCAATCCCTGGATTTGAATTATTTAACTCGATTTGGAGGGGTGCGCCGGCCCAAGCGGTAGTGCAAGGCATGGGCGACGCTCGTGGGCCCCAGCAGCAAGCTACTGTGGTGGGCCCACCCCCTTAAAAAATAAATTTAATATCGTATGGGCCATTGGCCCATATATCAGATATTAAACTGATAAGAACAGATACTACACTTGATCTTAGCCAAAAGGCCGAGAAAGGTATGATTTGTAATAGAAATTCATTCTCAATTTATACTCCTTCAAATTAGTTCTACTCTACTTTCTTTGTCCATGTGGGACTATATCCATCTAAGTTTGTAGGTATAAATGTCATAAACTACAAATTACAAAGTATCGTACGTTTGTAGTTTCTTCATTTACTTGAAAATTTAAACAATGTTTCTTCTTCCTTTTTTTTAATACATATATCTGTAAAGAGAAAGACTTTGGATGAAAATTTAAGTTATGCTAGGAGATCAAGATGTATTTCGGACATTGAAAGCTAAATTTGTATAGAGTTTGGATTAATCTCTTACAAGATATTAAATGGAATCAAAATCACATTTGCGACATAAGACCTCGAGAGTGGATCAAACTGAAGTGTTTATTAGCTTAAGTGTTCTAATTTTATGTACTTAGAAAGGGGTTTATCGTCTCGTATACAGTACTATACTTATATGAAACACATCAAATGAATTCAATCCCAGTAATGTCATTATTTTTTTATTTGTGAAAACCTATTGATATAATTGTGTGTACGAACACAATACATGAGAGCCTATTTGATTTTCAAAATGGCTCTCAGCGGAACAGATCTTGTAAGTCCGATTCACCCAACTGACCAAGAGCCTCAGATGATCCACCTACAGTTCTGCCAAAACCCAAAACAAGACATGGAATTATTATAGAATCAAATAAAATAGTCCAACAGACAAACATAAAGCTTACCCTTCAAAAAACAGTTCCTTCTTCTTTTGCAGCTTCAGAAGCCTATCCTCCACCGTGTTCCGGATGATAAACCTCACAATTCTGCACCCCAAAAAAACTGTCAGTCATAGAATAGTCGCAGCAATATTGCATTTTCTTTGTGTTATGTGGAATGAGGAACATCGAGGGAGACAAAATTTGAGGGAAAACTTAAGGAAATATGGATAGCTAAAATTAAGATTTCATTTCAAACCACTGCATCGTAAAACCCGAGAGCATAGCCTATCTGTATGGAGAGAGATTATGGACCAACCTGATTGGTTTATGCTGTCCAATTCTATGGATCCGAGCCTGTGCTTGTCGCTCCACGGATGGGTTCCACCATGGATCCATCAGGAACATCTGAAACGAGCCCGAAAAGGTTCAAACTCAAAATTTGGCTCGACGATAATGAAATAAAGTTATAAAAAAAAATTCACTTTACGAACATGAGAGGCAACAGTGAGGTTGAGAGCGACGCCGGCGGCTTTCAAACTCATCAGGAAAATCCTACATTCCCCATCTTCGAAGAATGTCTTAACAGCAGCGTCCTTCTCTCTCATTGTCATGCTTCCATCCAACCGAACAAATTTCACGCCCGACTGCATTCACACACATTTTATATTAGTTTTGGGATTTGAAAGACTCCTACAATTTTCGACGGTTTTAATACTTCAAGGAGGCTAAACTGATACAATTAGCAAAAGGGGCATATAGACAATTTATTTATAATCAAGCATCTCTCTTCCGATATGAAGACGTATTTTTTTTCAAGTGTTTTACCTTCTGGAGCGAGTAGCTTATGAGATCCAAGAAAGATATGAACTGGCTAAAGACTATTCCTTTGGCAGAAGGATCCCTCTCAATCATATTCCTGATTTCTTCCCTCTGAAATCCCAGAGAATTTGATCAGAGCATTAAAAACACAATGAGACTAAATATTGTACGGAAAATTAACTGAAACACACACCAGAGCCTCTATCTTAGTGCTTGTTTTGAAATTGCGGAGCGGAATTCTGTTTAGAATACTGGAGGACTTAAAGCCTTTGATGGAGATTTTGCCAGTCTGATTGCTGGTTTCTGCTTTCGATGTCAGATCAACAGTAAGCAACTTCGAGCATGTTGGGCATGAGACTTGTCCAGATGATGTGGAATGATAAATCAAACATGCCTTGCAAAATACATGTTTACAGGAATTCACCTGAAATATCGAAAACACATTATTTTGTAAGGAAAGTGATAAACTAGCAAGGCTAAATTAGTAATTTTTCGTTTATTTATATATTTCACTACGTAAGTCATTAGTGTGGGTCATTAAGATTATGACAAGAGATATTCAGTTAGTTAGTTGTAAGTCATTTGTGTTCGAGATACCCTGAATTGTGTATTCCTCGAAAACATTATAAGAGCAAACATTGGGACTTCACAAGATTAAACTTTCCTATACACCTTTAAAAACTTAAAATAAACTTATAAGAACAAACATTGGGACTTCACAAGATAAACTTTTCTATACACTTTTAAAAACTTAAATAAATAGCTTAGATCTAGCAGTGAACATTTAACGAACAGTTAAAAAATCAAAAGGTAAAACTACTAAGAAAGCCCGGAAAAGTTCTCTAGAAGCAGTCATTAAGATCATGCTAGTACATAAGTATGAAAAGTGGATTTAAAAGGTCTCTAGAGGCCTTATTCCATAATTTGTCATGTTTATAATGAAACATGAGATGAAACAAGAATGACTGACCACATGATCTTCTGCTGCTTCATGACAAATGCCACATATTTTCTCGCCAATATCATTACCCGCACTTGCAGAATATTCCACGAGATACGGATGATTAACTGCCTATAATTGATATATTCAGAAAATAGAAGTAAAATTAGCAACATCATAACATGAATCGAAGATGATATATGAACTAGATATCTTCTTGCGTCAGAGATCATTCGTTAAAATTTAACAAAATAGCCCATTACAACAAACATTACCTGACGCAAGCGTGTGAGAAGCTGAAATACGTGAGCATAATTATTCCTCAGCGCCCCAGCTTCTACATAACTGTAAGATGGAAACAATATCAGGGAATCTTTAAAAATAACCACAAAATTAGAAAACGACTGATTTCAAAACGTAAACACAACTATTAAATAGTATACACAAAATTATTGAATAGTAAACATTTTCTTATAAATATTCACACATTAAATTAGGTAGTGGATCTAATTTCTTCATTATGTTATGCAGCTTGGCAATGGATAGATTACGAAGAACGACACTTGACAGTTTCCAATAAGCATATCACAGAATCAACTTATTGATAAAAGATCGAAACATAAGGTTTTTAAATCATTGAAACGTTGAAAACAGAATGTAAGCAACACTATCCGTTTACGCTTGTAAGAAACAAAATATATATACATATATAGAGAGAGATTACTGTACGCGTCAAATTTGGCCCGGCTATTAGTGTACAATGTCTGGTAATAATCGCTCTCTATTACATCCATTGCGTCCATCCTCAATGTAATCTACGGTAAGTTTGATAAAGCCCATCAGACAGTTTACATGACATACTTGATAAAATGTCAGAAGAGAAGACATAAAGCTAGGAATTACAATTTTTGGAGGGAGTGCAAGATCAGCTGCACGGCCTTTCTTTGTTCGTCTCAACACTGACATCTTCAAAATTTTATGTTTGAGCAATATCATTGCCCTTCTTCTTTTGTCTCCTCTATAATCTATCTGCTTCGATACGTACTAGTAAAGTTGAAGATGTGGTGGGTTAGCATTATACTAAAAAGAGGTAGGGAAAAAAGAGCAATAAACTGCATACTCACTTTATGCCACCAAGAGAAATGTACTTTATGAGGGCAGTTTGAGCATTGCGTCCAGGATCTGCAGAGAGGGATACGGATCACAGTAAAAAATCAGACAGGAGGAAAAAAATAGGACTTTACTTCTCGAAATAAAAAGAAATGAATGCTAAGTTAGACGTGTGGATAAGATAATCAGACTCATGTTTTATGCAAACTTTGTTTGGATCAAAATTAAAAGTAAGAAATGAAATGGGTTACCAAACCATACCTGTGATCCAGAACTATACAGTCACAGTCCTTACAGAAGAAAAACGAGTATGGGAGAATTTGCAAAAAGCGTATCTGAATCAGTAAATTGAAACCTTATTAGCTCAAAGGATGATAATAACTTGTATAATATATTATTATATAACATAGAGTAACTTACCAAAGAGTAAAATTCGCTGGCACAATTCTGAATGGGAGTTCCGCTAAGACCCCATTTGTAGGTGGACTCTAAAGCAAGAACACCTTTCGCTGTATTGCTGTGTCTACTTCTTATATAGTGTGCCTACAGAAAATTGACAATATTGCTGTTCAGACGAAAGTATTATCCAGTTATCCAATGCAAACACGGAGACTAACAAACTTCAGAACATTAATCATCTAACGAAGATGATACATCAGGCGAAATCACCTCATCCAATATGATACGCTCCCATGTTGCAGAATAAAGCGCCGATTTTCCCTCGGGAGGCACGTTCTTGCATTTTTGGGCTTTGGGCGGTTTGAATTTCGAAATGATATTTTCTCTCCCGCAAAAAATATTCATGTGCCGTTTTATCATCGCCTCATCGAACAGCTTATGACAGAGAGGGCACTTCTCTTTCGATGGCATTATGTGTTTTCTATACTCGCTCTCGACGATCGAATATGTAGTGATGATGAAATCGTATTCGGAGAATTTCTTTGAGTACCTCTCTCGGTTGGGTCCGTGGTAAACCAAAACCTTTGTGCTGCCCTTCAGTGTGAACCTGTCTATCTCACCTACCCACTGGCTCACGGCCACCACAGGGCAAATTACGAGTGTGCCCTTGAGTCTGGTCGATCCGGAAGATGAGGATTGCGACGATGAAGCACAAGCTTCTCGGGAAAGCTCTCGTTTGGTGAGGACTAGAGCTATGGCCTGAATGGTCTTTCCCATACCCATTTCATCGGCGAGAATTCCTCCTCTGATCGGTGAGCTTTCTTGTTTCAGAGCCCAGGCTAACCACTCCTTCTGGTACCTCAGCAACTCCACGTTCATATCCGAAGGCGCTTCGGCAGAATCAATCATCACTTCGTCCTGTTTTTCAAGATCGAAATCCTTATCTTCGTTCTTGTCGAGCCATTTTTCCTGTGCCTCTTCCCATATATTCCACATCAAAATCGGCTTCTCTTTCTTCTTTTTTCTGCCCTTAATTTTTCCCGTATTCTTGTTAGGCACGGGAATATCATCGACGTCTTCGATATCATTCTTTGGTCTCTCCTTCCTTTTCAGCGAGTTGGTTTTCCGATTATAATCATCATCTGCTTTCAATTTTCAAGAAAGTTTAACATATAATCTAAAACTAAGATCAATTTAGATTCTATCAAAGATAACGAAAAAAAAAATATTTGACGAAACTCCAAGAATCAAATTACCTAAGACCCGCAAGAACTTTCAAGTTTCAATTATCATTCAAAATTATTACCTCCATCGCTGAAATCGCTATCATCATCATCATCAGAGACGTTGTTGTGTTCGTCTTTTCTTCGATCTCCATCGCCTGCGTTGTGAACCGCGTCAGATTGATAATCAAATTCGAACTATTTTAACGAGTGGATATCGAAAACTAACAGTATCAAAATGGTACTGAGAGAGAGAGAGAGAGAGAGAGAGAGAGAGAGAGAGAATGATTTTGTAATACCGTCGTCAACGGGAGTGGAGGTTTTGGTGGTGCGAGAACGAAGCTCCATTGACGGAAACGAGAAATCACTGGATAAGGGATTCGAAAAGGTAATCAAAAGACAAAACGAAGAAGGAAGAGAAAACACTTGTTTCTTTTTCTTTTCTTTTTCTTGAACTCCAAAACTCTTTTTTCTTCTTCAACGAATGTTGAAACGGCGGGAAATCTTGAGAAAGCAACCGAGAGTACTGACGTATTTTTGTAGGGTTACCGAGAGTACCGAGAGTACTGACGTATTATTCAAGTTAAAAATACATTTATGAAACTTAAATAAAAATAAAATATTTTTGTTTCGTGTAGCTAACAAAATTTATTTTTAAGTTAAAATTTATTACTTAAATAATAGTTGATAGAATAGTTTCTTATTTTTTTATAGGGTTGTATAGTTATATAGCCATATAAAAACTTTAAGTTTGCATAATAGCCAATGTTTAGTTAATTATACTTAATCAATCATTGATTCTATAAACTACAATTAAATTGATAACTTTGTCCAAATAATTTCTGCCTATTAATTGAGTTATTTGGAAAAAAAAATTGTCAATTTAATTATACTTAATAGAATCAGAGGCTAATTAATTATAATTAACAAAACATTGATTACTTAGCAAATAATAAGTTTGATATGGCTTAGTTGCTTATAAATCATCTATATACACACATACAGTCATAAGTTAGGGATTGTGTTTTCCTATATCAATTTAAAAAATTTCTTTTTATATAAAACATAAACCTTTTATCTCCTATAAATGTTGTTACATATACATACAACTCATATGGACAATAATATAAACATAAATTGATTGTGACCGATTAAAGATTTATATATATATATATATATATATATATATATATATATATATATTCCAAATTGAGTTTCTCTATTTGTAAATCAATTTAAATTTGTGTATTATCAATTCTTAGTCTTATTTATACGTGATACATTTTAGTTTTGTTATTTTCAGCATATATAAAATCATTTCTTAATAATATAAACACAATGTCACAAATGCTATCTATCTCATAGAGGAGCCCATCCTGAAGGATTATTCTTCTAGAGACCGTAGAAGCTTTACGTACACCTGTCGGGCCTGATTGTTTGCTCTGTCCCTCTGATCTTTGTCGCTTTTCCTAGGAAGGGTACTGGCCAGAGGTTGACGTTGTTTATAATTAGGTCTGGTTGGTGGATAGGAATTCTTTCAGCGTAGCGTCTGACATAAGGATGAATAAGGACGATGTAACATCGTTAGTGGACTTGACGGAAGGTCTGAACATGGACGATGAGGACTGGGGAACTGTGGGAGAGGGGTCAAAGGAAAGGAATTTATCGTTACATCTGGGGGCCGCGGCGGTAGGGAAGGTGGTGGCTCATAAGGTGGGATCTCTGAGGCTCTTGAATTCGATCCTGCGCCGCCTGTGGTGGAATGAAAAGGAGTGGCGTATCAAGATGCTGGAAAAGAAACCCGGGTCATTTTACGTTGGCCTGGAGTTCTCGTCCCCGGAGGCATGCTCGAAGATGGTAAATAAAGGCCCCTGGACGTTCCACGGGGGGGTTCTTTTGCTTGAACGTTGGCCGGAGTCGCAGCGCTGGGAGGATTGCCAATTCTCCACCATCAAGCTGTGGCTTCGGATCTACGGAGTGCCCCTGCAAGCGAGGAGCGAAGTAAATTTACGGCGTTTGGCAGTAGCAGCTGGGAACCTGGCCAGCTTCTCTTGGGACGAAAGTTTTCGATCAGTTCTCAACGATTTTTTCCGCTGCCAAATTGTTTTGGACATCGACAAACCTATTTGTCCTGGTCGGTATATCCCGGTGAACGGGAAAAAAGTGTGGATCGCTTTTAAGTACGAGAAGCTTCCGCCGGTTTGCTATGGCTGTGGGCGGCTGGGACACGAGAAGGAGGGTTGCAAAGGTCCGGAGGTGGTGGTCCCGGACGTGGCTGGCACGCTGGTGTCGCCCCTTGGCCCTTGGCTGAATGCAGAGGACAGCCGGCGCTCATGTTTCGGCCGGGAGACCCAATCGGAGACGTCTAGGGAAAAGGAAAAACTAGACTCGAGGATGGCCTCGAAAATACTCGAGCCGCCTCCTAGTTCCAAGAGTATTCGGCGGCATAATGATAAGGGCATGGGGAACTCACATATTGTTGGAGATAACAGCGCACGTGCTCCAGATATTTTATTTAATGAGAAAGATGGAGATAAGAGAACACGTGTTCAGCAGGGGGAAGATGCAAGTATTAAGCAACCTCAGAATTTGGGCCTGCCCAAGCCCAACCTAAATGCCAAAATCGACCAAGCCCCTACCAAGGATTTGAACGAGCCCAAGATAGGCTTACCCACAAGGCCAATTCCCACTCCAGCCCAGGAACTGTCTAACTTGAGCAAGGACTGTTCTGGGAACCTGAGAAGAAACCCCGCAGAAAGCCTCGACTCCGTCTCTGAGGTTGCGTCGGGGCTTGAAGCTCATTCTTTGAAGAAGAGACGTGTGGATCTGACCTTGGAAGCTTCAGTTGGGGGCGAGCTGGAAGGAGCGGGACCTCGAAAGCGGGTGTCTTCTCTAAAGCGTGCGGCCCGGGCCTCGCCCAAGAAGTACAGCAGGAAAGGGAGGGCTAATTTGGATGCAAACCTGGTCGAGGGAGGCACGGGCCTCCTCCAAAGCCTGGGTATCTCAGAGGAGGAGGCCGAAGTCAATCACAACTCCCAGACATCGGAAAGGAAGGAGAAGAAGGAGGAATATAGCTCATTTGCGGGGGACGCGAGTCACCCGGGATCGGCGGGAGCTGGCGAAGGAAGCCAGACCCGCCGGTCACAATGAATATCCTCTGTTGGAATGCTCGGGGGTTGGGCAGCCCCGATGCATTCCGGGAACTTCAGAGGCTCGTCCGCAACGAGTCTCCCGATGTCTTATTTTTATCGGAAACTAGAATGTTTGGTCATCAGTGTGATAGTTGGAGAGAGAGGCTGGGTATGGAAGGGCACTTTGTGGTGGATAATAAGGGAAGGAGTGGGGGGCTTATGATTTTCTGGGCAAGCAGCGTGGACGTCCGAGTGTTCTCGTACTCGGCGGGCCATATCGATACTACAGTGCGTTCTCTTGATAAGGAATGGAGATTTACGGGCTTTTACGGTAACCCAAGACCCGAATACCGAAAATTCTCTTGGGACCTCCTTAGGAGACTAGCAACTGTGCATGGGGAGCAAGATTTACCATGGTTGGTTGGTGGAGATTGGAATGAAATTTTATTTGACCAGGAGAAGGACGGAGGAGCGAGAAGGAGTTGGGCTCTCATGTATGAATTCCAAGAGGCGCTTGAGAGGTCCAGCCTGGAAGACTTGGGTTTCAACGGGGAGCGCTTTACGTGGGCTAATGGCTAGGACCCGCCGAGATTCATTCAAGAACGCCTCGATCGTTTCTGCGCCAATGAGGAGTGGGTTCGGATGTTTCCAGAGTTCGAAGCTTTTAATCTTGACTACTATAAGTCAGATCATCGTCCGATTAGACTCCGTCTAGCTCCGGAGGTGAGAAGGCATACAAAACGATCAAAGCGCAGATTTTTCTTCGAGGAGAAATGGCTTTATGAGGAGGATTTCATGGATAAGGTGGAAGAAACCTGGAGGTCTCGTTCGGCTGAGTCGGTGGGTGCGGTCTCCACAAACCTGAAGGTGTTGAGCAAAGACTTATCCAGTTGGGGCAGGGAGAGGTTTGGGAGTCTTCCCAGACAAATCTCGGAGGTGAGGGAAGAGATCAAATCGGCAAAAAAGACGAGTCTCATGGAGCCTGCGTCAAACGGCTCGCCTCCCTCAATGGAAGACTGGAAAAACTCCTGTCTGCTGAAGAAATTCACTGGAAACAACGATCTAGAGTGAATTGGCTCTCGCACGGAGATAGGAACACGAAGCTATTCCACGCCTACGCCAACCACCGCAGGAAAATTAACAGGATCGAGAGTATTCACGACGAGGAAGGATTGAAGATCGCCGGTGACGAGGACCTTCTTCGAGTGTTTGCCAACCACTACCAAGATCTCTTCGAATCCTCGAGACCGAGCGCTGAAGACATTGAGGCGGGGATACCAGCCGGCATCCCTGGCATCTCGGAGGATCTTCGAAGATTGATGGTGGCCGATTTTAATCAAGATGAGGTGAAGGCTGCTCTCTTTGATATGCACCCTACTAAGGCCCCGGGCCCGGATGGGTGGTCGGCGTGTTTCTTCCAGAAGAGTTGGGACATTGTGGGGAGTGATGTGGTGAGGAGTTGTCTCAGCATCTTGAATGAGGGAGGAAGTGTAGCTGGCTGGAACTCGACTCTCATCTCCCTTATTCCGAAGAAAGATAGACCTTCCCGCATCACCGACTTCCGGCCGATTTCTCTCTGTAACATCCTCTACAAAATTGTGGCGAAGACATTGACAAACCGGCTCAAATTGGCAATGGGAAATGTGATAGATGAAAATCAAAGTGCTTTTGTGGCCGGCAGGAACATAGGAGATAACGTCATGGTGGGATTCGAATGCAATCATTGGCTTCGCTCCCGCTCCCGAGGTCGAGTCGGCTATGCGGCTTTAAAGTTGGATATGAGTAAGGCTTACGACCGGATCGAGTGGAGGTATCTTCGCCGAATGATGGAAATGATGAAGTTCGGTCCTAAATGCATTTCTCGTGTTATGAATTGTGTTTCTACGGCGAGTTTCTCGGTCCTGGTCAACGGCTTGATTTCCAGGACGTTCTCTGCTTCTCGTGGACTCCGGCAAGGTGACCCGCTTTCCCCGTACTTATTTCTCTTGTGTGCTCAGGGGCTCTCTTCCTTGATCCATCACCAGGTCCAACACGGTTTTCTTCATGGGATCCAAATCTCGAGAGGCAGCCCCCAGGTGTCCCACCTCTTCTTCGCAGACGACAGCCTGGTTTTTTTCCGTGCCGACGAGAGGGAAAGTAGGAGTCTCTTGAAGTGCATCAGCGCATACTCGATAGCTTCGAGCCAATTAGTTAATTTTGAGAAATCGGTCATCTCGTTCTCCCCCAACACGATGCCGACGCAAATCGAGAAGGTCAAAACAATGCTTGGAGTGCGACATTCAGATGGCATAGATCTTTACTTGGGGCTACCGACCTTTTCCCTTCGCTCAAAGAATGTCCAATTTGGATATCTTAGAACGAGGGTCGTCAAGAGGATCAGCGGGTGGAAACAGAAATTATTATCGATGGGCGGAAGGGAGACTCTGATAAAGGCGGTGATTCAGTCCATCCCAACGTACACTATGAGCTCGTTCAAAATTCCTGACGGGGTGCGTGAGGAAATTGAAAAAGCTTGTGCGGAGTTTTGGTGGGGGACAGCTGGAGGGAAAAATCGTTTCCATTGGCAAAGTTGGGACAGGTTATGCCGTGCGAAGAAGGAGGGTGGCCTTGGTTTTCGCAGCCTCCGAGAATTTAATCAAGCTCTGTTGGCAAAACAAGTTTGGAGGTTGGCTCGGTCTCCACAGTCCTTGGCAGCGAGGGTTATGGCAGGGAAGTATTTCCCGGGGAAGTCGATTTTGGAGGGGAAAAAGAAGTCGGGATGCTCTTATGTTTGGAGAAGTCATCTGTGGGGTATTGAGCTCGTGAACGACGGCTGGAGGTGGAGAGTGGGTGATGGGAAGAACATCTCTGTCTACTCCGACAGGTGGATCCCATCCCCGGCCAGCTTCAGAGTCCAGTCGCCACAGGTCCTGAATCCCGAGGTGACGGTCGGGGATCTCCTTCTTCCCACTGGAGAATGGAATGTCCCTCTCGTGCGTAACTCTTTCCTCTCTTTCGAGGCCGAAAAGATTTTATCCTTAGCTCGCCCGAGGAATGCCAATCGCGACTCGATCACCTGGCATTTCGACAAGCACGGGGCATATTCGGTTAAAGGGGGTTACTATAAAGCCCGCGAGAACAGCAAGGCAACAGACGGGGCGGGCTCCTCGAATCATCGGTCTGACGAAGTTTGGGTGAAAATCTGGGCACTGCAGGTCCCTCCGAAGATTAAGATTTTTCTGTGGCGTGCTTGTCAGGAGTTTCTGCCCACGCGTGGGAATATGGCTCAGAGACATGTTCCAGTTAGACCTGAGTGCCCATTCTGTGGGGGCATGTGGGAGTCCTCAGCACACGCCTTAATCTTTTGTCCGCTGGTGGAAGAAGCCTGGTCCCGATCTCCTTTTGAAGATGTTAGAGACTCGAATCCTCATATGCGGTTCCGAGACATTCTCATGGTCGTAGCGAGGACGTTGGAGATTAAACAAGTCTCTATCCTTGCAGTGCTGCTATGGGAAATATGGAACCAAAGAAACAAGAAGATCCACAATTCCCGGTGTGACCTTGGCCACGCTTTCCAGCGGGCAAGCACGGTGTTAGCTGACTCTTTGCGATTCAACAATCTTCAAGAGAACCAGTCCCAGCTGGCGAATAATACTCACTGGTCTCCCCCCCAGAAACACTGCTGGAAGATTAACGTCGACGCGGCCTTTCCTACGGAGGGCGGGACGATGGGTCTGGGTGGCTGCGTCCGTGATTCGAGGGGATACTTCGTTGCGGGCATTAGCAAATCCAGACCGAGGGCGGCGTCGGTCCTGGGGGCAGAATTGGAGGCTCTGCGAGAGGGTTTGAACTTTGCAATCAGATGGGGGCTCGCACCTTGCGTCGCGGAATCGGACTCGAGTTCGGCAATCAGACTTATTTGCTCTCACGAAGAGGTCCCCGAAGAGGAAGGCTTCATCATCGAAGACATCCAAACCATGGCGAAGTGGAGCTGTTCGGCTTTTAATTTTATTCGGAGGACTGGTAATAATGTTGCCCACTGTCTGGCACGTTGTAATTTATTGTCTTCCTCTTCTGCTACTTGGTTTAATGAACCACCTCCCTGTATTAACTCTGCTATCATGGCTGATTTGGCCAAAACCCATTCAGGGTCTTAAATAAAACCAGTACTAGGTGTTTGCTCAAAAAAAAAAAAAAAACACAATGTCATAATTTATATATAATCATCTTTTTATGAATATGAATAAAAGGTCACAGTTATAGCTTAAAATTTTATTATTTATTATTACATATATTTTCTTTCAAAGTACACACGTGTATTTTATAGTCCATTACAATTTTTCAAATATATCTTTAACAACGTAAAACCTAAATTTCTTCAAAATATTATAAGTTTATGAAATTTAATTCCCGTTAAAATGCTCGGGTAAAATGCTTGTTTTATTCTAAAAAGAACGTAGAGCATTCAATATGATAAAAAGTGCTCTAAAAACGTAAATTCATGCCTCATAAAAAAAATGTAAGCCTATCATAGTCTCTTGAAACAATTTTTTTTATATATATATTTAAAAAAAAAAGAAAAATTGTACAAAATAACCATTTGAAACTTATTGATCAGCAAAATAACCAAAATTTCAACTTTTCAAAAAAGTTGTCAAATTGACGTTTTCAAATTTTTTTTGACAGCCATGATTAAAATTTTTGACGATTATTATAAGCAATTTATCACTTTCAAAGCAATTTAATAGCTTTATATAAGAAGAAACAACACAAATAAATACAAATTATATATAATTAATAAATATTTTTTTATAAGTGACAATATTAGCCAAGATTACACGATATATTAACAATGCAAGTGCAAATGACACTATTGGCAAAGATTACATGATTTAGTTCATGGACATTAAACTAAAGAGGATAAATCATCTACTTGTAAGAGGCATGTATTTCTGTAGTCTATGGGGCCCGAACTCAGAACTTCTCAACCGAGTTATGTGTGAGATTACCACCAGACCAAGTTAGTTATCACCTATAATTAATAAATATGTTTTCTACCACATATAATTAATAAATATGTTTTCTATTAATTTCTATAATAAATTTCAAATTTTCTAAATTTTTAACTATTCAGATTCGTTGATGAAAAAATAAACTCTCGCAGCAATGTTGAGATCAATGAGACGTATAATCTAAAACTAAAATTAATATAGTTTATATCCAAGAGAATGAGTAAAACATGACAACAAAATTCCAACCTTTTCAAATTCCACGAACTAAACTAAGAAAGTCCCAACCAAAACTTTTGAACTACAAGATCATTTACAATTATTACAGTAGAAATAAAGAGAGAATAGTCTGAAATGAGAGAATAGTCTGAAATGAGAGAGAGTGTTCCGAGACTTTGAATGTTATTTCTTATTTTTTTTATATGAAATTGTATCAACTATTTATACATATGGTGGATACATTAGTATAGATTAGATATATGAGAGTGTAATAAATACGTGTAATACTTATGTCTAGAAAATAGAGAATAATAAATATTACACAGAAAACAAGACATAGAAAATAAAATGACAAATAAATGCAACACTTTTCCTAAGTGAGATGAGTTCCAAGAAGTGAGGGTTCCAGAGACACGCCTGTCAGGAGGAAAGGCGAAGTGACAGCATGATGAGGTGACGCTTAGGCGAGGTGACAGGCTAGCGAGGTGACAAAGTGAAAAGGGAGAGCGAACTACAGAGCTAGATTTCAACACTCCCCCTCAAGCTTGACTGTATATGTTGAGGAGATCAAGCTTGCTACATAGCTCGGAGAATATCTCTCGAGGAAGGGATTTGTGTTGTCAATGGTGCCCACAAGAAGAGTTATAGTCTTTATTATGTACATTTGATGTAATAAAGTCTCACGAAGACTATTGCTTGAAATTGCTTATTAATTAATAAAAGTTGAAACGTTCATTCATTCTTCCATGTATGTTTGAAGCTTTATGAAAAAACCTTAGTCTTTAGTCCATAAACAAACTTAACAGCTTACGAAGAGACAAATGTAGATTTGCATGAACAAACTCTTCGTAGTTTGCTTAAAACGATATATTCACAATCTAAGGGTCAAAGAACTATTGACCTCAGTACGATTGTTAGGAGAATCTATGATGTCTGGTTATGGGGCATTGAGAGTTGGAGACTCTATAGTTCTTCTAGGTATCTTCTGAAGGTACTGAATTGACCAGTGCACTTCTAGAGACAAAATAAGAACAAACCATTTAACCTCTTATGTCTCGAAGTCACTACGTATGAATTTCATTGTGCTTACCTCAATCCTGAAATGAGACATGCCATTTCATAGCTTACGTATTCTGATTTGAGAAAGTCAGAGTTCAGACTCACTATGTGATTCCGAACAGGACCTTTTGGTGAAGTACTAAGTTATGAAGATGTCATGAGTAACTTTGTGAAGTTCTCATAAATATGGAATTCATGTACAAGATTGCTGAAATGCAATGTATATCACCTCATGCTTTGTTCCTTGGAATGTGAATAAATGAATTGGCCAGTGTCCAAATTGAGTCTTGACTCTTTTGGATGAAACAATGTGACTTGTTAGCTCCTCGTCAATACATTGTTTCTAACTTATTCACAAGCGACAAAGGAGTTGAGGAAATAACAGCTAGAAGAGTAAAATGATAATTTTGTAAATCCCGACTAGATGATGATATTCATGAAGGGTAAACATAGATAATATTCAGTGGATCCACTCATTACAATTAGGTTGAATTCTTGAGTAGAAAATAAATTCATTTGAACCGAGAGATTTTCAGTGTCAACTCTTTAGTGGAGTCAGTTGACATTAAGCTAAACTTGGAAAAGGTTTGTGAACTTTTGAGACCAAGTATTTAGCTCAAGCTTTGTTCATTTGGATCCATGAGGTCACTGCCACAAATCATATCGAGTAGGAATAGTTAAACTAGCAGCTAAGTCAAAACAAGAACGAGACAGTTTTACGAAAATTGTCAAAAGGGTATTTTTTCTTTTTGGACATAGGACGAAATGAATGTCAATAAATTTTTTTGACATTGTCATATGGTGACAAATGATTTAAAAAAAACCACTCGGCCATATTAAAGAATTTGGGCCTTGAGAATTGATTTCATTTCATGGAATTTTACTTGAAAATTCTTAATGGGCTTTTCTTATATTGTCATGAACAAATAAAGAAACATTTAGAAGCATGTTCTAGAAGGCCAATTTCGTGCATACCCTAGAGAGAAAGAGGAATTTATTTTGTGCATTGATGTATGAAGATACTTGCCAAAAGAAAAAGAGTAAACAAATTTCCTATACAAGGAAAGAGGATTCACTACTACAAATGTTGGATTATACAACCCACTTTCTACAACGCTTATGACAAGCGTTGTAGAAACTAGTGATTCTACAACGCTTATGACAAGCGTTGTAGAAACTTGGTGTTTCTACAACGCTTATGGATAAGCGTTGTAGAAACTTGGTGTTTCTACAACGCATATGGTTAAGCGTTGTAGAAACTTGGAGATTCTACAACGCATATAGTTAAGCGTTGTAGAAACTTGATGTTCAGATTTCCCACAACGCTTTAAAATCCGTTGTAGAATCCACGCCGCGGCGTCATGTGTTTTATGCCGCGGAGAGAACTTACTACAACACACAGTGAAAGCGTTGTAGAAAAATGTAATCCGCCGCGGCGAAATTCATACCTCGCCGCGGCGGGTGGTTTCTACAACACTAAACAAAGGCGTTGTAGAAACTCATCGCTGCGGCGAGGTATATATCTCGCCGCGGCGAAGATATCTCGCCGCGGCTAGAAATATTCTCTGCCGCGGTGAGGTAGATACCGTGGCCAAGCAGTTTTTTAAGAAACTGTCTCGCCGCGGCGAGTGAGGAATCTCGCCGCGGCGAGACGTTCCTACAACGGTTATAATATCCGTTGTAGGAACACCTCGCCGCGGCGAAGACATATTTTCGCCGCGGCGAGGTTCTTTAGGTTTTCACTATAAAAGGCCGTTTTCAGTTTTTTTTCTCATTTTTTCCAATACCCACACACGAGACAACCATTTTCGGCCGCATCTCTCCAGTTTTTTTCTTCCAAAATCCCTCGCCATGTCCTCGCCGCCCCAAAATCTCGCCGTCGCCTTGTCATCGCCGCCAACTCTCTCTCGCCTTGTCCTCGCCGAGTCCTCGCCGTGCTTCCTCTCGCGCCTCTCTCTCTCTCTCTCTCTCTCTTGCCGCCTCATTGTAAGGTATGATTTTAAAAGTTTTTTAAGGTAGTTATTGATTTAATTTCGTGTTGTTGATATGGATTTCTTGTTGTTTACCCGAATTGCATATAGTTTGATTTTTTTAATTCACAAATTTAGGGTTTTGTTTGATTTTCTCTCTTTAGAACAAGAAATTAGGGTTTAGGTTAGTGGAATTTGAATGAGTGAATTTAGTGAAATTAGGGTTTTGTTGATATGAATGAATTTGAATGAGAATTTGAGTTAAATTGAAATGTCCGGATTGTGTTTAACATATTGTTACATAGCTTAGTGGTTAAAATGGTTATGTATATTAATGTTGAGATTGAATTGTTTATGAATTTGTGATTGATCGAATTGTTCATGAATTTGTGATTGGTCGAATTGTTTATGAATTATTTGTGATTGTTGGAATTGTTTTAATTTGTCATGTTTAAATATATATTGTTGGAATTGATATATAATTTATGAAATGTTAATTGTAGAATTGTTTATGATTATGTTTTGTAGGAGCTTGAAAATGCGTCGAACTAAAAACACGGCGGGCTCCAAGGCTTCGAGCTCTTCCAGAGGTCTGAGTAAAGGAAAAAGCAAGCGCCTCATCAACAGTCTCTCGAAGAGGAATACAACTCGAGTATCTTTACTAGCAAGGTCGCGGAGGAACGCTACGACAAAATCTTGCCACGTAACATTATCCATGAGAGAGGATTCAATGTAAGCAATACGTCGGATATAGGAAAGCAAATCCGCAACATCATAGTTGGTCATGATTGGGAGAGGTACTGTGCTGTACCCGAGTTCAATTCGAACGTCAACTTCATGTACGAATTCTACGCAAACTTGCCAGACTCCCAAGGTGATGTTGTGACGGTCCGTGGGAAACCGGTCGATATGAGTGTCGAAGCTATCAACGATCTTCTTGGGACCCCAGATGTGCCTTTCGAGAACGAGGGCTATCGAGAATGGCTAAGAAGTTGCAGCCATCAGGAGATGTCGCAGGTGTTGTGCATTCCGGGAGAGGATTGGGTCACTAAAAAAGGAAAAAGGGTACTCAAGCGTGACCAACTCACCAGGATCGCTAAAGCGTGGATTTACTTTGTTTGCGCTCGTCTCTATCCGATCAAGCACTTCACCACTCTCGACGAGGATCATATCCAGGTGTTGTTCTGCATTGTTAAAGGCCTTTCCATTAACGTCGGTCGATTCATCTATACTTGGATGAAGAAACTCGACTATACTAATGAACGACACGGTTTTCCATATCCGTCGATCATTACCGGCCTTTGTACAAATGCGGGGGTACCACGCTCGAAAAGGGATACGATCAACAGTCCAATGGGGCCTATTACGGATTCCATTATCGAGCGGTACAAGATTAGGGAGGATCCACAAGCAGAGGAAGCAGAGGAAGAGGGGGAAGATGGGGAAGCGGAGCCCCTATTGCGCTTACCAGCACCTCCGGTAATCGACCCCGCCACCATCGACTATATTGCTCATTGCTCCAACTATCTCGTCGGCGGGTTCCAACACACGCAACAGTACATGCACCAACAAGCGGAGTATGGCGCCTCTCACATCAATCAATTGAACGATCTCTACTCTCGGTGGGACATCAACCAAGAAAATCAGGTGTTATTTCCTCCATATCCTCAGTACTCCGACTATCCGTACGCACCACCACAGTGGCCGCCGCATATGGCACCTCCTCAATATCCGGCGAACCCACCACCACCACCACCGAATGACGAGTAAATTTCAAGAACCAACAACACCAACTCTTCCATATAAATTTCAAACTCTTTTTAAATTTAAGTTTCAGTTTAAGACTCGCTTGGTTTGTTTATGTTTATGACTAGATTACTGTGTTTTATTTGTGTGTTTGAGACTTCAGTCTTTGTTTGAGACTCGTTTGGTGTGTTTTATTTCATATATGTTTGAAACTTGATGTTATATGTTTAAGACTAGTTTGGTTTGTTTTATTGATTGTAGAAATTTTAATTGAATGATCATTTTTAGTTGGAGAACAGGTTAAATATTGGAAAAAAAAGTGAATGATTAGGTGGTAGAGTGCTTCTTCGCCGCGGCTAGGTACCTTTCTCGCCGCGGCGTGACTATTCTCGCCGCGGCACCGTATAGTCCCCGCCGCGGCGAGTGCTCTACGCCGCGGCTAAAATATTACTTCGCCGTGGCGAGATTTTGATTTTTTTATACCGAGAGTCTGTGTTTTTTAAGAACTTGTCTCACCGCGGCGAGGTGATATTCCCGCCGCGGCGAACTACCCTCGCCGCGGCATGGAATATACGTTGCCGCGGCGAGGTTTCTACAACGCTTGTTTAAGCGTTGTAGAAAGGTTCTCGCAGCGGCAGAATTTGTATACTGCCGCGGCGAGATTTTGTTTTTTTTATACCGAGAGTCTGGAGTTTTTAAGAAGATATCTCGCCGCGGCGAGGTGATATTCCCGCCGCGGCGAAGTAACCTCGCCGCGGCATGGAATATACGTTGCCGCGGCGAGGTTTCTACAACGCTTGTTTAAGCGTTGTAGAAAGGTTCTCGCCGCGGCAGGATTTGTATACTGCCGCGGCGAAATTATCCTGCCGCGGCGAGAGTTGTACTCAGCCACGGCGATGTCGGAGAAATGTAATTTTAATGTAAATGACATTGTATAGAGAAATTTTGAATGAAAAATAACGTTGTCCATAGGAGAATAACATAAAATCCAAAATGAAAATACATTATCTAAATGTTCAATATCAAACAAAAATAGGATCTATATCCTTACGAAGTAGATGTGAAACATCGTCATCATCAAAATCATCCATCTCTTGATCAATTGGCGGTAATCCTGATGTGAACGGAGGAATGCTAGACATGTCTTCGTCTTCTTCTTCGTTACCGTTTCTCGCTTTCATATGAACCACTAACGATAACTCAGGATTTGCTGTATCCGAAACATAAAACACTTGACTTGCTTGCGAAGCCAAAATAAATGAATCATTCTCGTAGCCAATCCGTCTAAAGTCGACAATTGTAACTCCTTCATTATCAACTTTAACGTGATTATTGTCTGCCCATTTGCACTTGAATAATGCGTCTCGCAACCCGCAATAATCAAGTTCCCAAATATCTTCAATGTATCTGTAATACTTCATAAAAGCATGTTTTGGATTCTTATCTTTTGCCGACAAAACATGTAAAGCTTCGGCAAACAATGTAACACCACTATTTTGTACGGGATGCTTGTTGTCTCGTTCTCTTGTGTAAAATGTAAAACCATTAACAGACCAAGCAGTGTACCTTGTAACCATTAACGAAGGTCCGCCAGATAGTTTACTCAACGTAGATGAATGTCCTGCCTCTTTAAATAAGCGTTTTCCAAGCCAGTTTTGAAACAAACGGTTGTGCTCTTACTGCAATCATTTTTCATTTCTACCCTTTTTTGGATTATTCACTCTCAACTCATTCAAATGAATATCCACAAATGGCGTGACCTCGGAAACGTTGTGTAGCACATGGAGACTTGCTTGCTCCCATTCTTTTCGGTTGACGATCGAATAAGTACCTATAATGAAACAAATACTTAAAAATAATGTTCATATATAATTTAAATAAACAAATAAAGTGTTAAAAAAATACTTGTAGATAGAGCTTTTGAATCAAAATTGGTATTCTTGGGTAACCCAATTTCATCTGTGTTAGCTAAATACTCAGAACAAAACTCAACCGACTCTTCTGCTATGTAATTTTCAACTATGCTTCCTTCCGGCCTATTGTAGTTCTTCACGTAGCTTTTCAACACTTTCATATAACGTTCGATTGGATACATCCACCGTAAAAACACGAGCCCTCCTAATTTCACTTCACGTACCAAGTGGACGGTTAAGTGGATCATTATGTTGAAAAACGAAGGTGGAAAGATCTTTTCGAGCAAGCACAAAGTTTTTACCAATTCTGACAGCATTAAATCCAATCGAGTTGGATCGATGACCTTCGAGCAAATCGAGTTAAAGAACACACATATCTTTGATATTGCAAACCTCACATCTTTTGGCACAATTCCTCGCAAAGCAAGAGGCAACATTTGTTGTAGCAGCACATGACAGTCGTGCGTCTTCATTCCAATAAGTCTCAAATCTTTCAAAGACACGAACCTCTTATAGTTTGACGAATGACCTTCGGGGACTTTAATAGAAGCAAACCAGTTACACAATTTCTTTTTCTCCTTTCGATCTAGAGTGTACTTTGCCGGTGGTAATTTTGTTTTTTTCCCACCCCCCTCCTCGGGATGCAAAATGCTTCTTATATTCATCTCTTTGAGATCCAATCGAGATTTTATTCCGTCTTTCGATTTATTTGGATCATCAAGAAGTGTACCAATAAGCGATTCGCAAACACTTTCTCGATGTGCATAACATCTAGACAATGTCGGACGTAGTGTGTCTTCCAATAAGGAAGGTCGTAGAAAATCGATTTCTTCTTCCAAGGATTATCTTTGAACGATTCTTTAGTACTAGCACTCCGCTTTCTTTTCCCAAGCACTTCATTGACGTTTTTAACCATCTCATAGACATCTTCACCAGACAAAATTCTAGGAGGGGGTCGTTCTTCTGAATTTCCATCAAATGCTTGTTTCAATCTTCTATACGAGTGATCTCTTGGTAAGAATCTTCTATGACCTAGAAAAACAGTTTTCTTACCATGCTTCAAACGGATGGAAGATGTGTCTTTCATGCAAATCGGACAACCAATCGAGCATTTCACAGAGTATCCTGACAAGTTTCCATAGGCCGGAAAATCGTTAATAGTCCACATTAACATTGCCCTTAAGTTGAACGAATCTCCACGGTAAGCGTCTTTAACTTCCATCCCTTTCTCCCATAACATCTTCAAATCATCGACCAACGGTGCCAAATAGACATCAATATCATCTCCTGGTTGATTCGGTGCTGAAATCAAAAGTGTTAACATCAAGAACTTTCTCTTCATACATAGCTTTGGAGGGAGATTGTAGTTCACAAGTATAACCGGTCAAACACTGTATTTACTGCTCATCATGCTGAACGGGTTCATTCCATCAGAAGCTAGACCAAGGCGCAAATTTCGAGCATCAACACTGAAATCCTTATACTCTAAATCGAATGATTTCCATTGTGCAGCATCAGCAGGATGTCTCAACATACCATCATCGATACGCTTTTCGGAGTGCCAAACCATGTTCTTCGCGTGTTTGACACTATTAAATATTCGATGAAAGCGCGGCATTGGAGGAATGTACCATAACGGCTGAAATATATTTAACGAAAATCAGTAATAAATAATGAATATGAGCTACATGTATTTCCTAATCAAGTGATGAAAATGTACGTACCTTAACTGGAACCCCTTTAACCCCGTTACATGGAATTTTACCCTTCTTCCACCGTGACTCTTTGCACGTCGGACATTCATCTAGATCTTCATACTCGTGTCTATATAAAACACAATCATTTGGGCACGCATGGAATTTCTCGTACTTCATGCCTAATGTACCCAAAGTCATCTTTGCTTCATACATACTTAAAGGTACTTTATTGTCTTTCGGAAATGCTTCTTTCAGTGTTTCCAACAATAGAGTAAAACTAGTGTTTGTCCAACCCCCCGACGCCTTCAAATGAAATAATGTAACTAAAAATGACAACTTCAAATAGCTTGTACACCCTTCATATAATGGTGTCTCCGCATCATTCATCATGGACTCAAACAATTCCGGTCGCTCAACAAAATCGTCCTCCAAATCATTCATCATTCCGCACATATCATCAATATCATCTTCAACATCATCCTCATTTGCCGTAGAACGAAAAACCTCACCATGGTAGAACCATCTTTGATACGAGGTCATTATTCCATATGCAAACAAATGGGTCCGAACGACATCAATCGAAAAATGTCTATGATTTCCACATTTAATACAAGGACAACGAATAGATTTCACATCTACCATGTTCTCTCTAGCAAAATCACAAAACTCATCTACACCTTTCCGATATATCTCATTCAATCTATTCTCCCACATCCACTTTCTCATCTTCATAGAAAAACCCTAATTATACAAAAAATTGCCCATTCTAATTAGTAAACTATCAAGAGAACAACAATTAGAACAAGTTAAAGAAGAACTTACAAGATTTGAATGTGTATATGAGACTAGTAAACGAGGACGCTCTAGAATGAGTAGGAAAGGTACTGGAAATGTTTTTTCGAGTGAGGTTATGAGAGAGTTCAAAGTGAAAAAGACGAGAAATGAGAATTTATATCAAAAGTCTCGTGTCACTCACCGCGGCGACATTTCTACTTCGCCGCGGCGAGAACATTCTACAACGCTTCCATAAGCGTTGTAGAATGTCCTCGCCGCGGCAAAAATATGCGTTCGCCGCGGTGACAAAATCACGCCGCGGCGAGGTACAAATCTCGCCGCGGCAGGAGTCCTGCGCCACGGCGGGAACACGTCATCGCCGCGGCGAAAATCTTACCGAGAGCACCATGTTCCAGACATATAGTCTCGCCGCGGCATCATACATTTTACGCCGCGGCGAATGTATTCCTTGCCACGGCGACAATTCTCTTTCGCCGCGGCGAGGATTCTACCACGCTTGTTTTAGCGTTGTAGAAAGGTGTCGCTACGGTGAAAATTGTATACTGCCACGGCGAAGACATCTAGGGTTACCTCGCTACGGCGATGGCACATTTTCGCCGCGGCGAGAATTTTCTGGGTAACTCTCGCTGCAGCGAGAATTTGGTTTCGCCACGGCGAGGCTTCTACAACGCTTATTATAAGCGTTGTAGAAGCAGCTCGCCGCGGCGAGAAATATACATCGCCGCGGCGAGCTCCTCCAACGCTTAGAATAAGTGTTGTAGGAGCGTTTTAAAATCTGAAAATTTCAAATTTTTTTAACTACCCGCCCGTTTCATATTCTATACTTAGCATTTTTTTTTTCAATTTTCCCTCATTCTCATTCCTTATTCTACTTCATTTCTTCTCATCTCTCTCTCCACTACTCATCTCTCTCGTCCCTCTCTCTCTCTCCGCCACTCTCTTGCCGCCCCGCCCCTCTCTCGCCACCACTCTCTCTTTCTCTCGGCCCCTCTCTCTTCTCGTCGTCGCTCTACTCCTCTCTTATTCTTCTTCTCTCTCTACTCCTCTTTCTCACCGTCGCTCTCTCTCCGCCCCTCTCTCTTCTCCCCGTCGCTCTCTCTCCGGCCACCACCCTCTCTTCTCGCCGCCCCTCTCTCTCCGGCCCTCATACTCTCTTTTCCCTGCCCCTCTTTCTCCGGTCCTCACCCTCACTCATTGCCTCCACCTTGACCCCGCCCAGCCTCCACCTCGCCCCTGCCCCGCCTCCACATCGCCCAGCCCAGCCTCCACCTCGCCCAGCCCCGCCTCCACCTCGCCCCCTGCCCCGCCTCCACATCGCCCAACCCGACCTCCACCTCGCCCAGCCCCGCCTCCACCTCGCCTCTCACTCGCCACGTCCTCGCCTTCACCGGGTATGTTATTTGAGTTTGATATTGATTTGAAGTTGTATTTAAGTTGGAATCGGATTGGATTTGAGTTAGAAATTGAGATTATGTTTTGAATTTTGTTTATTAGATTCAATGTCGTCCACTACTACTACTTCTAGCGATAGTGGTAAAAGAAAAATTAGAAGACAACTTGCACTAAATTCCGATGAAAATGGAAAAAGAAGAAACACTCTTATGAGTCGGGTTAATAAGGCCAAAACTCTAGGTAAAAAAATTCCGGTACAATTTGATGAAAAGGGACAACCAATTGGTAAGGAGGGTGATGAGTTGTCGAGTTACTTTGGCGTGCTAGCTAGAGAATACGTTCCACTTTCGATGCGCGATTGGAGATCTAAAGAGAATAATCAAATTAAAGAACGGATTTGGAACGAAATGTTAGAAGGATTTATGATTCCTATTGAACAAAAGCACGACTGCCTTATGAGAGTCGGAGAAGTGGCAAGGTTATTTCGTCATGAGCTATACAACGATCTACTCAAAGATATCATCAACGATCCAATCGCCTTAAAGAGACCGGCTTGTGTTTTGAAATTCTACACAAGTGTCACCGAAGAAGATTGGATAGCATTTGTTGAGTATAGACGATCCGAAGTGTTCAAACAAACATCGGAACATGGGAAAGCAAATACCGGAAAAAGTGTGTACAAATCTCGAACGGGCCGAAATGGATATCGAAAGCTTGATCAAGAAAAGGTTAGGTTCATTTATTTTTTTTAGTTATTCCAAATTTGCCATTTTTTATTAATTATTGTATAATTACTTCTTACTAGCACGAAGAAACGGGGGAATGGCCTACGAAAGAGGAACTTTGGATTGACTCGCGAATGAAAGACGTAGATAACTACAAGGATGAGAAAGACAAACTAATGGCAGAAAAAATCGTAAGTACTTTACATTTGTTATAAAAATTAATCTTGTAATTTTATTTGAAAATAATTTTGTGTAGAAAACGTTATCACAACAAGCAACGCAAGGGACATGGGTGCCGGAATCGGGAAAGAGCATTTTGCAAGAAGCTTTGGGAACGTCGCGAGTTTGCGGTCAATCCAAACACACTTCGCGTTTCAAGTACTTTGTTCCTCCAACGCGGAACGAAGAATTAATTAGGATGCGTCGGGAGATGAGCGAGTTGAAATCTTTGGTGATGAAAGCCTTCGGTGGAAATGGTAGCATTAATGTCGGAGATGCTAATATCGAGTCGCCTAGTGTCGAGCATGTGGAAGAGAATCTCAAGGACAAGGTTGTTGATGATGAAGAGATGGCAAACGTTGAAGAACACGTTAATGACGCGGTCTCTTTAGGTATGTTCATTATTTTTTTTTTATCTATAAAGCTAAATATTTTGGTATTAAGATATTGATATATATTAGTGATTTGCTTAGAACACGACGATGTTGGCGATCGTCCGAAGATCGATCCTAACATCGTTGATGATTGTCCGAAGATCGATCATGTCGTTGTGGAAAAACCCAATAGTGTTCGTGCTAGTTGCTCTTTGAATCCAACCACGCCGGTGACACCGAGTTCGGATGAAAGCGTCGAGTGTCTTCTTTTCATTGATGATGTTGTGAAAGGAGGCACAATTCATGTTGCAAATGGGCGAGCGTACATGAATGGAGGCGTAGTTCATTTCTCACCTTTGGAGGAAGGAAATTTACGCGTGGCCGTTTTGGGGGTTTTGATTAAAAAAGCAAAATTGCCAATTCCCACCGAAGAAGCTCAAAGCATTGAAGATGCTATAGGTGGGTTTGTCTCGTGGCCGAAGAGACTCATAGAAATGGAGACTGGAATAGAGAGTCGCGGTCCGGTTGTCAAATAACTCTCAAAGCTCGATTTTGAGAGTGAAGCTAGCATCAATGATGCTAAGAAGATTTTGTACAAGGTGATTAATCCCAAGTATCGATTGCTCGCTCAACATGCCAACAAAGTAATGTTACCGGAAGAGGATGTGATTATGGTCAATGTTAGTCCAAGTCTCGCGGCTATCCCGATTCCGGTGTCATTTGAAGACGTTTCCGATTTTTTGCAATACTTGGAAATTGGCGCGGGGAGCATAACGGTTTATATGGAGTAAGAGTTTTCTTTATATGCGTTTTTAATATCAATATTCAATATTTAGTGTTTTGATCAACTAAATATTTGTTTGTCATAGCTATCTACGCTCGAGGCTAGAAAAGGCGAAGAAGACTCGAAATTATTGTTTTATAAATCCGAGCTTAAGTTCGTACATCGAAAATGACGACGAGGAGGCTTATTTGTCAAAACGAGTCAAGGACGTTGGAAACGTGGTACGACATTGCAAATTTGGTGAACTAGTTTTGATGCCGTATAACAAAGGTGCGCATTGGATGCTCGTTATCCTCGACCTTTGGAGAAATAGCGCTATGTTCTTTGACCCGTTGAGAAATAAAATCCCAATCGATTTAAATCGATTGATAAAAAGGTAATATTTTGATTTCTTAAATAATTTTTATTATAAATCGTTCTAGATGTTTTTTCTCTTATAATCTTCGTGTTATATAGGGTTCTTGTTGATTTCAAGCTCGAGCATCAAAACGCCCATAGTAACGGGCAATCAACGTACATCAAGGCTTGGGACGCTCCGAGACAAACGGGAAACACGGAATGCGGGTATTTTGTGATTTCTTATATGCGTGATATAGTCGTAGGAGGTGTAGGAAAATTAGAAAATAAGAAATCCTATACAAAGGAGGATTTAGAGAGAGTTAGGGAAGAATGGGTAAGTTATGTACAAACATTTATTAACTGTGATGATTAGCTAGTTTTTTTTTATTGAATTATGGATTGGTTGTAGATGTATATATTAGATTTTGAATGTTTTGAAGATGAGGATATTATTTTTGGTATTGAAGATTATTTTCAGGTGCTGGTATATCGTGTAAATACAGATTTTGGATTGAAAAAAAAATACTCTCGCCGCGGCGAACTATACTTCTCGCCGCGGCGAGAAATATTATTCGCCGCGGCGAGAAAAGATACCGAGAGCAGGAAAATTAGAAATCTTAGTCTCGCCGCGGCGAGATTTTTTCTTCGCCGCGGCGAGTTTTTTAAAAAAAATTCACCACCTTCCTACAACGCATAATTATCCATTGTAGAATCATGTCGCCGCGGCTAAGATTTGACGTCGCCGCGGCGACGTGTAATATTCGCCGCGGCGAGTTGATTCTACAACGGATATAATATCCGTTGTATAAAAATCTCGCCGCGGCGAAAATTATATGTCGCCGCGGCGGAGATTTTTTAATTATTTAGAAATTTCACAATGGATGTATACCGTTGTAGGAGGTTCCACAACGCTTAGATATCCGTTGTAGAAAGTTGGATTCTACAACGGATATTTAAGCGTTGTAGAAACCTCTTGGATTCTACAACGGATGTTGAAGCGTTGTAGAAGCCCCTTGGATTCTACAACGGATATTTAAGCGTTGTAGAAGCTTCTACAACGCTTGACAAGCGTTGTAGAATCATTCCACAACGGTTTTTAAGCGTTGTAGAATCCTTGTTTTGTAGTAGTGTCATTATCTGCATCTCTAAATTTGGTGTTGTTGCTATCTTCATCTTCTGTGCTTCATAGCCGATTTGTGAGAACGGAGCTTCATTGACAGAAATTAATAAAATAAAACACTTGTATAGAAGTTTTGAAATGGTGATTAGAATTTAGAATACAAAGTGAAAAAGGAAGAGAAAACACTTATTATTTCTTAACTTCTTCAACGAGTGTTACTTAACTTCTTCTGGTTATCTATGCGAGAGGCTCGGGGCAAATGGTGAATATGGAAAAATCGCTCATGTGTTGTTCTCGCAATACTACGAAGGGTGAGACTAGCCTCCTCTCAACCGCGATGGGTGTGCCCGTGGTGGAGGAGCTTGAAAGCTATCTCGGGCTCCCGACCCATGTGGGTAGGAATAAGGTGGCGGTGTTTAGCGCTCTCACAAGCCGTGTTCACAAGCAACTTCGAGCGTGGCGGTCTAGGCTTTTTTTGGCGGGTGGCCGGGAGGTCCTTGTGAAGGCGGTTGTCCAAGCTATACCTACGTACATGATGAGTCTCTTCAAGCTCCCAACGACGACAATTAATGAGCTCCATAGGTTGATTGCCCGGTTTTGGGGGGGGGGGGGGGGGGTTGGGTGTCGGAGGACAAGAGAAAGGTTACGTGGAGGCGGTGGGAGCTCATCGCTATGCCCAAGGGAGAGGGGGGATTGGGTTTCAAGGACCTCGGCGACTTTAATCGGGCACTCGTGGGTCGCCTTACGTGGCGTATCATCAAGTACCCGGATTGCTTGATGGCCCGGATCCTCAAGGCTAAGTATTTTCCTCTTGGGTCGGTGCTCGACTTTGTGTGTCAAGACCATTTCTCCTTTCTTTGTAAGAGTCTGTGTTGGGGGAGAGATTTAGTCCGACAAGGAATACACTGGCAAGTTGGGGAAGGTAATCTTAGAGCCTTCGCGCAACCGTGGATTCCGAGACGGGGGGCCCTCTCGGTGGTCTCGACGGAGCCGGACGATGGATTCCGTTGGAGAGTCGCAGATTTGCTGAAAGATGGTCGGTGGAACCAGGAGATTATTGAGGCTATCTTTGTCCCCTACGATGCCGAGCAGATTGTGAAGATTCCGCTTGGGGAGGTCGACTCTCGGGATAGGCTTGTGTGGCATTTTGAAGATGACGCGAACTATTCGGTACGATCCGGCTACCGTCTTGCGCGATCGGGGCTGCGTAACGGACCGTCGGGCTCGTCCAGTCTGGAACCGCGGTGGTGGAAGGGAATGTGGGGCCTCAATATCCCGCCGAAGGTCAAGCACGTGGTGTGGCGAGCGTGGTTCGAGGTCCTCCCGACCTTCGGCTGCCTGAAGAGGAGAGGAGTGGACTGTCTCCCGTTTTGCGTCTTTTGCGGTGCGCTCCCGGAGAACGCCATCCACGCGCTCTGGGAATGCGAGCGCGCACAAGCCATTTGGGGGAGTTCACTGCTCCACAGATGGGCGGACAAAACAGGGGCGATCCCGTTCCAAGACCTCTGTTTGCGCGCGATGGAGGGTTTGACCGAGAAAAACCTTGAGCTGTTCTGTGGGCTTATTTGGGCGGTGTGGTCTGATCGGAACCTCCGATTTTTTGAGAACGTTACAAAGTCTCCGGAGGCATGGGTCGGTGAAGTGGCAAACTGGTTGACGAGTTTCCGGAAGGGTGTGGTTAGTTCGGGGACGCACGGCGCGGCCAGAACGGTGCAACAGGAAGTGTGGATTAGGCCAAGTCCCGGGGAGCTTAAACTCAATTTTGATGCGGCGTGGGATGCTAATTCCGGTGTTGCAGCGGTGGGTGGTGTTGTGCGGAACCATAGCGGCGAAGTGATCGGTGTTGCATCGGTCTCGGTCGGAGGGGTGGACTCGGCTTTGACAGCCGAGTGTTTAGCGCTGCGATGGGGTCTCCGTCTGATCCAGGCTCAGGGGTGGCGTGTGGCTGCTGTGGAATCCGACTGTCTTCGTGCAACTCAATTGGTGATCGGGGAGCAGGTCAGCGGATTGCAGGGGCCCATTATCAGAGATATTCTTGTCTTGTCGGAGAGTTTCGGCTCTACGGGGCTGTTTAAGTGGATTCCAAGGGATTGTAATGGTGCGGCTAATTGTATAGCCAAGACCCGTTTGCGTGGGGTCATCTCTGATTTTGTATCTGTCACCTGCCCTGCGTGGCTTGACCATTGTATTCAAAGAGATGCTAAAACTCTGTTGTGATTTAATGAAGCAGTTATTCCTTAAAAAAAAAAAGGAGATGGCGAGAATTCTTAGAAAATATAAGCTGATGTCATCATGTCATGTGCCCAGACGAGGAGAACTCTCGTGGGCCGAACTGCAGCTAATGAGCCCATGGTTCGGCTGAGAGCTTGACACCATAGTTCTTATTAAATGTTTTCGTTTTTATTTTGTAATTGAAATTCTGGTCGAATTTTACCATAAAATATTACGTGTTCCAGTTAAGAGCTAGTTAAATAGCCATTAAAATTCATTAAAAATTTGAGTACTACTGATATATGTAAAATTTCATATTAACATATATGGTTTATAATGATTGTCATTCTTCGTTTTAAAAGGTATTTTCAATTCTTAAAATTTTGAGTACTGATATATGTAAAATTTATCATATTCTTTGTGAGTTGAAAAATTGAAAACTTACACTATCCCAGCTCAAAATATGCGTCTGTATTGTGCCACACTCTCATTGTGCGACACAGTCATATACAATTAACAATAAATACTTCAAATAAACTAAATAAAATCATATTCGAATTAAATATTTGGTCACAGTCTAATTGCATATTATATATCTATTAATTTAAATCAACATTTAAATTTAGATGATTCTCTCTAGAAGAAACATGCATTTTTTATAATTATAAAAAATGCGCATATTATAGGAGATATGGTCATATCACTGTGTAGGTCAAATTTCCCAAATGAGTCTCAGTGTGTATTATTATTAACATGTTAGCTCTTGTAAGCCTAAAAGATATTTTGGACATTAATCAGTAACCCTTTTTTTCTTAATAAGCTAGTTTTACAATGATGTCGACATTTTTATCCTTATTAACGAATGAGTAACTTCCACTAAAGAGTTCGAAACCGGAAGTCCCTCGATCCATGTTACCATGTATCCATGTTTTGCGAGTATCTTGATATACATTGGTTATCGAAGTATAATTATGTACATATGTTACCATTTGCGAGTAAGAAAAACGTATTGAATGAAGTACCGTAGCTTACTTTGCTAACCTTTATTATTTGATGAGGACCATGAGGTGATTTCATTAGTTATCAGATTTGGTTTATTTATTCACGCTTCACGACCAAAGTATAAGGCGATGCATATTTAAAGTGTTATAGAAAGCCGCAGAGGATATGAATTGATCTCGAGATTAATGTAGCTTCAGTTTGATAAAAATAAAAAAAAATAAAAAAGAATCGTAGCTTATGACTTTGACAAGGAAAATCACATAACTGCTTTCATTTCTTTCTCAGGTGTATAGATCACGATTCACAATTAAAGTTACTAAAAAAAGAAAGGGAAAAAGAAACGCTTACACATTGTTTCCAAGAGACCGTGATGACATAAAATTAAAAGCAAACTACGTAACGTAAAAAAGAATAAGACGTTATCCCATAACGCATGCGTACGTGCAATAATTGTATTTGCCAAAACACATCGTGACATCGGGACCGACTTCAGTTTCCGCCGCCGCCACCGACTCCTCCGCCGCTTCCCGACCCATGTCCGGCACCGGAGCCGCTTCCGACTCCGATCCCGATTCCGATCCCGATCCCGAACCCTCCTCCAGCTCCTCCTCCGTGACCAACACCCACGCCGTGGCCAGCCCCTCCGCCGACGCCTCCCCCAGCTCCGAACCCTGATCCGTGACCGGAACCGCCGCCGACCCCACCCCCTCCGCCGCCGCCGCCTCCACCACCTCCTCCTCCTCCGGCGCCGCCTCCAACGCCGCCGCCGGCACCGAACCCTGATCCATGGCCGGAACCTCCTCCAACCCCACCGCCTCCTCCACTCCCTCCACCGCCGCCACCACCAAGCCCTCCTCCTCCTCCGGCACCACCACCAACGCCTCCGCCCGCTCCGAACCCTGATCCGTGACCCGAACCGCCTCCACCGCCTCCGCCACCACCTCCTCCTCCACCGCCGCCGCCGCCGCCAAGGCCTCCTCCGGCCCCACCACCAACTCCTCCTCCGGCTCCGAACCCTGATCCATGACCCGACCCGCCTCCAACACCTCCTCCACCACCTGACCCGCCGCCGCCACCGCCGCCAAGACCTCCTCCGGCGCCGCCACCTACTCCGCCGCCGGCTCCGAACCCTCCTCCCGAGCCGCCGCCGACTCCTCCACCACCTCCGGGGCCGCCACCAGCTCCTCCTCCTCCTCCGAGTCCTCCGCCACCTCCGGCGCCTCCTCCTCCACCAAGTCCTCCACCTCCGCCGCTGCCGCCGCCGAGTCCTCCGCCTCCACCAAGTCCACCACCACCTCCAGCGCCTCCTCCTCCGCCGCGGCCGCCGCCGAGTCCTCCTCCACCACCAAGTCCACCGCCTCCGCCTCTGCCACCACCAAAGCCGCCACCGCCGCCTCTTCCGCCGCCGAATCTGGGGCCACGGCCTCTGCCGCCCCCGTTGAACCCTCTGCCGCCGCGGCCGAAACGCGGATCACAGCGGCCCCGGCTCCAGCGGCAGTCGTCGTCGTCACGGAACCTGTCCTTGTCGAGCTTCTGGTCACCGAGGGCGACGGAGCTCAGATGGAGAGCGATGGCGAGCAGGAGAAGGGTTAGAGAGAGCCATTTGGAACACACCATCTCTGATATATCACACTGATCTAGCTCAGTAGAGTAGATTAATGTTTTCTTCTTCTTCTTCTTCTTCTTGTACTCTTGAGTAGAAAGATCGTTGCCTTTTATACTCGCTTTCCTTGCGAAAGCTATACAGATTGGCTTTAATGGCTGCATCTTCATGGCACGCGTTGGGACCGTTGGGAAATTCGCGCTATCATTTAATGTAGTTATGGATAAACCGTATATAAGTCAAACACAACGACTTTGACCTTTTTTTTATGTATAGCTAGCTTTTCTGCGTGCATGCAATTTATCTTTGCCATAACCTTGTTATTACTACATCATCTTAGTTAATTGGTTTTAGGGGCACAAAAGTACATTGAAGCACACGGCACTAATTTTACATAATTATAATATACATTCAACTCATGATAATTTTAATACTGCTACTTATTAGCATAATTCAATTAGTAATTTTACAACCCTCCAAAATAGAAGTTGTTCCTATAACTTGATCTAGTTTGTTTTCCATCACTATTTGTTAATGATGGTATAGACAACAAAGTTGTCTTTAAATAAACTCATGATAATTTCTGCGTACTGAAAAAAAAAATATTATTCTCAATATTGTAATACATGGAGATGCACAATATGCATATATTTAACGCATGATCTACTAATTATTTTTTGCTGCTATTAAGTAAATTAAGCTAGTACGTACAGGAAAAAAGCAGAAAAGCTTTGAGGCAAAAACCTAGTCAACTCTACCGACACTCAAATATCATTTGAGAGTTGAGGCTACTTAATCTTCTTCTTCGCAATAATATCACTTAATTTGAATACCGAGTTGTGAAATCATTTATCCTCTTTCTAAGAAACTGCTTATTTGAATTATTTTAGCAATGCATTAAATGCGATATATATGTAAGGGATGTTTTGAGATGATGAAGCGGCAGAAGGTAGTTGGTGCATAATATATCGACATGTGTATGTCTCCAGACACTTAAATACTAACACCCACCACCACTACTTTTTTCTCATTGTATCCCAATGTATAGTTACTTATTTCATTCACTCTTCGACCTGTTAGATCTCTTCTCTTTTTTTTTTTTTTTTTTTTTTTTGAGCCAAGTTAGATCTCTTCTCTTGTAATTAATATTTTGTCTTTCTCGCGCGACTTTGACTTTGTTGATCCTTGCTCTTAGCTTTTAACTAGCGTTGAGCTTCAATTATGTATTTCATTTTTCTAACGCGTAATCTGGTAACATCTTTAAGACCCTCATAACTTCGGAAGGTCAAATTTATTATATCCTTATAACATCTCTTTTGACTAACATCTTTAGAATGTTTTAATGTAAAGTACGATGAGATCCGTATCAATCGCGTTACAGGGTTCGTATAATATCAAGATTTCTCTACGGGACAACTATAAATTTATATGTTACTAATCTCTAATTATTTTAAATTTTTATTAGAGATTTGCTGCCCTTTTATTAATTATGGCCATAGTAATCTTAAAAATTGATTAGTTGTAAATGTTCTGAAATACTTATATGCTCGTTATAAGAATATCAACTTTTAACAATTTCCACCAATATTGATTTTTTTTTATTGAACTTATAAACTCGTATTCTAAATAAAATTATAAACAAATAAAAAAACACAATAAATTTAAGGAAAATAACTATCTGTAGTTTGAAATCTATAGCAAGCATTTTATGGAATAAAGTCAGATATATTTGTGGAAATTTAAAAAAAAAAATCGGTAGTCACCCTATGTGGACGAACTTTGCGGAGGAACGCTTAGGTTTTTTGGGACATTGGATTCTCATCAATATTTGCGCTACTCAAGCCGACATTCTCGCTTTCACTTCGTCTACCACTGCTCGCATGGGTTTCTCTGTAAGTTTGCAATATCTTTGTAGTAAAATACATTCTAAGATATGGTTAACCCTAGTTATATTTATCGTTAGGATATTTTTAGGATTCTCTCGGACTCACATATAGCTTCTTCTTTATTATGGAGTCTTCCTTCCCAACTGGAAGCTTTTCTGTGATGGAATACTATTAGGATAATCAAGACTAGATGTCATGAAATTCCTAATAACTAAGTTATATCGAAACTTCAGTTTTTAAGGGTAGCTTAAAAAACTCGAGTTTTTAATACGATTTAGTTAACTTAAGTGGATCGCCTAGATTAATGTTAATCCTAGGAAAATTAAAATACTAAAATTATATCGAGTCTGTAAGGTCTCCAACATTAACATAACACCATGAGGGTGGTCTTGCTCGCCTCGTGACCGGCGGTCTTTTAGACATGGTGGTCCATTCCCTTCGGAATGTGTAAGCGCATTCCATTACCAAGGTTATGTGTCTGACAATAGGTGGAGAATGTTGTCAATGGTGCCCACAAGGAGAGTAGTAGTGTATATTTATGTACATTTGATGTAATATAGTCTCACGAAGACTCTTGCTTGTAATTGCCAAATCATTAATAAAAAGTTGAAACGTTCATTCAATCTTCTTTGTCTGTTTGAAGCTTTATGATAATCTATAGTCTTTAGTCCTTAAACAAACCTAACAACATATGAAGAGACAAATGTAGATTTGCATGAATAAACTCTTCATGGTTTGCTTAAAACAATATATTCACAATCTAAGGATCAAAGGGCTATTGATCTCAATATGATTGTTAGGAGAATTTATGATGTCTGGTTATGAGGCATAGAGAGTTTGAGACTCTATAGTTCATCCTATGTATCTTATGAAGGTACTGAATTGACCAGTGCACTTCTGAAGACATTGAAAGAACAAACCATTTAACCTCTTATGTCTCGAAATCACTACGTATGAATTGCATCATGCTTACCTCAATCTTGAAATGAGACATGTCATTTCATAGCTTACGTATTCTCATTTGAGAAAGTCAGAGTTCGGATTCACTATGTTCTGAACAGGACCTATTGGTGAAGTTATGAAGATGTCATGAGTAACTTTGTGAAGATCTCATAGATATGGAATTCATGTAAAAGATTGTTGAAATGCAATGTATATCAGCTCATGCTTTGTTCCTTGAAATGTGAATAAATGAACTGGCCAGTGTCCAAATTGAGTCATTACTCTTTTGGATGAATCAATGTGACTTGTTAGCTCCTCGTCAATACATTGTTTCTAATTTATTCACAAGCGACAAAGGAGTTGAGGAAATAACAGTTGATGATTTATATGAAGGGTAAACATAGATAATATTCAGTGGATCCACTCATCACAATTAAGTTGAATTCTTGAGTAGAAAATAAATTCATTTGAACCGAGAGATTCTCAGTGTCAACTCTTTAGTGGAGTCAGTTAACATTAAGCTAAACTTGGAAAAAGTTTGTGAACTTTTGAGTCCAAGTATTTTAGCTCAAGTTTTGTTCATTTGGATCCATAAGGTCACTGTCACAAATCATATCGAGTAGGAATAGTTAAACTAGAAGCTAAGTCAAGAATTCAACTAAATTGTGATGAGTGGATCCACTGAATATTATCTATGTTTACCCTTCATGAATATCATCAGCTATTCGGGATTTACAAAATTATCATTTTACCCTTCTAGTTGTTATTTCCGCAACTCCTTTGTCGCTCGTGAATAAGTTAGAAACAATGTATTGACGAGGAGCTAACAAGTCACATTGATTCATCCAAAAGAGTCATGACTCAATTTGGACACTGGCCAGTTCATTTATTCAGATTCCAAGGAACAAAGCATGAGGTGATATACATTGCATTTCAGCAATCTTGTACATGAATTTCATATCTATGAGAACTTTACAAAGTTAATCATGACATCTTCATAACTTAGTACTTCACCAATAGGTCCTGTTAAGAATCACATAGTGAATCCGAACTCTGACTTTCTTAAATGAGAGTACGTAAGCTATGAAATGGCATGTCTCATTTCAGGATTGAGGTAAGTATTATGCAATTCATACGTAGTGACTTCGAGACATAAGAGGTTAAATGGTTTGTTCTTATCTTGTCTCTAGAAGTGCATTGGTCAATTCAGTACCTTTAGAAGATACTTAGAAGAACTATAGAGTCTCCAACTCTCAATGTCCCATAACCAGACATCATAGATTCTCCTAACAATCGTACTGAGAGCAATAGTCCTTTGATCCTTAGATTGCGAATATATTGTTTTAAGCAAACCATGAAGAGTTTGTTCATGCAAATCTACATTTGTCTCTTCATATGTTGTTAGGTTTGTTTATGGACTAAAGACTAAGGTTTAATCATAAAGCTTCAGACAAGGAAGAATGAATGAACGTTTAAACTTTTATTGATTATTCAGCAGTTACAAGCAAGAGTCTTCATAAGACTATATGACATTAAATGTACATAAATAGACACTACTACTCTTCTTGTGGGCACCGTTGACAACGGGCCGGCAGTGAGGAGAATCGGGATCAGAATTCGGTGAAGAAGGTTATACAGTCGTTAACGACGGAGTTGACGCCAGGGATGTGCATGACGAGGCTGTTGGATATGCCTTGGCCATGAGGATCGATGGCATAGATGGCGAAGCCTGACTCGGTGAGGAGGACGGCAGTGATCTAGACCCGCCAATAGGATTCTCTGATGAAGCCGTGGACGACGGCAATGACATCGAGGGGCTCTGCCGGCGGGAGAATGGTCCACCACTGGGTGAAGAGCTTGAGGCCGCGGGGGTTGGTGATGTAGGCGGATGAGTGCGATACACAGAGCTTCCTTCAATTATAACTCCTTCGGCGTCGTGGAGCCCGGGTTGTTCTTGTCGGCATCGCTGATCGGGAGGCGCTAGATCGACATCTTGTTAACCGGAGATGGAAAAGAGGAGGAGAGGATTGATTTTAATGATATTTGTGAATTCTGTTTAACAGAGAGAGAGAGAGAGAGAGAGAGAGAGAGAGAGAGAGAGAGAGAGAGAGAGAGAGAGAGATATAGGGTTAATTATAAATCTGGAGTTATTTAATTACAAAATCCGTTGATATTAATCCTTGAAAAATAATGTAATATATTTGGATAATCATTTGTTGACTTATTCATATGATTCTTTTTTCAAATAAAATGGGATTGCATTAGGGGTTTTTCCGACATAAAAATATTGGTTGAAACAGCTCGTCAGCGAAATTGGCTATTTCTCAAAATAAATGTAAACGTTGGCTAATATGCAATTTCAATGTTTGAATTTGGCTAATCCGTCTACTTATTCTTTTTTATAAGAAAATAGCCACAGTGATGACGTGGTTGTACTTAACCAATTTTTAGTTTAAATTCTTGCCCTTTGTGTTACCGGGTTAATGTTTAAATCCTAGCATTATTTGATTTTATTTCCATAATTATATAATCAATTATTTTCTCAGTTTGATTTAGGGTTATTTGATATTTCTGTTAGGAATTATGCATCCTATAATCATTGCGGAAAATAATAATTATGCTAGCATGCTAATTATGTATACGATTATACAAATAAGATCTAGATTTGCAGATTTAAATATAATAAACTAGAGAGCGATTCAAGCAATCGATTAAAAGACGAGTTTACAGATTACTTACATGTTTGGTAATCTGCTATAGACACTTTAATTGAGTTCTTCAAGATCCCGTTCTGAGCTCCAATAACTCGATATTTTAGCTTTAGCTCTGATCTTCACTTCGGGAACGACGACATGACTCTCGTCATTTGGATCTCCAGAGATGATACCGTAATCTTCCGAAACGTAATTTCCAGATGGAATAAGAAGAAAGTGTGGGCTCACTCGTTATCTCACTACGACTTGATTTAGAGATTCAGGTCGTATCGTGTTTATGGGATTGAAATCATGAATTTCGAGGGAGAGGGAGAGAGAAGAATTCGGCCACACTATGTGTGATGGGAAAATTCTTGGACTTCTTCTTGTGTGATTATTGTGTTCTCCTTGACCCCTATATATAGTGATAGAATGGAGATATTCTAGGAAGCTCCTAGAGATATTTTATTCTCCTACATTCTTTCCTATTTTGTAGTTAATCATGAACTATTTCATCTTGACTACAAATCCTACTTTTTCTCTCATCCATCAGATCGGAATTTAGGATATTATATTTCCTTATTTTTTCTCATATATTTAAGGAATCTAGATATTTGAAAATAATGAGGACAATATCTTATTTCTTTATTTAATGGAGAGAATATCTCTACCATTATTATTCTCTTAGATATTAGGAAATTAATTATGAGGGAGAATAAAAGACAATATATTTTTTCTTTATTTACAGCAGAGAGAATATCTCAACTATTGTTATTCTCTCTCTTATTTATTTAGTTACATGATTTCTTTTCCATAAATCTAGCAACTAATCAAAAAGAGAATATTGGATAATTAATATCCATAGTAGGCGCCAAACTGAAGGTCATCGGCCAATGAATTTTTGAATTTTACAGTGTCCATGAGGTCCAACTTAATTCAATTAATTATTTACTTGATCCAATAATAAATAATCAATTTCACAATAAATATTTAATTCGGCAAATAGACAAATTTCCGAATGAATGCTGCTAGACAATTTACAACTGTGAGATTGTAATAATAAATAATTTTCATTATTACTAGAGTTTTTATCCATCTTTATCATAGCTGAATTGGAGACTATGGACCTAGTAATAGAAGCTCATACAAATCCGATTAAATAGACGAAACAGTCTTATCTCTTTTTCAATCGATTCATCAATCTTAGGGATTCTCCACAAAACAATCCAAGAATGCACTCTTCTTATTACTAGAATTATATTTTACTTATCGTAAGAGTGTCCACTGATATAGTCAGTTCGTGATCAAAATCCTCCAGGTTCAATCGATTTCTCGTTCCAACAATCTATACGAAGATTATCTAGATGTGGATTCGTATATATATTTTTGAGAGGGAAATGTCTCAGAATCCGAATATGAAGACTAGATCAGGATCTGAAGGAAACTAATAAACAATATAAGATATTAAAAATATAGGCGAATTTCTTTATTGATATTCGAATGTAGGCAATACAAAATAAAAGGGAATGAGTAGAAGATCGAAACAATATTAGCAAATCGAAATACAATTATATGCGTTTTTAAGCGAAAAATCAGTAGTCGTAAAATGAAGGTGGAGCGGACTTTTATAGCTAGCTCGCCGATCTTCCTACCTCTTCAGATCGTCCCACGTGTACGAGAAGGACCGGTCTTCAGTCCGCCAATCTCGGATTCACCCTTATCTCTAGGCGATTTGACCGTTTCCTCGAGAAGGTGGATCGCGCAAACCACTTGGCGGGATCGTCTAGGAACATCTATGGGCCTGGGTCGAACTGGGCTTTGGTCTTCAGCAAGGAATTCCTTGCTATCGTTTTGGGCCGAGCTCGCCTGCGCCTAGGATTTCTGGGCCGAACTAGGCTTTGGGTCGAACTAGCCCAGCTCGCGAGGAGGGGCGAAATCCACTCACACAATCAGCCACGTAGTATATTTTATATTAAATGGTAATATAAAATAAAATATACTTTAGGATCGAACCGAGATTTCCTCAGTTTGGTTAGAATCCCAAGAAATACTCGAGTATTTAATGCCTTAGGCGAGTATCCGGACACGTGTCGTCGTGCCATTACTTCGGGAACCCAAACGTTTCCCCATTATGGCGAATTTCTCGAGAATCTTAACCGTTTGATATGATTTGACCCTACATAAGTTCTCGACCCTTGGGATTCTCCTTGTTATTTCCACTCGCGTCTCCAAGGTAACTCTCTCTTTTTTCATTCTCTCTCTATTTTCTTCGTCTTCTTCATTCTTTCTAGTTTTTTTTTTCTCTGGTTTTCTCTTCGTTCTTCCTCAAGCTAAAAGCCTCGAATCTTCTTATTTTTGCTGTGTCGTTTCTTCAAACCTGAGTTTCTGGAAAACCATGTCGACCTCGGACAAAAACCGTGATGACCCCAACAGTGAGCTGTCTTCTCCGTCGGTTCTGACAAAGACAGACCTTGCTACCATGGGGGAGCGATATAATTTTCCTGACGGTCTCCTTGTGAAACGAGGAGGCCATTCCGCCGATCGAGTGATCCCTGGTTTCGTTTGCGTGTACCAGGTCTTCTTCAAGGAATGCAGACTGTGCTTCCTAATTCCTAGGCTCTTGATCGAGTTCTGCAACCGTCTGGGCCTCCAATTCGCCCAGATGTGTCCGAACTTTGTGCGACAAGTGATGGCGCTCCTGTTATTATCCCGAGAAGTCGGGGTCGAGCTGGAGGTTGAGGACCTTGGCCGCATATTGGTGGCCAAATGAAATTCAAAGCACCAACCGGTGTGCTTTTATTTGGCGAATCAACCTCGCCAGGGAGTCATCACCGACCTCCCCGGCAAAGAAAAAAATTGGGGTTCGAAGTATTTATATTTTCAAATCAACGAACAAACCGTCGAGGTGGTGAAGAGATGCCTGTCCGTCCATTGGAAGACGGACTGCGGTACTGAGCTGGGGGTGAAACCCTTTTAATGGTGACCTGCGGTCGAGCTCGAACTAATGTTTTGCCATGTCTTTTGCAGAAAAAATTCTCCTCTACCCGTTGGACGCATTTGACAACAAGGTCCAGAAACTCCGCACCGGCAAGGTCTCTTGGAAGTCCGTCTCTCTAGACCGCTTCATCCGAGCCGGTCTTTGGTCCGCCCCTTCAGGTAATCTGGCATGGTCGAGTTGTTGTCTTTTAGTTCATTTTCTAACTTTGCTTTCTACAGAGGATTCTTCCGAAGGCTTCCCATCTTCGTCCCACCTTTGCCCAGCATGAACAACGAAGAGGTCGACTGGCGCACCAAGAGAATGGCCGCCAGGGAGGCCGAAGATGTCGAAGCCGCCTCGGCATCGACCAAGACTACGCCCCGACTGTGTCAAATCCGACTCCTGGATTCTAGGAGATGACGGTTACCCTCCCCTCAACAGCTCTCCCGATCGAGCTTGACAGCGAGACTTCGCCCACCAAGCTCCCAGCCGCTGAGGTCACCAAGGCCTCTGATGCCGAGGTCGTCAAGGCTTCCGATGCCGAGGTCGCCAAGGCTTCTACCCGTGAAGGTCACGACGGTCTCGACTCCCTTGACCAAGAGGAACGCCGTCAGGGGCACTCCTCAGCAGCCGAATGACTCGAAGAAGGGTCGTCCTGAGGAACGAGGGAAAGGCGTTCAGTCGTCGAGCCAGACGAGCTCGAAATCGGACTAATCGCCGGCATCTTCCCCGGAGGCCTGCACTTTGTCCTTCAACTAGAAGGAGCCCAAGCCAGTCCACGAAGATCCGGCTGCGGGGGCGTGTCTCATGCGCCAGTTCGGCTACCCAAAGTTCCGGCTCCCTGACATCCCCAGGATGCATGGGTCGAGCTACTACCACTCCGTCTGTTGGTGAGGTCAAGGGTAAGCTTCCTTATCACTAGTGTTGGTTGTCTAGCCCTAACCATGTGTCGTTTTTCTTGATATTTTATGGCCGAGATGAACAAGGGATTCCTCGGATATGAGGTGATGTATGGCCGCCTCAATTCCACGAACCGGGATCTGAGGGGTAAGTTGAAGTCATCGGAGGACAAGCTAAAGAAGTGCCAGAGGTCTCTAGGTCAGCTGGACCTATTCATGGCCGAAGCGACCGAACACATCCGTCGCCATAAGAACCTTGAAGATCGCCTCCAGGACTCTGAGAGGACAAGGGTCGAGCTCAAGAAGGAGCTCGACGCGGCGGAGGCGTCCTTCAACAACTTGGGGGCCGACATGAAGCGGACGAAGGCCGAGCTAGAGAAGGAGAAGGCGGCGCACCGGAACACCTACAAGATGTTCCGAGCTGCCAAGGACGATGGCATTCGCGCGGGCAGGAAGGCGGCCAGGTCGAAGTACAAGGGGGCTTTGACGACCTACCGCAAATTCGTTGAGGCGGGGAAGAAAAAGACGACTATCATGCGTCTCCTCGACGAGGTCAAGTACGCGACCACGATCTTCAAGGAGATGGTGGACAAGAGGAACGCCGACCCCGATGCCGAGCTGAAGGACACCAAGAGCAAGCTCGCCAAATATCAGGCCGAGCTGAACGACGTCCCTCTGCCTTCCTTGGCTGGGGCCGAGGACCTCGAGTTCACCCCGTATGATGAGCGTTCGCCTCGTAAGGCCATGCTGCCGGAGGTCGCCGGGGTCCCGGACCAGTTTGGCTCGATGCTCGGGAGCTCGGCCGACGTGCTCGCTTTGAATGACGAGGTCAGGGAGAACTCCAAGGGGGATGAGTCTGCCAAGAAGACGTCGGCCTAAGCTCTCCTCGGTCTTGTTTATTTTTCAAATTTTATTTAAGTAAAGTTTTTGGCCCATGCATGGGCAAGCATCTTTTTGGGCCCACCTATTGGGCCGGTTTGTCGAACTCTTTTCCTTTCAATTTCTTTTCTATTTTGTTCGAACATATCTCCTTGATTTTAATTCTCTTCTATTAAATATCGTGGAAATCTTTGTTATATTTATTTATGCTTACATTTAGATATTAATTACTTGTGAAGTAGTAATCAATTATCTCTAGCTAGCGTTTTGATGTTTTGTGTGTTTGAACGAATGCGCTTTTGACTAAGGCGTTTATTCATCACAACTCATTCGTACGATGTGTTTCGGCCATCATGAGTCGAACCCCTAGTCGTATCGGGATTATGTGTATGGCGTGTCTTTATCCGACGCTCTATACTTCAACACATTTTTCGAACCAAATCTATAAACTCTTCTTTGTTCATGAATCGAGTTTAGAGCGGTTTATCGTACACAGTGCATGAACAATGCCTTAGGCAGTTCTGTTTGCAGGTGTAAATCGAATCAACCATGCTTGGCAGGTTGGTGTCGAACTTGTTCGTTCCAAGTCTTTCTCGTTTAGACGAGACGGGGCTGAGCGTTGTCACAAGGCTGCCTATGTACCCATGTTTGGGATCAAGCCGTTACGTAGTTCGATTATTTTGGTATTACTTTTAACAGTAATATTTTTTCAAGTTCATGATGTTCCAGTATCTAAACACTGGGATGCCATCAAGTGTCTCGAGCTTATAGACGCCAGTTCGTGGGATCTCCATAACTCGGTACGGCCCCTCCTAATTAGCTCCTAATTTTCTGGCATTCTCCTCGGCTCTGTTATGATAGACCTTTCTTAACATGAGATCTCCCATGTCAAATTCTCGAAAATTGATACCTTTGTTGTAGTATTGGGCGATGGATCGTTGGTATAGATCCATGCGCATTGATGCTTGGTCCCTTCTCTCGCCTATCAAGTCGAGAGAGTCGCGAAGCATTTTATCGTTAATCTTTTTGTTATCATTCGCGTATATGGTGCGAATTTTCCTTATTTCGTGTTCGATGGGTAGAATTGCTTCTGCTCCATATACCAAGGAATATGGGGTTTCTCCGGTGGGCCTTCTTGGACTTGATCGGTAAGCCCATATGAATTGTGATCTGTTATTTGTGACTATCTCTTGTGGCGTTCTATGTTGAAAAATTATATTTTTTCAAATAAAATTTTTCACGTCCACATCCCTTACGGAGACGAATGCTTCGGTTTCAACCCACTTGGAAAAGTAATTCGTTGTGATTAGGAGGAATTTGAGTCCTCCCGGTGCGTTGGCCAGAGGTCCAACGATATCCATAGACCATTTCACAAATGTGTATGGAGCGGATATGGAGGATAGCTCCTCAGCTGGTTGCTTGATGTTCGGGGTGTGCTTTTGACACTGGTCGCATTTCCGTGAGTATTGTTCACAGTCAACGACCATGGTTGGCCAAAAGTACCTTGATTTTTTATTTTAACGGCCAGAACTCGTCCGGCCGCGTGGTTTTCACACCCTCCCTCCTGTATTACGGAGATGATGCGTTTGGACTCTTCCTTTCCTAGCATCGTAAGTAAATTCCGGAGAAACTTCTTTTGAAGAGTACTCCGACGATTATGGAGAATCTTGCGCTTTTGCTAATTAGCTTTCGGCGCAATTGGTTGTCCTTCGGGGTGTGGCCTTTTATCTGATTATATCCATTTTTCAGTCCCCCTATTCTATTATTACCATTATGCTTGTGCTCTTGGTAGTGATAGAAGACTGTTTTATTGCTTCGACCGGTATGATTCTACTTTTTGTAGGGTCTGACGTTGAGGCGTCGGCCGTGGTGTTCTCACCCCTAGGGATGCGAGTTAATTCGAATTTATCAAATTGGCCTGCCATCTCTTTCACTAGTTGTATGTATACCTCCATACGTTCGTCTCTTCTTTCAAATTCTCCGCTAAATTGGTTTGCAACAAGCTGCGAGTCGCAGAAAGCGGATATTGACTTTGCTCCTGCAGCATTTGCTAGACGTAATCCTGCGATTAGCGCCTCGTACTCGGCTTCGTTATTCGAGGCGGTGAAGTCCAGGCAAAAGGATTGCTCAATCACTTACCCGTGCGGCGATACTAGGTGTATCCCGACTCCAGCCCCTTGTTTTGTTGAGGAACCATCGACTTTGAGGGTCCAAACTTCGACGTCCGTCGTGGTTTCACTTTCGCTCGCGGGGAGCTCGATAAGGAAGTCGGCTAGAACTTGTGATTTCGCACAGGTCTTAATACGGTATTCGATATCGTATTCACTTAACTTGACAGCCCATTTGGTTAACCTTCCTGATTGGTTAGGGCTGTGGAGAAATGAGCGTAAAGGTTAAGTGGTCATCACCACTATCGAGTGGGATTGAAAGTACGGTCGCAGCTTTCGAGCTGCTGTGACGACGGCCAGAGCTAATTTTTCCATTGCTGGATATCTTGTCTCGGCGTCAACAAGTGACCTACTGATGTAGAACACCAGTTTTTGGTCTCCGCGTTCTTCTCTGACGAGTACTCCGCTTACCGCAGCGTGTGATACAGCGACGTACAAGTAGAGGGGTTCTCCCATTTCGGGCTTGGCTAAGACAGGAGGCTCGGCCAGGTATTGTTTCAGTTGTTTAAATGCATCATCGCACTTTTCGGTCCACTCGAACTTCTTGTTTCCTTTCAAGAGCTTGTAAAAAAGCAAACATTTGTCGGTCAATCGAGAACTGGATCGGCTAAGGGTTGCTACGCGACCCGTTAGTCTCTGAATTTCTCGTTTGTTCTTGGGAGATGGCAAACTCCGGAGCGCTTGTATCTGATCTGGGTTTGCCTCAATCCCTCTTTGAGTTACCATGTACCCGAGGAATTTCCCGGATGATACTCCGAAGGTACACTTGTATGGGTTCAACTTCATTTGGTATATGTTTAGGATTTTAAAACATTCTTCCAAATGTGGGACGTGGTCTGTTTCTCGTAATGATTTTACCAACATGTCGTCGATATATACTTCCATTGTTGCCCCTATTTTATCGGCAAACATCTTGTTCACCAATTGTTAGTACTTGGCTCCTGCGTTCTTGAGCCCGAACGACATTACCTTATAGCAATAGATGCCTTTGTCAGTTGTGAAAGCAGTCTTCTCTTGGTCACTTGGATGCATGAGGATTTGGTTGTACCCCGAAAATGCGTCCATAAATGACAAGATTTTATGGCCAGCCGTGGCTTCCACCAAGCGTTCGATGTGTGGTAGCGGAAATCTGTAAGCTTTATTAAGATCGGTGTAGTCGATGCATACGCGCCACTTACCATTCTTTTTCTTAACGACAACGGTATTGGCTAGCCAATTGGGGTATTTCACTTCACGTATTAACCCAGATTTCAAGAGCCGTTCCACTTCTTCGTTGATCACTTTAGCCCTTTCGGGGCCGAGCTTTCTACGTTTCTGTTTTACGGGCTTGTAACTAGGGTCCATGTTGAGTTGATGTGCGGCGATTTTGAGGTCTATACTTGGCATGTCCTCAGTTGTCCATGCGAAGGTCCTCTTGTTTTTCTTCAAGAAAGCTATTAGCTCTCAGCATATGCTTCCTTTTAATTCGGCCCCGATGCCCACGCATCTCTCGGGACTAGTTCCTGTTGTCAATAGTGCCCACAAGAAGAGTTGTAGTCTTTATTTTGAACATTTGATGTAATAAAGTCTCATGAAGACTCTTGCTTGTAATTGCCTATTCATTCATTAATAAAGTTGAAACGTTCATTCAATCTTCCTTGTCTGAAGCTTTATGATAAAACCATAGTCTTTTAGTCCATAAACAAACTTAACAACTTACGAAGAGACAAATGTAGATTTGCATGAACAAACTCTTCGTAGTTTGCTTAAAACGATATATTCGCAATCTTAGGGTCAAAGGACTATTGACCTCAGTATGATTGTTAGAAGAATCTATGATGTCTGGTTATGAGGCATTGAGAGTTAGGAACTCTATAGTTCTTCTAGGTATCTTCCGAAGGTACCGAATTGACCAGTGCACTTCTAGAGACAAGATAAGAACAAACCATTTAACCTCTTATGTCTCGAAGTCACTATGTATGAATTGCATCATGCTTACCTTAATCCTGAAATGAGACATGCCATTTCACACCTTAGTATTCTCATTTGAGAAAGTCAAAGTTCGGACTCACTATGTGATTCCGAACAAGGCCTATTGGTGAAGTACTAAGTTGTGAGTCTGTCATGAGTAACTTTGTGAAGTTCTCATAGATATGGAATTCATGTACAAGATTGCTGAAATGCAATGTATGTCACCTCATGCTTTGTTCCTTGGAGTGTGAATAAATGAACTGGCCAGTGTCCAAATTGAGTCTTGACTCTTTTGGATGAAACAATGTGACTTGTTAGCTCCTCGTCAATACATTGTTTCTAACTTATTCACAAGCGACAAAGGAGTTGAGGAAATAACAGCTAGAAGGGTAAAATGGTAATTTAGTAAATCCCGACTAGCTGATGACATTCATGAAGGGTAAACATAGATAATATTCAGTGGATCCGCTCATCATAATTAGGTCGAATTCTTGAGTAGAAAATAAATTCATTTGAACCGAGAGATTTTCAGTGTCAGCTCTTTAGTGGAGTCAGTTGGCATTAAGCTAAACTTGGAAAAGGTTTGTGAACTTTTGAGTCCAAGTGTTTAGCTAAAGCTTTGTTCATTTGGGTCCATGAGGTCACTGTCACGAATCACATCGATAGGAATAGTTAAACTGGAAGCTAAGCCAAAACAAGAACGAAAATAGTTAAAAGGGTATTTTTGTCTTTTGAGACAAAGGATGAAATGAATGTCAATAAATTTTTTGACAAGGTCATTTTATGACATGTTTCACTCGGCCATGACTTGATCATTGGGCCTTGTGAATTAATTTCATTTCATAAGAATTTTATTGAAAACTCTTAATGGGCCTTTTTCATGTTCTCATGAATAAATGAAGAAGCTTCTAGAAGCTCCTTCTAGAAGTGAAATGGGCGCCCATAATACCCAAGGAAAGAGAGTTTATTTTGTGCATAAATGTATTTAGATACTTGCCAAAAGAAAAAGAGGAAACAAATTTCCCACACATGCTTGTAGGAAATTCGGCCAAGTGAGAAAAGGGAAAGCCAAGGAACAAAAAAGGAAACAAATCCTAGCCTCTAGGAGGCAGCCTTGGGCGCCCAACATGGAATGGGAAATGAAGGATTTTTGCTCATGAATATGTGATATTCTATAGAAGAGGAAACTACCTTATTGAAGGTGAGACCTCTCCTATAAATAGGAGCCCCATTTCCTCACAATTCAATCATCCAAGTTTAAGAGATTTGAGAGACTCTCTCTCTAGAACTTGTGGCCGAAATCCTCTCTCTCTCTCTCTAGTTTATTTTCGATTTTTCCTTGTCTTGGCACCTAGGTCCTCACTCGACCTAGTCTTTAGCTCTGCGACTTCGAGACTCGTTCTCAAGTCGTAGTGTTTAAAAGTGCCCACTCACTAATTCCTTCTTTTCGAGTGATTTAGTGATAGAAACTTTCGTGGTTGCTCGAGGTGCCGAGGAAAGAAAGAGAGACGTGCTGCGAGGGGAGACGAGCGTTGCAACTTTCCAAAAGCTTCTACAAGGTTCAAGCTTCAAGAAAGGTTAGTAACTTTAATAGCTCATATTAGTTTTTATTTACATGTACATGCTCTTGTCTAGGTTAGTAAAAACTAGTTTTACTTAAAAAGAAAATTTTTAAAATTCCGCCGCTTAACGAAGCGTTAAACTTTTTCTCAAACCCTAGATCGATTCCAACAAATGGTATCAGAGCTATGGTCAAAGGAATGCATGTGCATGTTTTTAAATTATGAGCTTGAAAATCGTTTTCGAAAGTTTACTAATTTTGTGACAAGTTAGAATTGTAATCTTAGATTTTTTTTAATTTATTGCTCATGCCTTTAAATTAAAAACCATGTTGATTTTCTATGAGTTTGGGATGATGTTAAAACACATTAGAATCAGTTCTAAAAGTTTTTAATTTTTATATTGAAAAACGTGTTTTAAAGGTTTGAGAATTTTCGAGTAAATTTTGTGACTAGTTTTATTTTCTTACTAGTTCCGTTTATTTACTTGAATCGTTTTATGCATGTTGTTATTTCTTTTATTCTATGTTGTTACCCTGCTAATAAAACACAAATAAAAGCTTTAAACAACCTCATAAAACGTTCCGTTACACTCGTTTCTTTTTCGCACCTAAAAGGACAAAGCTTTAATTTATTTCTTTTTCTTCGAGCTGGAATGTAAACCCGCATTAAAAGCGGGATAACTCTCTGCTCAGAAATCGAAATTTAATGATTCTTGAATCAAATTAAAGCTCTGTCTGTCCTCTGTCCAATGCCACCGGTTTCGGCTCAAAAGGACATCGGAGCCGCCAGTTATGGCGATTTTACTCCGAGGTGCGCGGCTGTCTGAAACTCCAGTTTTTTAGAAATCCGGATTTTCAAACCCCACTAACATGAGTTATAGAACTCTAATGAGAAAACTTTCTTGAGCAAAAATGTTTTTCATATGATTATAAACATGATGTGTAAGATTAAAATGTTTTGATTTTTGAAAGATTAATTGAAATTGAATTTTTACAAAACTAGTTTGAATTTTGAAAAACCGTTTTCACTTTCAAACTTGAAAATATTTTGTCATCCAAATCAAATAAATTTTCAAAATGTTTTCAAAACTATATCTATATCACATATGTTCAAAATCTATATGCTCTTGAAATTTTGAGTGGGAGGTCTCTTTGTAGACAAAACCGAAAAATAAAAAGATGTGTAATCTCAAACTTTCAAGTGTTCGAGTGAGTTGAAGTTCACACTTCCCTCACGCACTTTCCCGAAATAGAAAATAGGAAAAGATCGAGTATGTCCCTTGTGCCTTTATGCACTAATACTGCTCTGAACATGTCGATCTAGGATTCTCTTCTAGTTGTCCGCTCCGTCGCTCTCTAACTAGGAAATCTGTTTCCGAACTTAAAAGAGTCGATGAACCAACTCCAAAAACTAAGTGGGAGGGTTATACTCGTTGTTTGTAACCCGCGATCCCCAACACTAGTGAAAGATGCAATAACGTGGGACTAAGAGCCGCTCTTGCGACCCTCACTTAAATGTGAGTACTCCAAGGCGTTATTGCTTCGATCATTGCTCAATGAGCTACGTCCGAGAGTGATGCAATGATGGCAAGGCCTCCCCTTGGGGGATTGTTTTTCAAAGCTGATCTTTTGGACTAAGTGGTTGGTTGCACACTTAGGCTCAATCCCTAGTATCCTTCCTTAAGGCTCTGCGAAAGGATATGAGTGATCAAACCAATTTACAAGGTGGCTAGTCGAAAAGATGTACTGACATCTTGGCTTAGCATTAATGATGTGTCATTTACTTATAAAAGGAGATTTTTTGCGGCCTTCTCTTGAGGGAGTAAATTATCGTTTGGTTTATAACACCTTTGGGTTTTACAAAAGTCTTAATAAAACTTAAATCCTAAACCAAAGACTAATCATAAACTTGTTTCAACTGTTATAGGCAATATGTCTCTCAACCCTCTCTCAACAATTCTTTCCTCGAATAAACTCGAAGGCGACAATTACGTCGACTGGAAACGTAACCTCGACATAGTCCTTACTGTCGACAAGCACAAATGGGTTCTCACCACCCCCTGTCCTCAAACGAATGATGATTCGACGCAAGAGGAGAAAGACGTCCTGGCGGCCTGGCTTCGATCCGATGAGATTGCGAGATGCTATATTTTGGCATCGATGAACAATGTGTTGCAACAACAACATCGTGATTTCGAAACTGCCACCGATATGCTCTACAATCTCCATGAGATGTTTGGAGGGCAAGGACGTCAAGCTAGGCAACAAGCGGTCCGACAATTCATGAACTGTCGTATGAAGGCTGGAACTCCCGTTAGAGATCATATGATGCTGATCATTAGCTATCTCAACGAGATGGAGATTCTTGGATCTGAGATTGATGGGGAGACCAAAATAGATATGATCTTGGAAACTCTCCCCGAAACCTTTGATACCTTCAAGTTGAACTATTCCATGAACAAGCTGGAGTACACTGTTACCGAGCTCATGAAGGAACTTCAAACCGCTGAGGCACTCACTAAGAAAAAGAGGGCTCAAGGAGAAGTACATGCTACTGCCTCCACCTCTGGATCTAAGAAGAGACCTCGCAACGCCGAGAAAAAGAACCAACCTAAGGTTCAAACGAAGAAGAAGGCGCCAAAGGCTCCGAAGGTGGACAAGTCTAAAGACAAGTGCCACCACTGCAACGAGCCTGGTCACTGGCGTAGGAACTGTCCCGCCTACCTCAAAACCAAAGCTAAAGGTATTGTACTTGTTACTGAAGCCTGTTTAGTAGCTGATAATGTATCATTGTGGATTATTGACTCCGCTGCTACTAACCATATTTGCTGCTCCTTGACTGGTTTTAGGAAAAGCAAAAGCTTAGAGGATGGCGACTTCTGCTTCAAGTGGGGTGATGAGAGCGTGGTGTCTGCGAAGGCTGTGGGATCCGTGACGCTATCTTTTGAAGATCGAACTTTAAATTTGAATAATGTTTATTATGTTCCTTCCTTTGGGAAAAACCTAGTATCTGTTGCTCAACTTTTCGAGCAAGATTATTATTTAAAGTTTATAAAGAATGGAATTCGTATCTCTTTTTCTAATTCTTTCGTCACTGATGCATGTATGAAGAATGGTCTTTTTTACATCTATCCCACTCAACCTTCTCTTTTAGACACCGAAATAGATAACGATCTAATTAGGGAGCCAAAGAGGATCAAACTTTCTGAATCCTCCGATCTAACAAAATCAACATACCTCTGGCACTTAAGACTTGGTCATATCAGTCTAGATAGGATTAAGAGACTTGTGAGGGATGGTCCACTCCAAGCCTCTGCAATAGGTTCACTACCTACTTGTGAATCCTGCATAGAAGGAAAAATGACTAAGCGACCTTTCTCCGATAAGGGTCGAAGAGCCACTGAGTTGCTGGAACTAATACATTCTGATGTATGTGGTCCGCTCAACCAACAGGCACGTGGAGGATACGAATACTTCGTTACCTTCACTGATGATTACTCAAGATATGGGTTTGTCTATTTGCTTAAACACAAATCCGAGACCTTTAACGTATTTAAGGTCTTTAGGGCTTTAGTGGAAAAGCAAACTGGCAAAGTGATCAAAACCCTTCGATCTGATCGAGGTGGTGAGTATATGTCTGGAGAGTTCGATGACTTTCTTAAAGAAGAAGGTATCGCTTCTCAGCTTACCGCACCTGGCACACCTCAACAAAACGGAGTGTCAGAGAGAAGAAACCGAACTCTTATGGAGATGGTTAGATCAATGATGAGTTACTCATCACTCCCGCTTTCCTTTTGGGGATATGCCCTCGAAACAGCCGCTTATATTCTGAACCAAGTTCCGTCCAAAACGGTTCCTGGTACCCCTTATGAACGATGGACTGGCCGTAAAGTGAATCTTGGCCGCATCCGAATTTGGGGTTGCCCTGCACACGTGCTGAGGCAAAAGACTAGCAAGTTGGCTAGTAGGTCAGAATTGTGCCTGTTTGTAGGATATCCGAAGGAAACCAAAGGTTTTACTTTCTATAGTCCCGAGGACGATAAGACTTTCGTTAGCACGAATGCTCGTTTCCTTGAGGAGGACTTTATGAAGGATGCGAAACCTAGAAGCAAAATTGTGCTTGAAGAAAAGTTGGGTGAGGAAGCTTCTACCTCATCTGTAAGAACTGTTCTTACCCCAACTGAAACACAACCTAACTCGTCAGAATCTCGTCAAGTAGTACTTAGACGTAGTGGGAGGGCTACTCAAAAGCCTGACAGGTACATGTCTTATGGAGACTCTCTTGTAGCCGTCTCCGACATGGATGATCCTGTTTCCTATGGCCAAGCAATGGCTTGTTCTGAATCAAACCTTTGGCTTGACGCCATGAAAGTTGAGATGCACTCGATGTATGTCAACAAAGTCTGGAAACTTGTAGACCTTCCTGAAGGGATTAAACCCGTAGGGTGTAAGTGGATATACAAGAAGAAAAGGGGTCCTGATGGGAACGTTGAGACGTTCAAAGCACGACTTGTGGCAAAGGGTTATACCCAACAAGAAGGGATTGACTATGAAGAAACCTTCTCGCCAGTCGCGATGCTTAAATCCATCCGCATACTCCTATCCATAGCTGCAGCTCTCGACTATGAGATCTGGCAAATGGATGTCAAGACAGCCTTTCTGAATGGCAATCTTGACGAGCGCATTTACATGGCTCAACCAGACGGTTTCGTGGATAAAGGTCAAGAGACCAAGGTTTGTGAGTTGCTTAAATCCATTTATGGACTAAAGCAAGCATCTAGGTCATGGAACATTAGATTCGATGAAACTGTAAAGAGCTTCGGCTTTGAACAGTCAATAGATGAGCCTTGTGTTTACAAGTTAATACACGAAGGCAAAGTTGTGTTTCTGGTACTATATGTCGATGATATACTACTCATTGGTAATGACGTGGGTAAGTTATCTGAGGTTAAGGTCTGGCTAGCAAAGCAATTCGATATGAAGGATCTAGGAGAAGCCGCGTACATTCTGGGAATCCAAATCTTTCGAGATAGGAAAAACAGGACCCTGTCGCTCTCTCAAGCATCTTATATTGATAAGGTGATGGATCGCTTCTCGATGCAAGACTGCAAGAGGGGTCAAACACCCTTTAGGCATGGAGTTTCACTCTCTAAGGACCAGTCTCCCAAGACTGCACAAGAGATTGAAGACATGAGGAAAATTCCTTACGCCTCTGCCATAGGAAGCCTCATGTATGCTATGCTTTGCACCCGACCTGATATATGTTTCGCCGTTGGCGTAGTTAGTCGTTTCCAATCCAACCCTGGACCCGAGCACTGGATTGCTGTTAAGCATGTTCTTAAGTATCTTCGAAGAACTAGGAACTTGATGCTTACATACTCAGGTACTGACCTGACTATGACGGGATATACCGACTCCGATTTTCAAGCGGATAAGGATTCCAGGAAATCCACTTCGGGATCTGTGTTCATCCTTAATGGTGGAGCTGTTGTGTGGAGAAGTATTAAGCAATCTTGCATTGCTGACTCCACAATGGAAGCAGAATATGTGGCTGCTTGTGAAGCATCCAAAGAGGCTGTATGGCTTAGAAAGTTCCTTAAGTATTTGGAAGTTGTTCCAAACGTCGACGAGCCCATGACCCTTTATTGTGATAATAGTGGGGCTGTCGCTAACTCAAAGGAACCTAGAAGCCATAAGCGCTCTAAGCATATTGAGAGGAAATACCATTTGATTCGAGAGATCGTGCAGCGCGGAGACGTGGAAGTGAAGAAGATCTCAACGGTGGACAACCTCGCAGATCCATTCACCAAGGCCCTAGCGAACAAGGTCTTCGACCAACATCGTGAGGGATTAGGCATGAAGGACTACACACACCTTCTTTGAGTCAAGTGGGAGTTTGTTGTCAATAGTGCCCACAAGAAGAGTTGTAGTCTTTATTTTGAACATTTGATGTAATAAAGTCTCATGAAGACTCTTGCTTGTAATTGCCTATTCATTCATTAATAAAGTTGAAACGTTCATTCAATCTTCCTTGTCTGAAGCTTTATGATAAAACCATAGTCTTTTAGTCCATAAACAAACTTAACAACTTACGAAGAGACAAATGTAGATTTGCATGAACAAACTCTTCGTAGTTTGCTTAAAACGATATATTCGCAATCTTAGGGTCAAAGGACTATTGACCTCAGTATGATTGTTAGAAGAATCTATGATGTCTGGTTATGAGGCATTGAGAGTTAGGAACTCTATAGTTCTTCTAGGTATCTTCCGAAGGTACCGAATTGACCAGTGCACTTCTAGAGACAAGATAAGAACAAACCATTTAACCTCTTATGTCTCGAAGTCACTATGTATGAATTGCATCATGCTTACCTTAATCCTGAAATGAGACATGCCATTTCACACCTTAGTATTCTCATTTGAGAAAGTCAAAGTTCGGACTCACTATGTGATTCCGAACAAGGCCTATTGGTGAAGTACTAAGTTGTGAGTCTGTCATGAGTAACTTTGTGAAGTTCTCATAGATATGGAATTCATGTACAAGATTGCTGAAATGCAATGTATGTCACCTCATGCTTTGTTCCTTGGAGTGTGAATAAATGAACTGGCCAGTGTCCAAATTGAGTCTTGACTCTTTTGGATGAAACAATGTGACTTGTTAGCTCCTCGTCAATACATTGTTTCTAACTTATTCACAAGCGACAAAGGAGTTGAGGAAATAACAGCTAGAAGGGTAAAATGGTAATTTAGTAAATCCCGACTAGCTGATGACATTCATGAAGGGTAAACATAGATAATATTCAGTGGATCCGCTCATCATAATTAGGTCGAATTCTTGAGTAGAAAATAAATTCATTTGAACCGAGAGATTTTCAGTGTCAGCTCTTTAGTGGAGTCAGTTGGCATTAAGCTAAACTTGGAAAAGGTTTGTGAACTTTTGAGTCCAAGTGTTTAGCTAAAGCTTTGTTCATTTGGGTCCATGAGGTCACTGTCACGAATCACATCGATAGGAATAGTTAAACTGGAAGCTAAGCCAAAACAAGAACGAAAATAGTTAAAAGGGTATTTTTGTCTTTTGAGACAAAGGATGAAATGAATGTCAATAAATTTTTTGACAAGGTCATTTTATGACATGTTTCACTCGGCCATGACTTGATCATTGGGCCTTGTGAATTAATTTCATTTCATAAGAATTTTATTGAAAACTCTTAATGGGCCTTTTTCATGTTCTCATGAATAAATGAAGAAGCTTCTAGAAGCTCCTTCTAGAAGTGAAATGGGCGCCCATAATACCCAAGGAAAGAGAGTTTATTTTGTGCATAAATGTATTTAGATACTTGCCAAAAGAAAAAGAGGAAACAAATTTCCCACACATGCTTGTAGGAAATTCGGCCAAGTGAGAAAAGGGAAAGCCAAGGAACAAAAAAGGAAACAAATCCTAGCCTCTAGGAGGCAGCCTTGGGCGCCCAACATGGAATGGGAAATGAAGGATTTTTGCTCATGAATATGTGATATTCTATAGAAGAGGAAACTACCTTATTGAAGGTGAGACCTCTCCTATAAATAGGAGCCCCATTTCCTCACAATTCAATCATCCAAGTTTAAGAGATTTGAGAGACTCTCTCTCTAGAACTTGTGGCCGAAATCCTCTCTCTCTCTCTCTAGTTTATTTTCGATTTTTCCTTGTCTTGGCACCTAGGTCCTCACTCGACCTAGTCTTTAGCTCTGCGACTTCGAGACTCGTTCTCAAGTCGTAGTGTTTAAAAGTGCCCACTCACTAATTCCTTCTTTTCGAGTGATTTAGTGATAGAAACTTTCGTGGTTGCTCGAGGTGCCGAGGAAAGAAAGAGAGACGTGCTGCGAGGGGAGACGAGCGTTGCAACTTTCCAAAAGCTTCTACAAGGTTCAAGCTTCAAGAAAGGTTAGTAACTTTAATAGCTCATATTAGTTTTTATTTACATGTACATGCTCTTGTCTAGGTTAGTAAAAACTAGTTTTACTTAAAAAGAAAATTTTTAAAATTCCGCCGCTTAACGAAGCGTTAAACTTTTTCTCAAACCCTAGATCGATTCCAACAGTTCCATCGATCAGAACTTGTGTTATTGACTCTATACTAGGCTCATCCTTTTCCTCCGAATTTTCCATTGTAGGTGGATCGGTGTTCCCATTTCTGATGGTCATTAATTGCTATTGACCCTCGTCGGTTTCTTCGTCGGACGGACCTTCCGAATCGCTCTTCTCTGACTTGTCCTTCTCGGCAATTCTCTTGTGATTGCTCAGGTAGCAAATTCAGGAGGCCTCTTGGCTTCCCCTGATTTCTTGTATCCCATTGGGAGTTGGGAATCGCACACAAAGGTGATATGTCGAAGGCACTGCCCTCATCTCGTATATCCATGGTTTCCCAAGGATTATGTTGAACGGGGACGGCAGTCCAACACGATAAATTCTACCATACGGTTCACGTCTCCAGCTCGTACGGGAAGCTCGATGACCCCCATGGAAGGGGTCGTCTCGCTGTTGAACCCTGAGAGCTAGTTAGGCTTATGCGCAATTTCTGCTTCCTTGATGTTCATCCTATCCAAGGTTGTCTTGAATATGACATCCACGGAACTTCCTCCGTCAACCAAGATTCGGGCTACTACGCAGTTACCCACTTCAAGCTCGATGATTGGAGCATCGTCGTGGGGTCCATACAATCTTTTGACATCGTCCTCATTAAACGAGATTACGGTATCGGTTTCTTCCTTAGGCCTTGAGGACCTCGGTGCACCCTTAAGTTGGCGGTGGTGCGCTTTGATGGAATGCACGTTGTCTCTACAAAACTTGGAACTTCCCATTATGCAGTCGATTCGAGGTTTTTCTTGGGACTCGTCGTTGTCTTTTTCTCTCGCCATCCCCCTCTTCGGGGAGTGATTTCCTTGAGGTCTGGCGTTGTTATACTCCTTCTTCTGGGGCGGGGGGCCCAGGTCGACGTTCTTTAGCTCACCGTTCTTATACTTTTTGATGAGAAATTTTCGGGCTACGATACAATCCAAGGTATCGTGTCTGTAACTCTTGTGGAAGTCGTAATATTTTTTCTTGTCACGAGGCCACTTCGAGGCACCATCCTCGGAAGTCCCCTCGTTGTTCACGTTGTATGCGTATTCTGGAGGGCCCGGGGGCTTCCTCCATTCGTTGTTTCGGTGGGGTCTTGCGCCAGGCGTCCTTACCATGGCCGGGATGGGTGTCATGGACGGGATCTTCCTCGGGTTATGTTTCTTGGCCAGGAAAGTCCTCTCCTCCTCGGCCTTTGCGAAGTTCGAGGCGCGATGGATCGCGTTTTCGATGGTGGGTGGCCTATTTATGGTCATTTCCTCCCGAAACCTGAACTCGTGCTAGAGTCCATTTTTTAGGGCGTTCAGGGCAGATTCCCCTTCGACACAGGGAATTTTTGACATAGCGGTCTTGAACCGCGTCATGAAGTTCTTTAGGGTTTCATCCCGAGTTTGTTGGGTGTTCCACAGATCCGCCAGGGTTGCTTCCTCCTCAACCAACATTGAGTAGTGCTTAATGAACGCGGCTGACAGTTGCTGGAAAGAACTTATCGAGCCTTCCTCGAGACGTGAAAACCAGTCAAGGGCGTTCCCTGAAAGGTTTTCGGCAAACAATTTGCAATACCCAGCCTCTAGATCATCATCTCTCAGACATGCTCGGGCCATCGCAATGCGGAAGGCCGTTACATATGTCTTTGGGTTGGAATTCTCGGAGTACTTTGGGAGTCTGAACTTCCCAGCGTCCCCGATCCTAACCCGGGTTATGTTATGGGCCAAAGGAGTTCGCTGAGTATCTGCCACCAGTCAGTCGATCTCGGGGGTCGAACTCGTGGCATAATGCATCCTGGAATCCACAGCTCAAAATTTTACTTCCATCACTTGGCGAAAAGCGTTGAGGGCAGGGTGATTGTCCCCTAGGGTCTCTATTCCGAGCTGTTCTGTCTCAGCTTGGCTTTTATCTCCCTGAGGATTATCCTCTTCCTGTCGGACTGCGGGTCCAAAATAGTTCGGCTCCTCTTGATTTTCTTCCTCCCGAGGGAGGTCGACAACCCAAGGAGCATATCCAGGAGGGGGACCTCCTAGAGGAGGGGGCGGCAGGTCGCCTTGGTTTGATCGAGCTCGCCAATCGTTGGCCTCGACATGTCCATCAAACTGTCCTGTCCCGGCTGTGTTACTAGGACCGATGGTATTGAGGGACATATGATTCCCAGAGAAGCTCAGACGTCTTCTGGGCGGGGTGGCCCTGCGCCCGTTTACGGTGACAGGCCCGACCGAGCTCAGCAAGGTAGCTCGCTCGACGTCGAGCTGCTCCTGAAGCGAAGACTGTCTAGCCGACAAGCTATTGGGCTGAGATCGGGCCGACCTCTGGAATTCGGAGGTAGTTTCAAAGAGTTTCAGCAACAGAGCTCGCATCTCTGGATTGGCTCCAGAGATCGAGATCTCGTGTTCGCTATTGGATGATATTTTTCAGATCGGATGATCTTTGTTCTTCGGCGTTAGGTTTCTGATGGTGTTTCCCACAGACGGTGCCAAATTGTTGAACCGATTTCTCGTTCCAACAATGTATACGAAGATTATCTAGATGGGGATTCTTTATTTTTTAGAGGGAAGGGTCTCAGAATCCGATTATGAAGACTAGATCGGGATCCGAAGGAAACTAATAAACGATATAAGATATTAAAAATATAGGCGAAAGAAGATTTCTTTATTGATATTCGAATGTAGGCAATACAAAATAAAAATGGAATGAGCAGAAGATCGAAACAATATTAGCAAATCGAAATACAATTATATGCGTTTTTAAGCAAAAAATCAGTAGTCGTAAAATGAAGGTGGAGCGGACTTTTATAGCTAGCTCGCCGATCTTCCTCCATCTTCAGATCGTCCCACGTGTACGAGCAAGACCGGTCTTCAGTCCGCCAATCTCGGATTCCTCCTTATCTCTAGGCGATTTGACCGTTTCCTCGAGAAGGTGGATCGCGCAAACCACTTGGCGGGATCGTCTAGGAACATCTATGAGCATGGGTCAAACTGAGCTTCGGTCTTCAGCAAGGAATTCCTTGCTATCGTCTTGGACCGAGCTCGCCTGCGCCTAGGATTTCTGGGCCGAACTGGGCTTTGGGTCGAACTGGCCCAACTCGTGAGGAGGGGCGAAATCCACTCCCACAAAAGGTCAATTATTCCGTTATACCATTCTTGATACATATGAGCCATAAGCACCGTTGCATTTCCAGCAAAAGATTCTTTCGTACGTACTTGCTACGAAAGTGCATGCAAGCTATCGGTTCTGGAATCAACCCTTAGGTGAGTGAATATTAACCTTCTTTCAGGAAGGCTGAGTTCCGTATCTTTGAATCATATTTCGATCAGATCATATTCCGAATTCCCAAGATATAATTATCATATCAAAATAGTAGCCTTTAATGAATGAGTCAAAGAATTCAGTAATGTGACCTAGAAGTCCATGATCACTTCAGGATTCAGATTAAGTCTCACTGTGACCATAATAGCGACCCTAGTTAGTGTGTCGTAACGGTCTTTAAGCGACACATCAACAACCAAAGTCTGTCCTAGTCGTACACTTGCCTTAAGTGTAGAATGCTCCTACCAAGTGATCAACCTTCACTTGTGTTCCACATATATGATTTTAGATTCAGCTATCCAGGGATGAATCAATCACCGACCATTATTTTAGTTCACCGCCCGAACTTAGATGCCCAACATGTAATTCAGTTTAATACGCAGACTAAGGATTTGGTGAATGTTTCATAAATCTTTAAACAGAAGTAACACTTTCAATTCGTATAGATAAAATGATATAACTTAATTTTATTGACAATTTCAGCGAAAATTACAAATAAATCTTCTCGTGGGCAAGAATTCCTAACAATTTCATATTATCTTTTGAGCGACATTTGAAACATTCTGAATGATATTGATGTATTTCGATGCCTTTTTTTATCTTTTATTGTTGTTGATCTTTATATAATTTTTTAACAAATAATAAGCTAAATAGATAATTAAACGTTTAAAATTCCTAAATAGTCAACGTTTGGTAAATCGTAGGTAAATAGTCACTGCTTTTTATTTACAGACGCAAATTGACGAATATACTCTGGATACCATTCTCGCCCAAAACTTATTATGTTCTGATTTTAATTTTTAAAAAATTACAACAAATCGGAAAGTTAATATTCTGCATATCGATGAACTTAAGAGGACTAAATCAATAACCACATGCAAGGTATTCACTCGACTTCATTTGCATTTCCAGAAAAAAAAAAAAAAAAAAAAAAAAAAAAAAAAAAAAAAAAGTAGAAGGAATGTGAAGATCTGCGTAGCTGTGAAAGTTAGACCTCCGGTATCCAGCGCCCCCTCTCCGTCGTGACGATCGTGCATCGCCTCCTCTCTTGTACAAGGCTTGCTTGACGCGAAGGACGCACTCGGCGGTCACATTTTTCAAGCGACGAACCAGTCCGGTGACAACCATTTTTCCCGATGAGCTAACCTTTGTCCCCGATCTGTGCTGCAACTCTTCGCGTGTTTCAGATCCACATCTCTTCCTTCGGACCTGGGTGTTCCATCGTGACAAGCTCCAGCATCGCTTTTCAGCGTGATTTATTTTAGATTTACTCATATGTACTCAATATTATATGTTTATTTACTTGTATTTACACAAAACGTTAATAAAAAAAGATATGTAAATATTTGCGACTACAAAAAAAAAAAGGAAAAATAACATCGAACCTCTTTATTGCGCAAAAAAATTTGAAAAGAATTTTTAGAATAACCACCATATAAAATAATAACAATTAAAAGAGACTTTCAAATTTTGAAAATAAATTAATCATGATTCCCAAATCAGTTGCTATAAAAAAAAGAAATTTAATTGACAAACGATTATATGTTTAAGATTTGAAAGAAACCGTATAAAAAACAAAAAATCAAATTCAAAACTAAATTCGGAAATAAAATGAGAGAGGGGACAAAGCTGGAAAGTACAAATTTTTTTTATAGGGTCACGTCATACTAGTGGCTATTTACTTTAGATGTACAAAACGTTAATTATTTAACAATATCAAACGTTCAAATTGACTATTTTCTTAATGGACCAATATTTTAAAGTGTAATATCATGAGCGATTCATTTTTCTCTGTTGTCCATTCTGATTTATGGATATATTTTTCTTTCAATTTATTCTCTATTTAGTTTCTTTGCATTATGGACATTTGTTTTGCATGATAACAATTATTTACAACTACGTGCGTTTCTTGAACAATTTTGTAGTCATTTCTGCAGTTGTAATAATATTTTTTGCAATTATTTCTACCCATATCGCCAGTTATAGCTTGTTGACCTGTACACATGATAAAGGAATTCTTGAATTAACACCTTGTATTATTTATTATAAACACACACAATAAGTGCAAACAGATTTAAAATATATGAACTGTTATTAATCACTATTAACTTATTAAGTCTAATAGCTTTCCACTCAAACTTGTGCTTTACATATACTTTCGAAGACTTATTGTTAGTATATATTCACATGCAAAATTATCTTTAAATACAATAAATTTTCATATATCAATACATCTAAAACCTTCGACTTAATTTACTATTATTATCTACTATTAATCTGTGACTAAACCATATTTTTGGACCAGAGATTTTTTCTATGCTAAAATGTAGCTAATGTATGATGCGTATCCCATGGATTTGTTTGTTAATCTGTTTATAAACTCTCGTGATTAACTACTATAAACACATGTAAGTTAGACATCGTATAAAGCCATAGTTTTGATTGAAATGTAACAAAGAGTTTTAATCCAAATTCTACTCAAACCATTAATAAACGATGTTCGACTTCAAATATCACTACTACAAATTTTATTTTATGGTGCGGAAGGGTATTAGGTGTGACATGTCGAACTTAAAAGTCGCACCTAAACGAGCATTGGGTGCGACTTATCGCACCGGATACGTACCCTGCCAAAAAACTAAAAATCTCGCTAATTTTTAGTGGTATCCGGTGTGACTTGTCGCACCCAATACGATCCGGTGCGATAAGTCGCACCTAAAGGTTTCAAAAATTATTAAGCGCGCTCAAAATTTCCCCTTTTATGTTGACTGTCTGAAAATTAATAATTAATTTTTTTACTATCGGGTGCGACATGTCGCCCTCATACCCATATAAGTGCAACTTATCGCACCCAATACTAGCAACAGGTGCGACATGTCGTCATGTCGCACCAGATATCACTCCAGAAACATAAAAAAAAGTTTAAGTGGTATCGGGTGTAACTTGTCGCACCTAATACTATCCGGTGTGACTTGTCGCACCCGATATGAGCAACATGTGCGACATGTTGCACTGGATAGTATTAGAGTAACATTATAACCATCGACCTCTTTATTCTTCTTCTTCTTCACTTTTTCGAAAATCCTCTCATTTTCTGGTTTCTCTCATTTCCCTGATCTGCTCGCCGCCCAACTCTCTCGTCAGAGCCACCGTCGCCACCATCGTCATCAGCGCCTCCGACCAGCCCCAATGCCCGACGTCATGTCTTCCTCCCCGCCCTCCAACGTCACCTCTCCCTCGCCGGGAGCCGACCTCCTCCCTCGCTGTCCCTCCTCCGCGTCGGTTCATAGTAGGCTCTCGTTCTCTCTTTCTTTGTCTTTCTCACTCTCATTCTCCTTCTCCGGCGACGACCTCAGCCCCGGCCACCGCGCGCGCCCCTCCTCATCGCCGGACCTCAGCCCTCGCCATTGCCAACCTCAGCCTCTCTCTCTCTCCTCCCAACCCCTCCTCCGCTCCGGAGCTCGCCGTCCCCTCCTCGCTGGAACACACACACCCGTTGTTATTGGGCTTCTCAAGGGCTCGCTGGCCCATCCCCTCTTTCTCTCATTTTGTCCAGGTACATAATAACCCTGCTATGCCTTTGTTTTATTCATTGTTCATTATTGGAGATTGCCTTGATCAGGAAGGACATTATTGAAGTTGTCACTCTGTTGCCTTTTGCATTTTTGGAATTGATTTACTGTTTTCTTTTCTTTTGCACAACATAATGTTTTCTAGTAGTACAATTTTGAAGAGAATATGCTACACTTTGTTTCGCTTTTCCGTTACCTTAATAGAAACTATGAGATGTTGAATTCTAATTGTGAACGTATTTTTCCTATATTAGTTTTGTGCTTGAGTTTACATGCGCGTAACTGCAGATCTTTGCCCGACTTCCGAGCCCGAGATCGACGTTCACTCTCGCTGCCTTCTCAGCCGAGCCGACGAGCCTCGATAACCGCTTAAACGTCACTGCCTCTCTCGCTCACTCTCGCTGCCCTCTCAGCCTAGCCGCCAAGCTGAGCCCTGGCGTGAGGACACTCTCAGTATCTCTCTCGCTCTCTCTCGACAAGTACATCTACTTGGTAACAATTTTTTCATCTATTTTTAAATCGAGTCGTTAAAGCATATTCAATCGCGGTTAATTTTAAATTAAAGAAAATTTCAACAAAAAATCAAATATAGCTTCATAAAACCTCAACAAGTTAGTAATAAGTAATTTTGTAAAAAAATCAACTATACTCTGGCGGGAAGAGTATTAGGTGCGACATGTCGCACCGAATACTCAAACACCCGCCATTTTTGAGGTTTTTGGAAGCAAAATAGGTGGGATTTTGGGTGCGATAAGTCACACCGAAAAGTATCGCACCTAATGCGTGACACTATTGGGTGCGGCAAGTTGCACCCAAAGCCTTTAGCGATGGAATTTTGGGTGCGTCATTATCGCACCTGAAAAACTTTCGGGTGCGACATTTTGGGCATCGGGTGCGACGATGCCTATATTTGTTCTAGTGTATGTTTTCAACTACTTACCTATATCGGAAATCCTATATCGGAAATCAAATGAAATACACTTGAGATGACCTTTAAATCTAGAAAATTGGTGATCAATAGTTCTTCTCTCTCTTTTTTTGGGAAACCACGTGTGTCCGATTAGAGCATGTTGCGTGTTTAGAGGATGAATCCCTTGATATTCGCAATTCATCAGTAATACTTTATTTTTCCAAATTTGGGCACAGAGACTTTTGGACGGGAAAGCAACTAGGTACTTATGTCGTTTTGTACTAGTACATAAAATGGGGTGGCTAATTTCCATATATTTTTCAAAAGGTTGACTATTTAGTAATTTTAACGTTTTTGAAATCGTTATGTAACTACAGTATCCTGTTTCATATAAACATTAGTTTAAACCAATATTCAATAATAATATGTATGACTTAATAATATGATGCGAATTAATAGATATATAAATATATATATATATAGTACATTCATGCTAAAAGATTAGAAAACTAATAATGAAAATGCTTACTAATATATATATATATATATATATATATATTTAATACACCTTCATTAACTTTTTTAAGAATGGATATAAATAGAATATATAATAATATACATATTGAAATGGGAAAGTTGTTTACCAGTTATATAATTATACTATGAAATAACCGCATTTGCTAGCCAAATTAAATATTGAAATTTCAATTTAGCTAATATTTTATAAATTTTTGGAAATTAATTGTAACAATTTGACAGGAATGTCCTTAATATACTTCTCACCCATTTTGCACATTTAAGTATTAAATAAGGAAAGAAAGGAATAGTGATGATTACAATATCGTAAAACAAGAAACAGCTACCCTAAACACGCAAACGTTGAAAGAACGTCTATTTCGAATAAAATTTCATTATCCCGCCGAAGAGGCTGAAGAAGCAATCCTATTAACAGTTATAAAACGATTATTAAATGTGCTAGTTTTCAATAAAATAAAATATATAAAAAAAAATAAATAAAAAACAGAAATCCAAGGTTGATGCAAAACCCAATAACTGTGTGAATCTAGAAAATTATTAACAATTAGTCAATTATTACATGTTATTACCTGTATATGATTTAGAAAGAAAAAAAAAACCAAGAAAATCAAACGTTACTAATTCAAAATTTGAGTAACAATTATTATTAATTATTAATTAAACAGCAGTCAGAAGGAAAACACCATAGAAACAATTAACGATGATTGATAGCACACGATTAATAACACTCAACGAACACAAGCATAAAAAAATTACCGATCATTATAACCGGTAGAAACCTAACATACTAGAATCGACTAATGTCCTTGACAAGGAAGCCATCTTCGGACTCGAAACAGTCACGATCAACGAAGCAAAAAGAGTTGACAACTATTTTTCATCATAAAAAACAACAAAGTAAAAAAGAAATGAAAATATGACCACTCAATTCACATTCAAAAGTTGCAACAGCGTTAACAACTATTTTTCAATAATTACTTTATATTATTATGTTAACAAATCAATCAATTATTATTAACGAAAATAAAAAAATCTGATTTGAATAATTATTATTAATCGCCAAAACAAAAATGGAAAAAACAAAAAACAAGTTTTTAACTCTCTTAAATCCTGCCACGTAGCAATGACTATTTGGCTAAGAAATAATAATATGTTGGCTAAATTAAAATTCACCAGTTTCAATAAGTGAAATGTGTGACGACTACTATTTTCTTATAAAAATAAGACATCACAATAAGTGAAAATTTTAATTATAGAGACAAGAGGTTTATATTTAAAAATAAAGTATATAGTTGCGACTGCTGTTTTATCAAAATTAAAAATTAAAACTTTTAAAAAATAGTAACAATACAGTAAGATTACTTGCTTCTTCTTACCTATAAGCCAAACATTTCTAAGTCAGAAAGAATTAGCACCAAGCTAGTAATAACAATTCCAAGATTTCTAACCGATTCAGTGGTATATTATCAGTTTGACACAATTAGCATTAGTGCGACTGTATGTTGACGAAAATCCTTTGTTAAATATGCGCAATTGTGTCACCCACTCGTGACACTAGCACTATCCAAAACTCTTTTCTATAGAGGCCTTGTCCGGCGACCAAGAGCTCTACCGCAGAGAAGAGCGTTCTTTGGGATCGGAAGCTCGTCCCTCCACGAGTTCGCCGGAGAGTAAATGCGGAGATAGAATTGCTGTCCCAAATACTGGCGAGCCCAATTCTCCGACCTTATGTTCCACATCCCCACATTGTCCAATGCCACGTAGATCGCCGTCCACGACTTGGGGTACACCTGGACTGTGCACCGAGACACCGTGTCCCTCAGATTGTAACTCGCCCTGCTCTCGCTCGTCCAATCCCCACCGTCCATTCTGTCATATCATCCATAAACATCATCATATAAGTCGTTGAACTAGTACAACGTGTGTGCATTTTTATTACTAAAATAAATTTATGAGCAACATTGTTATCAAATTCTTGATTTTGTAGCATTTTAATCATTTTCTTAGAAAATAGACCTACAGCTACACAAAACATATGTTAATTTGATATGAATTTATAATCTGACCATAAAACACTAAATAAAAATTAAACAACTTTGAATTGCTAGAGCAAGATTTTGATATTTAAGTTGTCGAATAATGTTAGTGACTAAACTGCTACAAAATCAACAGCTACGTTTCATGTTTTTAAGTGATAGATTTTTCTTTGAAAAGGGACTAAAATGCTATAAAATCAATAGATAGCTAGCTATAAGAGGTCTGACCCGACGACAAAGAAGTTGTGGCCGCTCATGTGCCAGGACTGCACGGTCTCCTCGGCGTTCTCGAACACGATCTCGGCGAAGCCTCTGTAGTCGGCCTGCATCACGGCGGTCCTGAGGACTCCGCCGCCACCGGAGGGGCTGCCGGGGATTCCGCCGAGGTCGAACACTCCTCCGATGTTGAAGTAATCGGCGAGCTTGATCGGAGTGTCTCCGGGGACGAAGGACACGCCGTTGACGGCATACCTCTGCTTGGCGTTGATGATCGGGGCCGAGTTGGCGAGCTTGATTGTCGTTGTTGTGTTGATCAGCCCGTAGTGGTACGACCCTTGCGGATTCGGCCTCGGTCCGCTCGCACTCAAATTCCGCCTGATGTTTTCAACACAAAACCAGTTCAGATTCACTAGGGGTAAAGCACTGTTTCGGTGCGGGCCGCGCAGGGGCAGAAAACCCATCGCTGTCTTGGCTGTGCTACCAGAGGCCAATATCCACGCCAGGATATTAAGAACATAAATCCAGTAGCCCAAACAAGATGACTTGTTTAAGAAGTTGTAAATAATATCAATTATTTAAAGAAGATTATTATTCGCTCTTAGATTTGCCTTGTTTTGGCAGCCAGATTTTAATTCTGAACTGCAATATCATTTTTAAGTGTAGAGAGTCATAAGAAATCGGGAAATTGACAGCAATAATATCATTAACCAAAAATCAACCAAAAGTCAAATATTGACACATTTAGATCAAATCGGTCACGAACTGCAACCAGTTCGTGATCAATGTGTCACGAAATCAATTCAGTTCGTGACTGATTTGGTACTACATGTGTCAATATTTGATTTTTAGTTGATTTTTGGTAAGTGACAAGCAATTGGTATTATTATTATCAATTTCTCTAAGAAATTGTGGAGATAGAAAAAGGGTTAGAATATTTTTAAACTTTTTGTACTTTTAGCCCAAACTTATATGATTTTTTCATATCATCATACGCACTAAATTATTTTTCATTCTTACATTATGAATCCCCTAAGTTCAAATTCTAGCTCCGCCTTAGAAGGTGCTAATTCATTCCCTCCCTCGACCCTAATTTCCAACATTTGTTTTCCTTCTCAAAAACACTGTTTCTTACCCCTAACCTAAACAACTACCGAATCATTTACGTAAGTAGCTCAAAACCCGTTTACCTGAAGGACCTCGCTTGCTCGAGAGACCAGTCGATCTCGATGGTGGGTCCGGCGGGCGGAACAGCAACAGCAACTCCCCCGGGGGAGTTGGCATAGTGGAGAAGGGAAGTAGTTTGGAGAATACGGGAGGTGAAGCGGGTGGAGACGACAATGAGGTAGTCCCGAGGGGGTTGGTCGGCTGTGACCAAGACGGAGCAAGACTGCCCCAAGTGGAGGTCCAGCGACGCGTACGTGTTCTGCAGAGTGTGCGTGCCTTCCACCTCCACCAACAACATCTTGTGCCCCTCTATCCTAAAATTTATCGATGTCCCCACTCCCACGTTGGATATCCGGAATCTGTAACTGTTCCCTATCATAAATATATGTCCCGAGTTTTAGTCAAATTTCACTTCTCCTCGTCTAACTAACATCAGTATGATAGCTCGAATAGAAGGGTAATCAATCTCTTTCTGCTAATAGCTACAGCTATCTTAGTTTTCGGTAAGCAAAATCTAAATGCATGTATTTTTAAAATAAAATATTTAGCGATATAAGCCACAAAAACATAAGCATTTGCATTTTAACCAACGTTTTATAAAAAAAAAAATTGTAAATAACTATATATGTTTCGTAAATAGCAAATAATATGACGTAATCAACGTTATTTACATATATTTACTAGAAATTTATTCTGCGTAAATAGATTTACGTGACTATTTACCAAAAATTAACGAAATGTTGATTATTTAGAAATTTCTATCGTTTCAGCTTCATAAAGTTGGATAGCCACTAGATCCTTTTAAAATAGCAGCCAATATTTCCTCAAAATTTTGTGGTTTAATTTTCATTTCAATTTTTTTTTTTATGTATTTAAAAAAGAATTCGAAAATGGGTTGAATGAGCACGGTTATATATATAATGTTGAAGAACATAGGGACAATAAAATCGACATTGAATAGTCTCAAAGAATATTTTTATATATTTTCGGAAGACAGGAGAGTTTATATACCTTGATCGACTGTAAATGTATGTCCGTTTTGTCCGCGTCCATTGATGAGAAGTCCATCCGGGAAAGGAAGGTCATTACCGTTGTCTAGAATTGCTCTCAGATCCTACATAATACGTTGAAAGATTAGAATTAAAGATGAGATTTCGGTTAACTTCAGACAACTTCAACCTCGGATTTTTAGCTAAGATTAACTATAACCGAAATCCTTTCACAAATAGTTAACAGGGGAAGCGTAGTGCGGTGAAGTTATACGGTGTGGTTGCGAGCGAACCAATCGCCGGCGAGGATGGTGAAATCTCCGGCGGGAGGAGGGAAAGGGACGGGGATGAGTGGGCGAGAGAGGATCTTGAAGGATCCGAATCCACCGGCGGATTTGTGGAATGAGAGGGAAGGGAAGTAGAAGAAGCTTCCGATCTGGTCTTTCACTTGAAGCACATATGTGAAGTTCTTCCCCGGTGGAATCGGACACGTTGTTCCGTACACTCCATCTTCCCACGAGTTTCTTCGTTGCTGAATCCCATTCCTGAACGAAAACAGTTATGTATTTATTTAATCGTGCTCTAGTCAAATACTAAATTGAAATTACTGAGTTTATAATATTGAAAAAATAAACTAATAAATTTGTAATATAGTTATTATTTTAGTGGTGTAGATTGTAGAAGTCAAATTCTTATTTTTTTTTTTAGTAATTCGGTGTTGAAAAGAAAGAAAAACATACCAGGAGATGAGGAAAGGTTCGTCCAAGCTGTTGAAGACACTGACGATGACATTGTCGTTTGTTACAGACTCGATCGGAGGACCTGGAAACTGGCCGTTGATCAATATCCCCTGTATTTCCAAACGCACAAATTCAATATATATTGTTCATTTTGCAATTAAAAATTAGATATAATGAAACAAAAACAAAAAAAAAGTGAAATTACCGTTTGTTTGACACCAAGAGGATATATATCGCCGTACGTGATGTTCCAGTTATAGAATCTGTATGGACTCTCTGCATTGGTGAAGCTGAAGAGTAACGAGCCAAACAGTAGAGAAAAACAAACACTCCTATACTCGACCATTTCTTCTCCAAGTTTCTACGGGCTTTTGTCTTGCTATTGAAGAAGAAGAAGAAGAAGAAAGTACAAAAGACAGAGCCTTGAGAGCTAAGAATTCGACACAACAAGTGCCTTTCAACTCTGTAAAGCTCTCCCTTTGAATGCCTTTTTGTATTGCTTTATTTATATTATTATTCGATTCTGAGTTTTGTTTTTCATTATTTGATGCTGTGTAATGTGTATACTATTAACTAGTCTATATGTAATGTGTTTATGAGGCTGCAAGGTTGTTGAAATAATTTATGTATTGTGACAGAATCTAAGGCAAAGAGTCTCTGTCACACAGATCTCAAGCCACGTTCTTTTATTGCAGTGGCGATTTTGAGTTCCCAAGTTAAAAATAAATAAAATTAAAATAACCATTGATTTGTCATTATATCAAATTCTTAAGGCGTAAGTACCCTTAAATTTCTAATATTTGTATTACTAATATACAACTTGTAAGTTGCATCTAGTTTCACTCTGCTCCTTTCAAAATGTGACTGTGTTGTTGGGATAGAGTTGCAGTAAAAGACACGGAGAAAATGACATATATTTAATGATGGACTAATAACATTTGACCACGTTTGTCAATATCAACATTGGTCTCCAATATCATATCAAGAAATGTGTCAGTCCTCCAGGGACATTAATGTAAAATTTCAGAGATTTCTGGTGAGATTTATTGAATTCAGAGCTGGTCAGCGATTAAAATGGTAACATTTGTGGTGATTATAAAATAATATCCCGCTGACTAGAGAAAACTCGTCGTGTTCTGATAATTTATCCCCAACTTGCTGTGAAAGAAATACACCACATATGCTGTACCTCAGAATTTCGATATATGTCTTTATGACAAAAAAATGCATATAAAATCATTCTTTTTTAAACTTAAAATAGCCCCATTTGGTAGTAATGCCATCAATTAAAATAAGTTACGTTAATTTTAACTAAATTTGGAGTAATTTTTGCTACGAATTAACAAGTCTAATGTCTCCCACCAAAACAGAACACAATTCGTAAGAATTAGAGTTTCTTCAACAAATTTGGCGCCACCTCCCACCTAAGCAACAGATGCCGCCATAGGCCGATTAGTGGCGAAGCTCCGACCCGAAAATAGGCCCCTTTGTTCTCACTCTCATTCTCCCTACCATCCTCTTCTTCCCTATCACCTTTTTAAGTCTGGTTTATTTTTCTATATATTTTTCTTTTCGGTCTTGATATTAGTTGCCATGAGTGTAATTTAACTGGTCGTCGAGATGCAGAACCAATGACGCCCTTTTGGTGGTTGTCATCGGTTTTTGGGCGGTCGTCAGAGTCTTCACTGTAGGAAGGCTCGGTTCTTCTGCCAGTCCATGGTGTCAGCCATGTTTAGTGGAATCTGAGTCTGTTTGAAATGAAGATTGGAGTATTGGTATCGGAAGATTGGCATCTGCGGGAGATGGATGAGGTGCCTCTTCGAGGATGTTGTTGTTGAGAACGGAAATTATAATTTTTGCGTTTTGTTTTTGTGCAACATATTTTTTTTCTTGTTTATTGTATTGCTATTTTATTTTGTTTGATATATACACATTTCAATTGTGAGTATGATGTTGTCGTGTTGAACTTGTTTTGTTTTGGAATGGAAACGATTTAAGCACATTTTCTTATCCCGAGTTATGTTTTATGTTAGATTTTTGTCGATAAAGACTGAAGAATCATGTTCTTCATGGTCATCGAAGCGTGATTATTTAGATCTCTCAATCAACCACAGTGGATATTTCAAAAGAGCCAAATGAATGCTCGATTTTAATGTGCTTTATATCTTTTTTTTTTATAGAAAGTGAGCACAAGATGTAGTAAGGGTTAATCCTTCCGACCTAAATATGTGTTGTATTTAAAATGTTATTCATTTGTATCGATGAGTGTTTACCCATATTCTTATCGAAATCATCGTACAATGTTTTACAAAAATATTGTGAAATTAAACATAATCTTATTAAGGGTTATTTTTTTCCATTTCAAAGTGTATTATGTGATAAAGTTAATAGGAAGTCATAAAAAAAGGCATATTAGACTTAATTAAACTCTTTTAAAGTGCAAATATTTACGCACGTAAATTTTGTTGTGGAGACCTGTAATACGCACTAAAGAAGTGAAAATGAAAGACTCGGAGTTTTTTCAACTCCGTATCAAGTTTTTCAAAGTGAATTGTTGTGGTTTGGTTGGATTTACGCGCGTTTAGCTATAATGGGGATAAAGACAGAACAATATATTGAAAAAGTAAAAAAATTGTAAAACTCTGTAAAAAGAAATCGTAGAAAAAAAAGTAGCAAGAGCATATAGTAGGCCGGCGCAAAAAAATCGTAAAAACCGTAAACCGGACCGGACAGGTGATTTTTAGACCGTCGGTCCGGTTTAAAACGGTTTTTTTTCATCCAGTCTGGTCCGGTCCGGTCTACTCATTCCAAACAGTCCGGTTCGTTTTTTTAAATGGTCTAACTGGACCGGACCGGTTTATTTATATTAAAAAAAAAAAAAATTAATGTCCAAGTAGCCAAATTAGGCATCTATGCATGTATTTCCCTCATGTACAAGATTATATGTTTTTTGTTTTTGTGGAAAATTAAGGGTTTTTTTTAATTATGTAAAACGGCCAAAACAGTCTAGAACGGTCCGGTCTAGAACGGTTCAAAACGGTCCAAACGGTTTAAACCAGACCGGACTGTTCAAAACGGTCCGGTCCGGTATGGTTTTTTGGCCGATTTTGGACCGGACGGACCGACACAGCCCTAGCAGCAAGGGGGAGAGAGAGAAGAGATAGACTTTTATTTTTTAATCTTTTTTTTTTTTTAATATTTTAATTTATTTTTTATGATTTGATCTTCAAATAAATAAAAAAGAATAAAAAACTTTGACGGTTAAATCTTGACCATTGATTTGAAATAGATAGTAACAGTAGAATTAAAAATTAAAATCATGTATTTTACCTACCGAAAAAATAAAATAAATATCAAAATGTATTTAGCATATAATTTTGAGTATTTTTGTTGTCATTACTTCAAGTTTAACGACAATAGATTAAAAATATATATTTGAATTCAAATTTCTAATATATCTTCACTAAGCTAAATATTTAACATACATTAAATTTTTTTATGAAACTGAAAATCCAATATTGAATGAAAAATATTTTTATAAACAAAATTAATAATAGAATAAATGACATTTCAGCCCCTATATTATGACAGATTTTTCAAGTTAGTCCCCGAATTCTGAAAACAATCTTATTCATATTTGAACTTTGTTTTTGGACCGATTTAGTCCTTCCGTCAATATTTGCATAACTTCGTCAGTCAAATAGGCATGTTTTAATCACGTGACAATGAAACAAGGGGCAATATAGTAATGGTGCATATGAATTCGAATTGTTTAATAAAACATTATCTTTATATCCGGATATGAAAAAATAACAATTAATTAAAAAAAGAATACCAAACGTTTTTGGATATATGTATGAAGAATTATCTGTTATTCACAAAACCCATTGACAGAAACCCTAAATCGTGATGGTGAAAAAAAAAAGTCGCTGATAAAGGACAAGACTAGTCCGTCAAAGTCAAAATCTCCGACGCGGGGGAAAAAGAAAGGAAAATCGTCGATGTAGAACAAGACCAGTCCGTCGAATTCAAAATCTTCGGCGCGGGGGAAAAAGTAATCACCTTCGAAGGTCAGTCCTCAGTCAAGAAGTGGGAAAGGAGAAAGTTATGCATCATCGACGACGCAACGTGCAGCAAATCGGACCCACGTGCATCAAATCGGACCCCACTTCAAACTGGGTGCTATGGTAAGTAATAAACAACAAAATCTCGACTGGATTTTGCTTTTGCCGAAAAGATCTTGTTCTATGTGGGGGGACCAGTTTATAAAGGCGTAAATATTCTTTGTCTTTTTCCTTTGAATCCTTTTTACTTTATTTGGGGACCACTGAGTCTTTGTTTTTGTTGTTTCATGATTTGGTGTCGTGTTTAACGTTTGTGGGACTTGCGGTTAAGGTTTCGTATTTATTGTCTTTTGTGTGTTGGTGAGAAGTAACTACTGAATTGTTTAACCTTAAATATTTTCGATATTGTTTTCAGAGGAGTTGCTGAACAAGTTTAAACTGAATCTTTATCACGGGGGTTCCATAGCATTTGGCAATGGCACAGGATCTTACGCTGGTAGGTCTATAACAGTCTTTGAGAATGCAGACGTAGACCGGATGTCAATTATATTGTTGGATGGAATACTGATGAATCAGCTTGGTTACTGGGTGGGTGCTTTGTACTTCATTAAGCCTCAAAGGCAAAGAAAGCTGGAGTATGTGTACGATGACGAGACTTTGTTAGAAGTTATTTCTGATGTTCTTAAGACATCTTGGGAGGTTAACATATTTTGTGATCACCCAGTACAGTCACCAATTACGTGTCCCGTAGATAAGACTGACCAGGACTTGGTTGTTGTAACTCAAGGCGTAATTGATGTGGAAGATCACAATGTATTCTAGCAAGGTGAAGACGACATACAACCTGCTGAAGAAGAGCCAGAACAAGTACAACAAGATTACGGTCAACCTGATGAAGAAATGCATCATGGTGAGCATGATCAAGATAAGCAACAGGGTGATCATGATCAAGAGGGTGGCCAGCGTGATGAAGATAATCCGGGTGTTAGTGACACTCGGAAAAAGAAGATACATGTAGACATTAATGAGATGTTTGAGCAGGCTTGGGATGAAATGATAGAAGAAGACCAAGATGAGTTGGCGCAGCAACAAAAACAACAGCAAGAGGATCAGATACGTCTAGACATGGCAGATCTGTTTGAAGAGGCTTGGGCTAACGTAGCTGGTGAACGTGTGATGATGAGCAATAACACGGTGATGAGCCACAACCAGTCCATGATCCTATTGACAATGAGACAAAACCACAAGTCAATCGTGTTGACAATGAGACACAACCACAAGTCAATCATGTTGAAATGAGCCACAACCGATCCATGATCCTGTTGACAATGACACATAACCAGTCCATGAAACTGAGGAAATTCAACAGGAATTTGGTTTTGCGGTAAGTGAAGATGATGTACAGGTTGATGGTGACACTGTCGACATTGGCTTGGGTGGGTTGAATAGAAAAGGCAAAAGGGTAGTTACCGACCACGACAGCTCAAATAACGGTTATGACTACGACATAGATGCTGAGATGGGAGGTATTGTCTACTCGACAAGCGAAGACAAGGTTGAAGCTGACACTGGTGCTCGCGCTTCAATTCCAGATAAATTCAGGGATTGCCGGAATGTACACAGAAAAAGCTTCCAAGGTTTCAGACTTTCAGAGAAGCACGGACTTGAAAAATCTGACGTTTGAAGTTAGGTCTAGTTTTCCCTACTTCAAATGTATTCAAAGAGGCAATTCGCGAGTACGCAATCTGAGCAGGGAAAGACATACACTTCAAGAAGAACGACTCAAACCGAGTACGAGCGGAGTGCAAGGACCTTAACTGCACGTGGACGTGTTATGCATCACTCATGGCCGACACAAGTATGTTTATCATAAAGACATACAAGGCTTAACATACTTGTCCACGAGTTAACAAGAATAGGTTTGCTACCTCCAAGTGGTTGGCAAAGACCCATCTACAGCATTTCAAATACAGTGAATCGTGGTCCGCTGCTGACTTCATGAACCGGGTTCAGTAGGATTACGTGCTTGAGTGTAACCGGATAAAGGCGTATAGAGCTAAGACGATGGGAGCTGCTATGACGTACTCCACACCACGTTTTGAAGCTCAGATGGAGTTGATCAAAGCAGAAGAGCCAGACGCTTACGAATGGATGATTGCAAAAGAACCGCAACACTGGGCACGATGTAACTTCCGGACTGGCCCCAAGTGCGAAATTTTGCTCAATAACCTGTGCGAGAGCTTCAATGGGAAAAGAGCTATACTCATGGCGAGGCAGAAGCCAATCCTTTCTATGTTGGAACAAATAAGAATGTACATTTTGCAAAGATTCAGTAAACAAAGGGTGGCGGGTCAGAAGTGGAAAGGCAAAATTGGACCAAGGATATACAGAATTCTGGAAACAAATAAGGTTCTCAGTGCAGAGAACATTGCATATTGGTGTGGAGAATCAAACTACCAGGTGTCAAATGTGTATGGTTCCATGTATGCCATTAATCTCGCACGTTCTACTTGTTCATGCCGAAGATGGGATTTGTCGGGTACGTGGATGCTATAAATTTAAATTGAATATTTTCAAAATTGTGTGATACTTACCTGTAACTTATTGAAATAACTAATGAACTTCAACTTATATATTTGGCAGGAATACCGTGCGCTTATGCAATAAGTTGTATTTGGCACAAAGCATGACGATCCACTCAAGTACGTTTTTCCGTGGTACAAGAAAGAATGTTACACAAACACTTACATGAACATGATACGATTAACCCACCTGATCAATGGCCAAGAACACGACTCGCTCCCAAGGAGATGCCATTGGATAGGGCTAAGCTTGGTAGGCCTAAGAAACTTAGGCGTCTTGAACACGAAGAAGTTGTTCCACGAAAGGGTACGTACATGACACAGAAATACGTGTATATTAAATGCTCAAAGTGTGAAAAAGTTGGGCACAATGCAAATACTTGTTTCCGAAGACAACAAGAAGAACAAGTTACTCTTTTGTTTTATACTCAAGTATTTGTGCACTTTTGTTACGTATATTAAACTTGCGTATACTTATGCACTTTTATAGAGACAACAACGTGCAAGCAGAGGCCATACAACGTAAGGACCTCAAACTACTCAAACTCAAACATCTTCACAGCCAACACAAGGTCAAACATCTTCACAACCAATATAGACAAGTGCACAACCCAGTCAACCAATTGTGCTTAGGGTAAGCAACTTGCGTGTCATATTGTTTGGATCCAACTTGCAGTATTAAACTTCGTTTAACGTTAGTGAACACTTGGATATGCAAAAAAGCCCCAGGTTTAGGACCCATAACACCAGGCGTGAACCCGTGATGCGCCCTAGGGTTTATTCAAGGAGTAATTACAAGCTAGTGATTTGAAATATTTACAAGCCACTTGGATAAGCAAGTTACATGTATTTTTGAAATATTTACAAGCTACCTTTTATGTATTACATACTTGTGTTATGGAGTATATACTCCTTATTTTGGAACAATTCTCTATTATTATGTGAATGTTAGGAGTTGTACTCATTTAGAAACTATTATGTCTACTGATTTTAGGAGGTGTACTCCTTCTTTAGAAACAATTTCCAGGATGGTCATTTTAGGAGTTGTAATCTTTCTTTTGAAACTATTATGACTATTGATTTTAGTGAATTTTATCATGGAGTATTTACTCTTTCTTTTGAAACTAGTTCGGCTATGATTCTATGAAGTTTTTATATGTCATATTCTAGTCACACTTGCACATAACAAGTAAACAGAATTCACCACAATTACAATATCAATAAATAGATTTCTAACAACCATGTCTTTCTCATCACATTTTCATTCACAACAAGTTCAACAGCCACAAATAGAGTGTCATAGACATCACAACCGTTACATTGTTACTTCAACAACAACATGCATAATACAACTATGATAACAAATATAAACAACTTAATTTTTTTTAATTCACTAGCTATCAGAAACCGCATATCGACTGCGTCGATCCCATCACCACCAGGTTCATTCTTTTCTTCATTTTTTTCGTCTTCGGCCAATCCAACCACATCCTCCTCAAACATATTGATCTTATCAAGCAACCCGGGAATTATTTGCACGGATCTCTTACACATAGGTGGGTCGATCCATTCCAAAAAGCCACAACTTTTGGAAATATTTTTCTGAAACAATATCACAATTTCCAGTTAACCCAAACCTTCACACATTAAAAAAATTCTAAAATAGAAACTAACCTATTCTGGACAACCAAAAAATCTTCTACCCGGGTTATCGGGGGTCCAGGACGTTCGTTTGACCCCGCTCAATCCGCAAGTGCACGTCGGCGTCCCTCGACCAGACTCTCATCTTCGCTCGCTGTGACAAGGATTTGTGAATCTTGTTTTCTTCCGATTCGACGTTGCTGAGCTCTCACTCGTCAAAGGTAAACATGAGTCACGACGAACCAGATTAGGTCTTCACAGATGAGTTTCGAGAATAAGAAAGTCGATTCAATCATTTACCTAAACCCAAACAACAATAAATACAAGAAAAAAAACTTAAAATATAATAAAACCACCAGAATATTAAGGATTTATTCGTGCATAAGGGCATTTGCATAAAATACCCAATTTCGATCACACTTGGCGAAAATGTGCGAATCTAACAAATTTTTGGAAAGCATTATCGACAGATGGATTCAACTCGTTAAAAAACAAAGTTTAAACTTTAAACATGAAAAAATCGTTTTCAGAATACGTATACTAACTAGCATTAAAAAAAAAAAAAAAGAATACGTATACTAACTTGAAAAACGTGGCAAACTCCAAGCGGTAAGAGCGTCATTTGTTCTTAATAATATCAAGGACGTAAGAGTACTCACAAAAAGGGAAGTAAAAAAACATAAAATTGTACTAAAGCCTATAATCAAAAAGCAATTCGTCGGTAGGTTCTGTTCTAGTATCTTCACCTTCACACAGAAAATAAGAAGGAAAAAAACAAAAAAAAAAAAACCCAAACATACCCTCACGAATCCCGACGAAATGATCGAGCTTCTATACACCGTGATCGCGGTGGAGATGACGGTGATCATAGCTGTGATATTCAGAACGCCGCTGAGAAAGGTCGTGATATTAGGGCTCGACAAGCTCAAGCGCGGCAGAGGTCCGGTCATGGTCCGGACAATCGCCGGCACGATCCTCCTCCTCCTCGTATTCACGGCCAACAACGTCATCAAGATCCAGTCACGCGCCGGCGAGCCCGGCGCCGGAGGACTCGGACCCACCGACCAGGTCCTCGTCGCTACGCACCTTCTCGAAGCTTCTCTCATGGGTAAACTTATTTTAGGATCTTATTGACATTTAAAAATATTAGAATTTTATATATTGCTGATTCACAATCAAGGGCTTTTATGAGATGTGATTTCACTTTTGCAAATTCTATAGCTCATTTATAGTCTTAGTCAGTTTAATTTATTGGTCCTCAGATTCAGTATAAGTTTGATGAGTTTATGATGAATGAGAAGAAAATCTGGGTTTGTCATGTTAATTAGTCCATGATCAAGTCTTAGTATTGATCTTTTAGGAGCTCGGTTCTTTTTCAATGTCTGTTATTGATTCACTGTCAAGGCTTTTATGAGATGCTATTTCACTGTTGCAAGTTATGGAGCTCATTCACAGCCACGTTCAGTTTGATTTTTTGACCCCCAGATTCAGTCTGACTTGGCAAAGTTTAGGGGTTGCATAAGAAAAACTGAGTTTTTCCTTGTTAATTACTTCGTGATCAAGTCCAAGTATTGTTCTTTTAGAGCTGGTTGGTTTCTTAAACCATTCTTGATTGGAATTTTGTGGCGTATTTGAAATAAATTAAACTTGAAAGCCACACATTTTTAGCAACTTTGTGGTATCGTCTATGAAATGAAATTACTCAAAAAGTGGTTGATCTATGTTTTGTTTTGGTAGTAAAATTGAATGCATGAATTCTATGCGGTTGTTGTCTGATCTGAAGTTACACAAAAAGTGTGAATCTTTATGTGGCGATTTTACACAATGTTCAGGATCAAGTCTGACTAGTAAAGTCTAGAAGAAATAAGAAGAGCCATCTCTGTTTCTCATTTAATACTTCATGATCAAGGCGGTAGTATTGTTCTTTACAAATGGATCAAAGTGGAAATCCATACTTTTATTAGCAACTTGTGGTTTATGAAATGAATACTAAAAAAATGACTATTTCTCTTTAGTTCTAGGAGTAAAATTTAATACGTTAATTCAATGCTGAACTGACTACAAAGAGATACGTATTCATTGCAACTTGGTCTCTAAATGAATTACTCAACAAATGAGATGGACTTCCAGTATTGCAAGTTATAGAGCTCAATTATAGTCACACAGGGTCATGTTAATATTTTGCTCCCCAGATTCACTCGGACAAGTGAAGGTCAGGATTCAATAAGAACAATCTGGGTTTTCTCATGTTAATTGCTTCATGAATAAAGTCTGTATTGTTCTTGATTAGCCAATTTTGGCGTGTGTGAAATGGATTAAAATTGAAAGCCACCCATTCTTAGCAACTTTACTCAAAAGTGATTGATATGTGGTTATGTTTTAGGAGTAAAATTGAATACATGAAATCAATTCGGTTGGTCTCTGAAAGCAAAGTTGGAATCTGTATGCAAGTGTTTGTGTAATGTTCAAAATCAAGTAATCCGATAGGTATGATATATATCGAAAGTTATTTCAGGGTTCTTGCTATTCCTGTCGTTGATGATAGGCAGATTATTTTTTGGTCCCCAAATTGATGAAATAAGAAGTACAATACGTGTGTTGTCATGTTTATTTACTTCATGAATAATTCTTGTTATTGTACATTAAGGAATTGATGATAGGTTATAAGCCACACATTGTTAGCAACTTGGTGGTCTACGAAATGGAGTTTCTCAAAAGTGATTGATCTCTTCATTCTGTTTTGGGAGTGAAATCGAATACATGAATTAATTTGTTTGGTCTCTGAAATGTAATGACTCGAACATGTGAATCTTTGTGTGACAATTTCGAAATGTTCAGAGATCAAATAATTCAATATATTGATTTTCAGGGTTCTTGCTGTACCAGTGTTAATGATAGACGATTAAGAAATGGATAATAGTTACAAGCCACAGACTTTATCAACTTGGTGGTCTATGAAATGAAATTACTGTGACTGATATATGTGTTTTGTTTTGTGAGTAAAATTGAAGGCATGAACTGAATGTAGTTGAGTCATGGCAAACCTTGTTTCTGAAATGAAATTACTCAAAAAGTGCGAACCTTTATTCGACGAATTTGCATAATCTTCAAAGATCAAATAATTTCGATAGATATGATATATATTCTGTCTCGGATATTGTTTCAGGGTTCATGCTATTCCTGTCGCTGATGATAGATAGATTGCACCACTACATAAGGGAGCTCCGGCTTCTAAGGAAGACAATGGAGGCCGTGAAGAAGAATAGCCGGAGCTCCGACGATCTGAAAAATGCCGGTGCCGCTGCGGAGGAGCTCAAAGCCATGGACAGAGACATATCGTTGCTTAGGGCTCAGATCAAAAAGCTCGAATCGGAGTGCGAGGCGAAATCGGGAGAGGCAAAGGCAGCGGAAGCCGAGGCTGAGGCCCGGAAAAAGCAGTCGGAGAGGTTCTTGATGGAGTACGACCACTTGGTCGAGGAAAATCAGAGCCTCCGAAGCCAGCTCGACTCGATTGCGAAGAGCACGTGATGCAATGTGAGTGGATTAATAAACAAACAGCTATTTGTGTTTATGTGTACTGATCTCAGAATCAATGTTTTTCTTTTAGGTTTTGTGTTGATAGAGAAGAAACTTAGTTGTCTGATCGTCAAAAAACTAAATTAAAAACTAGTGTTGGTCTCATTTTGGAGCCAGTTGTCAAATTCAAAGTATATGCTTTTTTTTTTCTCGGATTATTCAAAGTATATGCTGTGTTCCTTGAGATATATCGTTCCATTTGATGGTAGTATAGAAAATTAGTTTGAAAATGTTGGAAACTAATTAGAAAAATAATAATAACGAAAGTCGGCTCTAAACTGGTTTAAAAAGTGAATAAACCAAGTAAGGAGTTAGTATGGTGAAAATAATGACTAAAGAAGTTAGAAGTTCTAAATCTTGTCATTCTTTTTAGTGCATGTCAATCTTGCCTACGTAGAAAAAAAAAAAATCAGAGGCTTTGGGAGTTTTGTAAATTATTTTACTTGACGTACTTTCAAATAATGTCTCATTCTAGCAAAATAGAAAACAATTTATATTTGATTTGATTTTGATGCTTTATATTTACCAGACGCTCATTTAACAGTGTTGGAATATGGGGTAAATACGTAAGAAAAAAATTGCATTAACTCTCTCTTTTTTGGTAAGCTTTTATGTTTTGTTCTTACTTTCTTTTCATCACATTTACATCCTAAATTGTAACACTATAGTAGGACATGTAGGATAGGTGTGCAAAAAAACTTAAAAACGTAAACTGGATCATCGGGTTTTTTTTTTTTTTTTTTTTTTTTTTTTTTTTTTCGCCGATCCGGTTTAAATTTTTTTTTTTCTAATCTGGTCGGTCCGGTTTAAAAATTTGAGATTGCTAAGACGTTTGAATGAACTAATTTGAGTGGAACATTTTAATTAATATATGTTTATGTTAATATTAATTTATAATTCTTTTTCTATTATCAAATTAAATTTGTACGATAGAAATGCGTGATTTATCTACTTAGTTTTCATAAATAAGGAAAATATCAACAATATCTCCTATATTTAATCGAAATGCGCGATTTATTAGGAAAATATCAACAATATCTCCTATGTTTAATCGAAATGTGTGATTTATCTTTTTAGTTTCCAGAAATATCAGATATCTTCCTTCAGTTTAATATAAATAATACATACTTCTCCTAAAAATATGTTATATTGTATATATCACCATTTTCGTTTAATTTTTACAAAATAAAAAATTGAATTCTCAAAATGCCTTTAATGAAATAACTATTTATTTTTTTATTTTACCTCTATAAAGAATTATTTCAATTTTTTTTCCTAAAAAGTTAAAGATTTTTTTTTTATAAAGAGGTTTTGATTTTTTTTTTATATAAATTAAATAGTAAATAAATATTTATTTTAATAAGGGCATTTTGGGAAGTTCAATTTTTTATGTTGTAAAAAATAAACGAAAAATGTGGTACTTGCGATATAACATATTTTTAGGAGAGGTATGTATCATTCATATTAAATTGAAGAGAGATGTCTGATATTTTTGAAAACTGAGAGAATAAATAACGCATTTCGATTAAACACATGATACATTGATATTAAAAAAAAACGATTTAAAACAGTACAAACCTGACCGGCTCGGTTTATAATAGTTGATTTATTTTCTTAAACGTTCCGCTCCTATTTAAATATTTTCAAATCTTTTAAAATGGTCTGGTCCAATTTGAAAATCCGTTTTAGATCAGACCGGACCATAAGCTCCCCTAATTAGGAGATTGATTTACAAACAAACAAACAAAGAATAGAAGGGCATCTACGTCTAGATCCCATACTAATCCCAAATTAATGACTTTCCAAAGGCCATTACAAAATAGCGCTATGGTTTGCTCAGGTAGTCCAGACCGGTTAAGTTTTCTAAGTACCCTTAAAACAATTTTTTATTTATAAAAAATCCTAACATTTTAAATTTATGTTTTATTACAAAAATAATTTGGCTGAACTTTATTTACAAGAAAAATTACATGGATTAAGCCACTTGAAACGTGAAAATTGCAATCTAGCCAACATTTCAGCTAAGTTTCAAACATTGTCATAATGGATGACGTGATTTTTATTGGTCATTTAGCAAATTACATGTTTATCCTTTGTTTAAAAGTCGGTTGAATATCACATGTAGTCAACGTTTTTTGACTGCCGCCAAAATCGTGTATTTATTTTGATTTATTTTTTTGTTTATTTATTACACGCTATTTGAATTTATTCCATCATATTTGTATTTCCTGCTTTGTATGTCGATTAGTTGCTCTGATTTAATAGATTTGATTTTCATTGACTTTCCCTTTCAATGCACACGAATAGATCTCCTTAATTAGGAAGTAATTATGTTTTTTTTTTTTTAATTTTGAAAGTATGAAAAATGTTTATAATAGGCATAAAAAAATTTATAATGGTTACAGTCCTAAAATTTAAAAAATGCATAATTTATAAATAAAAATTAACGAAAATTTACTAGCGATTCACAAGTTACTCATTTCAATCAATATTTAATTTGTTTCATATATTATATTCATTAATGATTTTTTTGTTACATATTCAAATTTGAATCCAAACATTTATTAAACCTGATGACGTTATTGACGTTCTTATTAGTAGGACTCAAAGGTTGGTTATTGTTTTATTTTCACTAATTTAAACTACACAATGGTACATTCGTATTTCATAGCCGTAAATTTCAGTAAATGACTAGAGCATAAAATTTATCATATGTAGACTAGATCTTAAAAATCACATTTCAAAATAATTACGTTGCTAGTTTGTCATATTTACAATCATCTTATCTAGGGTAACTCAATGGAATGGAATGGAATCCATTCTTAAAAATTACCATTCTATTGTTCGCTTTGTTTATAAAGGTTGGAATGATGATTACAAAAAATGACCATTCATCCAATTTGATGGAATAATCATTCTATATAATTTGGGTGGAATGATCGATTCCACACAAATATAATTGGTTTTCCCAAAACTTACCCTCGTTTGTTTTAACTTTTAACAAATATTTTCACTATTTTATTTTTATATCATTAATAAATTTAAACCCACCTCTGGTTCATTAAAAAAAAAAAAAAAATACACCAGGTGGAAGAATAAACTTTCGTCCGCCGCTGCAAGATCGGGCGGATTCCGGCGTTCTGCTTCCAATCGAACTCAGATTTATCGGCGGCAGATCTCGACCTCGATCTCGATCTGCCCGGAAATTCGGCCGACGACGCCGTCTCCGACCTCTACAACCTCTTCTCCATTGATAACCGCCGCCGCCGGTCCACGCTCTGCCTCTCCGGTGAAGGCCTCCTCCCCGCCTTCCTCGCCGCCCTCGCCATCAACGCTGAAAAAAAAACACCATTAAACTCAATTAAAAAGTGGAACTTTCGAGGTGGCTGAATAAAAAAAGCCCCTTATGTTTTTGCGATTCGGGCTTCTTCGCCGTAGAACACGAAGTAAACCTTGAATAAAAAAAAGCCCCTTATGTCGTCAAAGTCTCCGGTTCCGGCCACAAAGTTGTTTCCACATGGATTTTCACAAGGTCGAAAATGCTATCGAGCTGTGATTTTTTTCTCAGTCGGCGGCAACGCTAGTTGAAGCTGTCAATGTCGCGGCGGTGGTTGAACAAAGGCTTGTCAATTTATTTCTGGGTCGATTTATTTCGCTCGTTTCATAAGAGCTACATGGCTTGAATTTGGGGAAGATGAAGTGGGGTTATTTTTGTCAATTACCAATTCATTCCATTCTTAATTTTCATTCTCATTCCAATGCCATTCTCATTCACATTCTTATTCCTATTCCATTTTTCTTTTTCAACCAAACACACCATCGGAAATGAAATACGCAACATAATGTACTTAAAAATTGGTGTAGAGAGAGAGAAGCGTTAATATAATTTGTTGATGTGGAAACCATCACTTCAACACTGTAAAATTATAAATCGATGAGAAGTGTATAAGGCTCACCTACATAGACTATCTTCAACCCACCTTTAATTTGGGATGAGATTGAACATATTTGAAGTGGAATTGAACATATTTAGAGTGGGATTGCTCCAACTCACCCCAAATTTAGGGTTGAAATTTAGAGTTGATAAATAGTATACAGCCAAATTTGGGATGAAACTATTCATCCACCCCAAATTTGGGGTGAAACTATTTGTAATTACAAATCCATCCGCAAAAAAATTAATTTGTAATTTAGACCCTAATTTAAATAATTTATACAAAAATACGTATTATCAATTGAAAAAGAGAGTAAATAATATGACATTGATAATAATACATAACATTTATCAAGCACAATACAACCAAATAAAATACATACCAATTCTACTAATAATTATACAAATACAATCTTAAATAAAAAAAATTAAACTTACAACGTACACCATATAATAGAAAAAAATACAAAAGAGATATTAATGTTTAATAAGATTAATATTGGCATAACATATTAATAGACGGATTAATATGAAATTATTATAAAGTAATATTGAAAAGTATAAAAAGAGAATATTCTTTTGGGATAGGATTTGGTGTTGTGCGATGAAGTGTAAATAATGTAGTTGTACTAAATTTGGTATAAAATTACACCAAATTTGATTTTTAAGTTGGAGATGGTCTTATGTGTAAGTATTTATGGAATTTTCCATTATTATTATACAAATACCATCTATATTCATATGTTCAAAGTATAGCAGTGACAAGTTGCACCAATTTTTCTAGTTGACCTACTGACGCAATGACTTTATGCGTAACGAAATAAAGTAATATACGTACTAACAATTAATAAATACATCAAACACACAGTGACTCAACAAGCAACTCGCATGTTTCCAACTTTAACCTGTTCCATTTATAACCAAAATTATGTCCAAAGCTAAGTTATGTAATAAGGTGTTACAAAGCATATCGTCCCAAATATACTGGCTTATTAGACTTCTCATTCAAACTTTAGCACAACCATTAATGATCTAAAAGCCGCCATTAAAAATAGTCCAAACGGGTGAAGTTGGCTCAACTAATTTATTTAATCCGGTAAAAGAAATTTAAAATAGATATAGGAGTTCCAAATTCGTAAACATGACATAAATAGATGGATATATATTTGGCCCACAAAATTATCAAATCTACCTAGCCTCAAGTTGAAAGCTTCCTCGCGGTGAAGACTAAGACCCCGTTTGGTTAAGTTTTCAATTCCTATTTTCTATTTTTTTATTCTAAATTCTAGAAAACAGTTTTAGAAAAACTGTTTGGTTATAAATTCAGAAAACAGATTTAGAATCATGTTTTTGTTTTCTTTGAAATATGTTTAGAAAACAGAAAACAATGAAAAATTGTTTTCTATTTTATCTCTATACAATTGAATGAAAAATATAACCAAACAACATTTAAAATATTCCGAAATGTAATTCTAAATCTGTTTTTTAAATTTAAAAATTAGAATCAGAAAACAGAATTTAAAAAAAGAAAACGAGTTTAGAAAACTAAACCAAACGGCCCCTAATATTTTATATTGTTGAAGACAAAGTAACTTTATTTTCTGATTGTGTGAGATCTGTTTGAGCTCTTATCAAGGCCAGCACGTGCCTCAGCCTCAGCACCTATACACATTCCTACATTTGAAAACTAAACGTAATACATAAATAAAGAGCTTGCATGTGTTGCTCACGTATATATATAAATTATGACAGAAAGTTTCTGACAGAAAAACGACATTTAATATTATATTAATTTCTTCGCGTTTGTCCTAGACGTTGCAAAGCTTTCATATGTTTTACACTGCGGAATTTCCTTTCTTCAACCAATTTAATATTAATATATCTCTATATTTTCACATTTATACAATACTAAAAGACAGGTATTTAACAGGTTGGTTCAATAATAATTTTGTTGCAAGTCCCGCTTACTTTTCTTTTGGAAAAATTTCATTTTTTGAGTTTCAAAAGTTGATGAATATTAAAGCTAAATTTCATAGCTGCAAAATATTTAAAATTGGATTTTTGATAAAAAAAAATCGGACAAAATGCATTTTCAATCCATTTTTTCCTTTTTACTGTCCCCTTCATTCCCACTCAAAATGATTTTTTCTTTCTTTCAAATTTAGAATTTTGACGCTAAAAAAAGTGACAGAAAAGTAAGATTTTATTTTTATTTCGTGTTTGAATTGTTGTAGGATAGTTTTAATAATTATTAGAGTGATTATTAGATGATTTGGATCGGTTTTGAAAAGTTAAGATTTTGAATTTGAAATTTTTTCCGATGAATTAAGATGAAATTCATAGCTATTTATGATGAAATTCGAAGATTTAAGATGATTTTAAATTTTTTTTTTTCATGAATTTTGTTGAAATTTGATGTTTAAGATGAATTCGGATGAATTTCGACGAATTCCGATGAATTGGATGAAATTTAATCATTTAAAATGAAAAATGGATTGAAGGGTATTTTTATCCGAATTTGAGTCAAAAGTCTAATTTTATATATTTTTCAACTAGTGAATCTAGTCTTAATATTTTTTCGCTTTAGAAGGCCAAAAAATAAAATTTATCATTTTAACAACTCACTTACTCACGGGCCAACTAATATTTATGTTGCATAAACTATCATAAGAAAATATCTCTTTTGTTTTACACACACAAAAAACTGTACCCCAAAAAAAAAATATCTTATAAGCGATGCATATTAAATATTCCCAAAAAAAAATTTCCTTATAAGCGATGCATATTAACATTACAACTGAATTATTATTACTACTAGATGTCAAATTAGATAAAAATCTAAATTTGTAACTATTATTAAAAAATTCATCAAATATTAAAATAAGTAGATAACATTTGTATTTAGCTAATAGTTGTTATTTATTATATCAATTCCCAAGACTAATGATATAATTTTGATTAACTAATTAGATTAACAGTATAAAGATGATATACCCTAAAATGAATACGAATGGTATATCTACTAATTGATATTATATATATATATATATATATATTATAAAAATAAAACAAAACGTGTTATCATATATAAATATAAAATTTTGAACAGTTTACACATCTATAGCTTATTATAATTGTATTTAAATTGAAAGGTTTTTAAATTTCAACCTCTTCTTTTCTCTATTATGAGGTTATATGATTTTCTATATGAGGTAAAATATAACTAAATATAATAAAAATAATGTTAGCTGAAATTTAGTATATAAAATAGTTAAATATAACAGCAAAGAGAAAAACTTCTATGTAAGAAAAATTAGACGAACTGAAATATACGGGCTTATGTATTTGTCTATGTATACATTAACTAAAATATAGGAAATATGTTAACATTTTATTATATATAATTATCATAAAAGTTGTTATTATCATCGTCATATAAATTTAACCTTTTTTTTACTCCAATGTTATTAGTTTTTCGGTCAAACTCGCAGCATTATCGCGCGTATCTACCTCGTTTTTTCCTAAATTTATTTTCCTTAACTAAATTTTATTCACTTTGTTCATTATAATCTAATATATGCTAATTCCCTCAAACAAAAATGACTTATCTCTAATCAGTATGGCTTACTCATGACAACTCATTCAATATATAAATACGCAATCGAAATTTGGTTTATTCAATTCCACAACACGGCTTTAATCTAAAATGTAATGTTCAAAGATTATCTTTTCCAGCAATAAAAAAATATTTTATTGTATTTTTTTTTATGATAAGTATATGAGGAAAATGTTGTGACATTATGAAAAACATATGAGATGTTTGTGATCAAATTCGGCCGAAATAAATTTGTAACTTTCTCTTTATAATATTCTTAAAGAGAGGCTAAGTCTAAATAAATAATTAAACCAAAAAGAGAATAAAAGGATCAATATATCCTTGAAGAGCGTGCGTCACAGCCAAGTCATCACACAATTAAAAAAAAGCTTGTAAGTAAACATAATTAATAATAGCAAACCTGAAACACATTAACCCACGTTAGTAATGTATAAAAGCCTTGATCTAGCTGTAAAGACATAAATGCTAGTCACACTTTGACTCAAAAGTCCAATGAAAAAGGCATAGCATAACCCACGCCTCGAGCCCCAAACATATACACCAACACTTCAACAAAGCACATTGCATTAAAAAATAATCCAAATACTCTCGCAAGTCTATATATATTCACATAAACCCTAGCTCCAATGCAAAACACGAGAAGTACGTAGTTACTTACAGTTACAGGTCCTAACCACTCATATTCACTCTCACAAGCATGGATCAAAACCAACATGAAGAGCACCACATAAATATCGTAATCGTCGAAACACCAAACCCTAGCCCTAACAACAACAAGACAAAGAAAGATCATTCAATCTTGACAAAATTCCACGCGGGCTATTTCCGGATCAGCCTTTCCCTCTGCAGCCAAGCGTTGCTCTGGAAAGTCCTCGTCACCGGAGCCGGAGAGAACCCCCACGTGCTCAGGAGGAGAATATTCCGGTGGGTCCCACTGACGGCGTTCAGCTTCCTGTGGTCCCTCGCTCTGTTCGCGCTCGCCTCCCAGTCGCTGCTGTACTTGCTCCGGTGCGTCCTCCGGCCACGCGCCGTGAAAGACGAGTTCCTCCACCGCGTGGGAGTGAACTACCTCTTCGCTCCCTGGATCTCCTGGCTCCTGCTGCTTCAATCCTCGCCGTTCGTTTCTCCGGCGAGTATTTACTATCATGTCCTCTGGTGGGTGTTCGCGGTGCCCATAGTGGTCTTGGACGTGAAGATCTACGGCCAATGGCTGACCAAAGGGAAGAGGTTTCTGTCGGCGGTGGCGAATCCGGCGAGTCATCTTTCCGTCATCGGAAACTTGGCGGCGGCGATGGCCGCGGCGGAGATGGGGTGGCGCGAGACTGCACTGTGCATGTTCGCTCTCGGCGGGGCTCATTATTTGGTAGTCTTTGTCACGCTGTATCAGAGGCTCTCCGGGAACGAGGCTCTTCCGGCGAGGCTGAAGCCGGTGTATTTTCTTTTTGTGGGAGCGCCGAGCATGGCTAGTCTCGCTTGGGAGTCGGTCTCCGGGGAGTTTGACTGCGCTGCCAAGATGCTCTTCTTCCTCTCGCTCTTCCTCTTCATGTCTTTGGTACGTAAATACGAGGAAATAAAATATCAATTTTTTTTTCCGGTGCCGTTACCAACTGTGCGTCGGAAAATATTATAGTGAAGTTGGATCACTGATAAGAACTAAGAAGTAAATATAAGTCAAATACAGTGTATATTTATAGTTTTCAACGTCAAGAAAACTAAAAGTGTCGATGCTCAAAAGTAATATAATGAAGAAGGAAAAATACCAAGTGAAGCGACATAATATACAAGTTACATACGTACTCATATTAGTTAAGTGCGATATAAACTTGCGTGGTACTGTCCGCGTTATAAAAAAGAAAAAAATTAAGTGAGATATAGATCTAGCATTCCTTTTCCTACCGTACCGTTTATATGTAGATATTATATTGCAACATTAATTATGATTATTTTCGGATTCATAAATCACTTTTAAGGTGGCAAGTCCACATATACTATGAAATAACAGCATACATACGTTTACAGATATTTATGTCAATGTCTATGTATTGATAGTGATCAGAAGTTTAATATGCTTAATTTGGATGAAACAGGTGTCAAGACCAATGTTGTTCAGAAGAGCGATGAGGGAGTTCAACGTGGCATGGTGGGCCTACTCGTTTCCGTTGACCGTCATGGCATTGGCTGCCACGAAATACGCCGAGGAAGTCAACGGCCTTACAGCCCATGCGCTGACGCTGATTCTCACCGTACTCTCGTCTTTGGTGTCTCTTCTTTTGTTGCTAATCACTGCACTTTCTCATTATCACATTTTGTTGCCTTATAAGATTTTCGATTAGTTGATCTTCTTCTTACGTACATCTTTAGCTTACTTTGTTGCCTTTATTTATTCTGACAAAATGAATATACAATGCATTAGTTTGTTTAGCATTAATTGAACCTTGCCATCAATTGATTATATTAAAAAAAACTATTGTTTTTTAAGGAGGAAGAAAAGACAGAGTATTGGTAACGAATATTCCCTTTACACACTTAAAAAATATCCATAATTCCCGAAGTATCGTCAATTAATCTCAACTTTCCAATCCTATCCCGAAAAGTTTGATGGTTTTTCTGTTGTGTGCAAACTGAATTATACAAGAGAAATTTCATAAACAAGAATCCCCTTGAACTTAAAAGTATTTCATTTTTTAAAGGGATTATTCCAAGAAATGATCATTTTTGTAATGTTTTTCCTATTATTCAATACGAGCCATTTACTAAAAAAAATTTGACAACAAATGTCATATAAAACTACAATTATTGACAAAATATCATGAAAAAATATTTTTAATGACATTTATTATTATATGTTTTGAATGAATAACTCATATTGGATAATTGGAAAAACATTTTGTAAAGTGAATTTTTTTTTGTATCACTCGTATTGTAAATTTGAAATAATGAACGAGTTTTTGAACAACGAGCTTCCATTGTTGCAAATGAATTTCTTTACTTTCGAAAAATGGTACACTTAGTTTATTGAAATTAATAAAAGTACATTTAAGGTTACGTGAAAATCCTAGAACGAGTGAATGAACTTAAGTTCATTTCGTACGAGAATTATTTTTCGAAGGAGAAAAAATTTATGAGACACATTGAATATACAAATGAGAAAAGTCTCGGTTTGATTATGGAACTATTCTCCATTTTACTATGGATATAATAAAAAGTTATTTAAATAAAGGACCGCTATTTGCAACAATAACAGAAAATAAATATTGCTTTGAGGTGGAAAATAAACGAGACTAAGAGCTTGAGGACCTTATTACAACAAAATTAAGAAAAATGGTTGTTATTTTAAGGCGGTGACAAAAATGCAAGGACTTGATAAGCAAAATATTATTTTTCTCATTAAAAAGCCACATGTACTTTTTTTTTTTTAAATTTTAAAAAGAATAAAAGACATCTTTGCCCCCTGAATTGAGGCGGTCACAACAATACACTCCTCGTACTATAAAATCGACACCTATTTGCCCCGTAATATAAGTTTTAATAACATTATGGTCCTTCTGTCTATTTTGAATCTAAATTGTCTTAAATTGACACAGTTTTATCACGTGACAATTAAAAAAAGGAAATTTTGATGTCCTTACCATCCTTTTGTTTTATTAATTTTAAAGTATTTAAATTAACATGTAAAAAATTAAAAAAAATTCTCTCTCTCTCTCTCTCTCGTTCTTTTTTTCTTCATCTTCGTTACATTGTTGTGTGTGTGTGTTTTTTTTCCGGCGGTTTTTTTGACGAACTTGGAGTTCTAGCTCTCTCTCATTATTGAACTCTTCTTTTGTAATTTTTTATATCAACATTATATGAAAATAGAATATGAACTAAGTCTTGAATCTTTTTCTTCTTCCTTCAAAAACCTTAATCACTAAATCTGATAAAAGAAAAAATTTAAAAAAGCTAAACAGAGCCATTTATTTCAATATCCCAAAACAAACTCAAATACACAAAACACATATCAAAATGACATGAACCTTTCCCAGTTGAGAAGAAAAAAAGATAACAGAAACTCAATCACCTCCTTCTCCGTCGGAATTAACTCGTTCCCGGCGTCCTCAAGATTGTCATTCGCCTCTTTGGAGACTCTGATTTCTTCTTCAAGCTCGTGAAGTGAAAACACCATTTTTGGCCAAGATCGACGCATACACAGCTCCCACAAACCCATATTTTTTAAAAATTCTTTTACCTAAATCATAACAAATCAAATCGCTTTTCTCCTTGGTGTCAGAACAGCGATGACGAGGAGGGCCTCCGAGACCGAAGAGGCTTATTCTCGGCATCGCCATTGCCGATTCCTCCTGTAATTTTGACTTGTTATTTGGGTTTTTTTACTGAGATTTCGGAGCTGATAGTGAGACTATCTCGGAAAATAGAAGAGGCTCATTTTTTTTGTTCAGTTCGGTTGCCATGATGGCCCGTACGGCGAAGATGACTACATCGTTCACCTTCTTCTTTTGATACGCAATAAAAAGGAGAGGGAGAGAGAGAGAGAGAGAGAGAGCGAGAGATAGAGAGAGAGAGAGAGAGAGAGAGAGAGAGAGCGAGAGAGAGAGACAGAGATGTACCAAAAAAAAATTTAATTGTTGTAATTTTTTTCTTTTTTAATTTTGAGAAATTATAATTTTTAATATAATATTTATTTTCTCAAATGCATATTACCCATAAAGCCTTAATTTTGCCTATCACATGAGAGTGAGGTGCTTATTTACCTGAAGATTTGACAAAATTTTAGAAGGAAGGACAAAACTGAAATCAAAACAAAGATTAAGGAGTAAATATTGAGTTTTTAAAATACGAGGGGTGTACTCTTGTCAACGCCATAGTTCAGGGGGCAAAAATTTCTTTAATTTTTTTTTAAAAATCCTAGGAACCAGGGAGAACTTCATTAAGGAGGAACCTCTTAACACAACTAATTAATCCCAGAAAATTCAAAGCCTTTTTGGCTAAAAAATGAGCAATTAAATTACGTGACTTAAGAAGAAAGGAAATCTTAGAAATACAAAACTTTTCAGCAAGATCGAGCATAGAGTCGACCATCAAGCCGGCTTCTGTCACATGTATCGTTCGATCTTGAATCACAACTACAGCTGTCGATCTTTCCGACTGCAGCAACACCTTTCTAAACCCATCTTCCATGCATGAAGGATGCCTTTTCTGATGGCGAAGAGCTCGGCTAGCAGAAGAGAGAACACATGAGAGCTGAGTGCAACGAAAGACCTAAACACAAACTCTAAAGAAGTGCGCATAATCTTTCCCGCTCCACATGTACTCTTCGCTCCTTCATTTTACTTGAGAAAAACCCTCCAAGCATAAGCAAAGAGATCTAGAGAGAGTGAGAACGTGAGAAAGAAAGAAAGAAAGAATTAAGAAATGAAGAAATAGCGAGAGAGAGAGAGAGAGAGAGAGAGAGAGAGAGAGAGTCACCAATTAAGAGAACAATTGAGGCCATAATTCCTCTTCACGTGGCCAAAGTTTGTGTGAGGTAGCATTGCCCTCTTCTCTATCTCCTCTTTGTTTTTTTTCCTCTCCTCATGCGCTTTAAATATCAACTAGGATTTCTAGGGTTTGAGATTTTATTTGGGGCTGTTTTGTTCTTAAAGCTCCAACGTGGTTTGACGAAAGAAAAGAGACTGGAGTCCATTTCATCACGATTGAGGTAAGAAAATTGAGATTTTCATCTCTTTTTGTCCGAATTTCAATTTGTGGGATTGAAATATCTGATTTTCTCGTTTTTGGTGGTGCTGCAGGTTGAAGGAGAAGGAACCGAGCTCGTGTTTTCACCCTCACATCAAGGTAAGAAAAATAAATCCTTGATTTTGCTTGATTATGGTTTGGAAACCTTATAGAATTAGGTATTTTCATTGGATGAAAGTTTGAATCTCTTAATTGATATTTGGGTATTGCTTATCGAATTGTGTGGGTTTGTGCTTGATTAAACAATTTTTTTGAGTTTGCATTTGAATCCAAATTTGTCTTGATAATTGGGGGTCTTCCTCAATTTAGGGTTCCAGAGAAATATTGGGATTTTCAAACTCATCCATTGGTAAATATAGTTAGAAATCGTTGATTATAAATTCTTAAAATCTTTTTTTTTTTCATTACGAGTTCATGTTTGATGATTGATGGTTATGTGACATGAAAATGGTGATATTGGCCATGTGATTTTGTTTTGTGACGTGAAAGTTGATTTTATGTGTTAGTAGTCATGCAAGTGCATGCGTTATGACAATGAAGCAACAAATATTTGAATTCTGGGTAAGTGTAGAGACATAAGTCACCTACTTACTAAGGGAATAACATATTTATGAGCATCTTATGTGTTAATAAGTAAAGACTAGGTGAACGCCCTGAAAACTAACACACAAAATAAGATTAAGGCTTTAGCTATCGTTCTTGAAAATTGTGATTCGGGTTGATTTGTTAAAACTTAGCTATGTTATGTCATATAATTAAGGGTTATTAAGTTATATAGCCACACGGATATAGTGGATTGAGATATAGCCCATCTTTGGTTAATTTCTTGTAAATAGCCAAGTAAACTTATTAACAGATTAATAAAAGCCTTATTTAACACAACCAAACATATATTTTAGGTAGTTAATAGGCTGCCACGTATGCAAGTTGGCTATTTACAAAGTATTTACCAAAGGTTGGCTAATTTACAATTCTTATAGTTTAGGTGGCTTACGTAGCCAATTTTTTGTATAATTAATCATTATTTTGTCTTTCAGTAGTTCAACACGCTAGAATGGGGTTACATGAGAGCATATATTGACTCTTGGATATAAACGAAGAGTATATGTGCCAAGAGTCACATAACGAGTTTTCTTTCAAAGACACTTAACGAGCATCAATAGAAACATTATTTCTTGCGGGGTTTATCCCGAGATGCTTTCTTTGTTAAGAATCTTGTCCACAGAAGGTTATTATGATAATATCCTCTAAAGGATATGTTTGTAATTACGTTCGATTACTACATATATCAGATAAAGACATAATCAATAATAGAATTGATGGGTTAGTACATGTTATTGTATAACAAAATTCGTCAAACTCTTAGCCCTCTGCATTAACTATGATTATACATCAACATATGATGTGAGAAGTATAAGTAATGGGTGGAGCGCTTAAACTCGTCAGTGATCAATCTATGCCTAGGTAGCTAGATTTGAGATCACATATGAGGTTCGTCAGTGGATAGATTTTCATTGAGTGAGAGCATTCTGTACAATTGGTTTGTATATGACCTGGCCATTTTGCGATCAAGTACATCGATTAAGTGACCGTTACAAATGGGACATATTTCAATCACAACTGGTGGCCACAATATAGATCGACCTAAGTTTTGAGGTGCTCTTGGAAGTCAGAGGTAATATACTCGGCTCTTTGATTCATTCGTTCACAACTACAAAGATGCTTATATATTTTTATTTGAGAGACCGGGGTATAATCAGTGATGGAAGGAAAAGATCAAAAGTGGAATCCAACTCTTAATAAAGAGAGTCAACGTTCGCTCAACTGATAGTTGATTCCAGAACGTCAGATTGCGCGCACATTTGCGCTATGATTGGAAAAAGAATCTTTCGCTGGGAAATCGGTGAAACTCAGGGCTCATAAGTGACTCGAAGGTAGAATAATATATTTTACCATTTCATAACTTGGAGGGTAGACTATGCATAGTGGTTATATCAATGGATACTTTATCTAAAGGATCGAGTAAATATAATTATGATAACTTTGAGAGATTCAATCTTGGGATTATAGTAGAATATCACCAAGATTTGATGAAACAAAATTAAGAGAGGTAACAGTGTATACGATCTCGCTCGTGTTCATCTAGCTCTACGTTTTAGATCCATCGTCCTCTAATTGACTCCAACAAGATGGAGAAAGATACTCTTGTAGTGAATATGAGATTTGACTACAAGCTCACTGCCGCAATTTAGTTGAAACATCTTTCGTATGTCATAATAAAGTACTTTACGAATAAGTTATCAATTGTTAAGTAACTTTGGAATATCACTAAGATTGAAATGGGTCTGAAAACAGCAAATCAAATCAGCCCACAAGGCCCAATGAGGCTTTTCGTAGGCGTGTACATTAGTGTACATAGGCCTTGAGTTTGTTTGATCAAAACCCAATTGGATTGAGACTTTTCTCAAATAATAAATAAATATTGTATATTGAATACGATCCGATTCGGTAAATATTTCATATAGTAATTATTTATGAGAGCATCATGAAGATATTCTCTACTATTATATATATATATATATATATATATATATATATATATATATATATATAAAATAGTACGTATATCTTATTGTGAGAAACAAATAATAAATTAATTATATTATTTATTGAGAGTATCATGGAGATACTACATATTATTAAGTTAGCTGAATAATATATTCTAATATGAGAAATAAATAAATATTAGATTTGATCATAATCTTTTATTTATTAGAATCTCTCGAAGATATTTGATTTAATCTATTAATAGAATAAATATCTCATATCAAATAGAATAATATCAAATCAGGAATGTGCATATTCTATTTGGGTAAGTTAGGGTTTGACGAAATCCACACTTCGAATTTTCGGCCACTCCCTCTCCCAAATTGAACGTTATTCCTCTCATCCCGAGAGTGAGAAATTCGTCCGTACTACTTCCCAAAGAGAAAAGGAAAGAAAGACCTTGTTGAAATAACTAGTGAGTAAAGAGTGGCCCACGTCTTGGTCCTTATTCATCCAAAGAACGGCTTAGAAGACTTGGTGTCGATCGATCCACGAAGAACGCGAGGATCTCAAAGGCCTTGAAGATTGTCAACCAATAAATTCAAATAGTGGGATTTCATGTGAGCTTCTTTTGATCCTTCTATTTAGAATAATTCTTAATAGTTTTTTTTTATTATAGCTCATTGAATGTTTAATTTGTCGGGGAATCGAGCGCGTATCAGACACAAACAATCGCTCTGATGCGACTCGTTTGAGATGATTCAACCATATAACCATATTAATGCGGAATAATAATTAATTACGCTGATCATAAGCTAATTAAATTATGGTTATAACTAACAAGATCTAGTTATATTTAATTAATTTAATTCACGAGAGCATATTTATCAAGCAATCGATTTGAGCGAAAAACGAATACTTACATTGATTTTCGGTTCAGCTACAGAACGCTCCTAAACCAATCGCGTACTCCTTGCGTCGTCTTGATGAAGGACTCGAGGATGACAACTTAGTCTTCCGAAACGTAATCTCCGAGACTAATAAGAAAGATGAGTGGGCACAGTCTTTATCTCACTAGATTACGAAACTAGGTGTTTCGAGATCTCTCTCTTATTTTACTAAGAATGGAAACGAATTTCCGAGGGGAGGGAGAGGCAGATGCACGGCCAAGGGAGGCTAGTGATGCACGAAATTTTCACAAAAAAAATTACTTATTTTTGCTTTCTCATGAACCCCTATTTATAGTAGTAAAAGGAGATATTCATGGAATCTTCCAGAATATTTTATTTCCTTTTATTGTGTTCACACTGGTGGATTAAATCTAGGCCATTGGATCTCAACAAGTGAATCCTACTTTTTCTCTCATTCATCAGATCAATATGTATGGGATATTATTCTCTATTTAAAATAGAGAATATTTTATATAGTGAGAGAATAAAGGGGAATATATTATTTCCCTTTAAATATATTCTCATATATTCTCCTAAATACTTTCCTTTAAATAAGGAGAAAATATAGGACAATATCTTATATTATTCTCTCTCCTTTATTTAAACAACTAAAGAGAAAAAATTGGTAAATACCAATTATGTATTTTCGAACTTGATGGCACACGGCCAAGGAGATTTGCGCAAACCCTAGTGCCAAATAACCAAATTCGAATTTTCCATGTGTGCAAGGCCCAATTGCTTAAAACCCAATTAATTATTTATTTACTTGGTCCAACAATAAACAAATAATTAATAATTGTTTATTTACTTGATCAAACAATAAATAAACAATTCTACCATAAATATTTATTTAATTCTGCGAATACCCGTTTTCCAGAATTAATGCTGTCAATCACAATCACAGCAAGTGAGATTAAAAATGATAAACATTATTATATGAAAGTTCTTATCCGCCTTTACCAGAGTCGAATCGAGGACTATGGACCTAGTAATAGAAGCTTAACAAATCCGATGAAAAAGACGAAATAGTCCTTTCTCTTTTTCCATCGATTCGTCTAATCTTGGTCAAATACTCCACCTTGTAAGCCAAGACTGAACTCTCCTTTATACTAGAATTATATTTACTCATCGTGACGAGTGTCCACTGATATAGTCAGTTCGTGATCAAGATCCTCCAGGTTCAACCCGTGTCAAGAGAAGTCAATTTTTCCATTATACTTCTCTTGATACATATCAGCCCTAAGCATTGTTGCTTCCTTAGAGAAAGATTCTTTCGAACGTTACTTACTTCGAAAGTGCTAGCAATCTATCGGTTCTGGAATCAACCCTTAGCTGAGAGAACATTAACCTTCTTTCAGGAAGGTTGGATTCCGTATCTGTAAATCATTTCCCACTCAAATTATGCTCTTAGAAAACTCCAAAGACATAAGCTGTGATTAGCATGAATAGCCTTTTAGCGAATGAGTCAAAGAGCTCAGTAACATTACCCAGTGTCCATGATCACTTCAGGATTTAGATCAAGTCTCATTGTGACCATCATAGTGGCCTCGGTTAGTGTGTCGTAACGGTCCTTAAACGACACATATATGACTTTAGATATAGCCTTCCAGGCGTATATCAGTCATCGACCTCGTTTTATCTCACCGCCTGAACTCAGGTGCCCATCACGTGACTCAGTTTAATACGGAGGCTATGGAAGATAGTTGTTATTGATTCTAATTGTTTAGAACTCAACCCACTAATCATATAATGCTAATAAAGTAATCTTATTATCGAATTTAGTAATCATTTATTCGTTATCTTCAAGTGGGCAATATTCCTAACATAATTAAAATAGAAGCTAGATATGTTGTTTGTGTTTCCATAGAATCTAACTCGCTTAGAATTCTTATTTTCGCATTAGTGAAACATGATTAAATCCCAACATTCTTGTGGTAATTAGGTTTGTATTCTGAGTGCATCAGTGTACCCAAACCTTAATTCTTGAACTTTCGATGGTACGACAAGTCATAAATGACTTAAAAATTGGCGTGCTATGAGGGCACGTACGCCGTTGAGTACTCGATCATGAAACTATGATCATAGTTGCACCTTTTTTGCTATCTATGAGGGCACATATACCTTGACATGCTATGAGGGCTCTTAGGTTTGTCCCAATGTGGAATAAACATGGTACCATTAGAGGAATATACAAAACATTTAAAATAATCCAATTTGCCAAAAGACTACTGCTTGTGGTTTGAGGCTGATTTCTTATCATTCTGAAGGTCGTTAGTGCTAGAAGCAGGACAATGTTGCAGAGCAGCAAATTCACAGGTAGGGTCTAAATTCACACATCATAGTCATACTCTAGAGCTGGCGTCAGATCTCTAGTTTTACCTCCTTATGAGTTGAGACATTACGGCTCGTGGGCGACCTATCGATCGCGAGTCATGATAGAATTTTTGGTATCAAAACTCCAGGGCTAGGCGTTTCTGTAGAGTTAGGGGTACGTGTTCCGGTATTGGTCAATGACAACGTATTTTTTTTGTGCTTAATTACCTTTGTACTAGATACCTATGGTCAGCTTCCATGTACTTATTGTCGACCTATCTTTGTGACAGGTTTGGCATGGCACGAGAAAGACCACAAGAAGATGGATTCCTTCATCCACCGAAGCATCCGTCGACCTTTCCTTTGCCTGATGGTCAGGTGCCGGTGATCCGTACCAAGCATTGAGCCAGATTCCGCCTACAACTCATGGAGTCAAAGGTACACTCACATAGGGTGAACGATCAGGTCTTATTTATGACTGGATAAGGTGACTCTCTATACCTCCTTGACACGGTATGAGTGTCGCCATCACTATCCTCACCCTCCCCGCACTGAGTGGTGCCGTTATGCATGTGGCAATGTTTGCTACGACTGGACCATGTTTCAAATTGTGATGCAAAACGTGTTTGAGGCCCAAGGTAATGAGGTTGAGTGGTATGAACCAGCTTATGGATTCTGCTATGCATGAGACTGTTTTCCATTACGGAGACCGCTTCATTAGAGAGATTCTGGATAAGTGTTTTATTGTTCTTGCGGATCGCATTTGTCATGGCATATATTATCATGGATTGCGTGTTGAGTTCCAGAATGTTACTTACGTACGACTGCTCGTTTAACGATATCCGAGGGAAAGTTGAGTTATTTGTCCTGACGCGATGGGAGACACGTTTACCTCGAGAGAACACCTGAGTGCGGGGAGAACTTGGCGCAATAAAAACCCAAGCACGAGCCTCGAAGAAGTGTGCATAATCCCTATCGCGCTGCACATACTTTTTGCTCCTTCATTTTACACGAACAAACCCTCCACGATAGGTAAAAAGATATAGAGAGAGAGTGAGAACGTGAGAAAGAAAAAAGAAAAGAAAAGAAGGAAGAGAGAGAGAGAGAGAGAGACCGATTGAGAGAAAAATTGAGGCAATAGTTCGTCTTCACATTGCTGGAGTTTGTGTGAGGTAGAATCGGCCTCTTCTCTATTTTCTTTTTGTTTTATTCTCTCCCCTTTTTCTTTGAATACCACCTAGAATTTCCGGGTTTAAGATTATTTAGGGCTTTCTGGTTCATGAAGCTCAATCCAACGTTGTTTGAAGAAGGAAATAGAGGCAATGTGGTTCGTGTTAATCACAATTGAGTTAAGAAAATCGAGAGTTTCACTCTTTTGGTCCGAAGTTCAATTGTAGGTTTGAAATTTATGTGTTTTTCAAGATAGATGTATTGGTGGTGCTCAAGGTTGAAAAAGAAGGAATTGGACTCGTATTTTCTCCCTCACATCAAGGTATGAAAAATAATCCTCGATTTTCCTTGATTATGGTCCGAAAATCTTAAAGAATTGGGGGTTTTCCTTAAAATGAAAATTTGAATCTATGAATTGATATTTGGGTATTGCCTATCGAGTATGGAATTGCGTGGTTTTGTGCTTGATTTCAGAATTTTGTTGAGTTTATGTCTGAATTCGAATTTGGTCTTTAAAATTGGGAGTTTTCTTCAATTCAGGGTTCCAGGGAAATATTGAGATTTTCAGATTCAAGCATTGGTAATTATGGCTTGAAGTTTTTTATTATAAATTTTGGAAATCTCTATTTTGTTACGAGCTCGTGTTTGTTGATTATGTGACATGGAAATGGTTTAATTGGTCGTGCGATGTGATGTGGGAATTGATTTTGTCTTCAAGATTGTAGTGAATCGAATAATTTGTAAATGTGGTTTGTGTGGCGATTAACTCCCGAGGTCCTCGAATCTCATTGTGTAGTCGAATGGTTGGGTTTCAGATTTTAGACCATGTTTTGTAAAGTAATTGTGTTCATGCTATAAAATCACAGCGGGATTTTAGAGAAGACATGGCGATGTGGACAGTGTTTGTTACGTATGAGATTCGACGAGAGTCGTTGGTGAAAGGCAAAGAAGATATCGGCGTTCAAACTTGTGAATTTACATTGGCTTGCCACGCACCTATTTCACTCTCAAAGACTTTATGAATCCGTATTCGTTTTTGTGTTGATGTTTCGATTACGCAACTTTAAAATGTGGTTTTACTTATGAATAGGAACCTCGATCTCACTTAAAATCTGTCACGACCCGCGAGCCTTAGCTCGTCCGCGAGCCGCGGCAGAGATCTGCCGTATCTTACTTAACATAAATAAAATTCATAAAAACTTTGGTGGAAGCGCTTCCGGAAAACATTTTCTAGAAAAACTTTTAAAATATTTACTTAAACGTCTCAAAAATATGGGCGAATTTTTTGTTTTTCTTAAAACATACTATTTAAAACTTCACAAACAAAAGACTCGTCTTTTAAAAACAAAACAGACTTATTCGCCCTTGACTTAGCCACAGGTCGGCAGCCGTACATACACACGCCTACTTACTTACCGACTTTTGCTGATGCTCTGCTTAATCTTCTTTAGCTTTGCCTTTATCTACAATATCAAGATAATAACTGTGAGTCGAAAGACTCAGTAAGCGGATATCTATATAACTAATGCATCGTGCACATAACACATAAGCAATACATAACATGCAATTCATATCTTATCATAACTTGCGGAAGTATCGGCTTAGGTCCCGATAAATCCACCTTTCTTAAGAATCAATCGGCTTAGGTCCCGATAGATTCATCTTACTTAGGAATCACTCAGCTTAGGTCCCGAGATATTCCCCTTACTTAAGAATTCACCAGCTTAGGTCCCGGTGATTCACATCATAACATACTTTCATCATAATCTATGGAATTACCAGCTTAGGTCCCGGTAACTCCTCTTACTTGAGAATATGCCAGCTTAGGTCCCGGCAATTCCCATCATACAATACATTTCCTGCTCGGGATCCCTTAATGATATCCGCACGACACATGTCTTATTGGCGCCAGACAAGAGGGTGCACAATCTCCTGCCTAATCCCCGTCTATGGGGTATATGTCGGAGGCGGTACCATTCCATGTTTTCTCTTTAATTAACCTAACATGAGAGACTGCTTAATTCGGGTTTAATCTCGATCTTAACATATATTCTTTTCGCTTATTAACTCGTGACTTATAAGATCTTGAGATGCGACTCCCAAAGATCCTATCATAATATTCTCGCTTTTGATTACGAGCTTTAACTTCAGTCTCTCATAATCCAGTTCACTAAGACTGGATCTCTGGAGGGTGGCTAACTAAACACATAGCAAAGGCTCGGGTTCCTAGTTACCTCTAGCCATTTTCGTTAGCCGGACTAATTCCGTTTTCCAATTCGTTAGTGGCTTAAAGCCCTTAATCTTGATAGTGACTTATCTTTTGGCTTATCTTAATCTTGCTTACTAGAAGCACATAAAAATAAATAATGCACGTACAATATATGTATATATATATAGATATATATAATATTTCTTGATATTGTAGGTGCCTAAAAATCCACTTACATGGATAACGATTCTCACGAATCCTGAAATCTTCTCTTCCAAACAAAAGGGATCTTCTTAACTTCACGTAACCCAGTCCACATAAGCTTTCTGCTCGTTGCTAATCCTTATAGCAATTTGGACTTATCTATGGAAGAGAAAGATCGAACATCGAGCGTACTTAGTATCTCATCCCTCGATACACTAACGTACATACTTCTACTGGAAAGAAAGCTCACAAGGAACGTATTCAAAACGTCCTCCTATTCACGCTACTCAGAGCGTCTCAAACACAAGCAATCTAGAACACACAGGACAAAACAGAGATGCAGAAAAGAATCGACGCCTATAAATAAGGCCTTGACATCGCTTTTCTAATCTAAGCTAAGGAACGTTCTACACTATTCGACCACCTATTCTTCTGACTGGGCAAAGCCCACTGTTTAGAATAGGTTCTCGACGATCGAACTCAAAGAGAAAAGAACGTATATAGAAATTATTACTAACAATCTATAGCATATGTAAGTTATATGAAAATAACTCGAAACAACATTTCTCAGATGTATTTTAGAAAATATTTTTGACTTGTCTCTTTATATTGACAAGTTATAACATTTGAGAACGTAAATAAATACATAACGTAAAAACCTTTCATTTAAAATAAACCAAGTCGTTTATTTTAAATGTCTAACCATATTGCAAATAATTTTGGGTTCGATTTAATAAAATGTTTATGAAATAACGGAACCCTCGGTTCGTAGTCGAACCTTTCTTTTATTTCTATTTTCTTACGTAAATAAAATATTTCTCGTTGATATTCTTTTTCAAAATTAAAAGAGTCGAGCTTATAGTCGAACTCGATTTTTAGTACATATCTTAAATAAGGATATTAAGTAGTTACTTAAATAATCAACGAGTTTATAATGATAACATAATAATTTATTTTTCTTTACTAATTATATTGAAACGAACTTTACCATAAACATAATAACATATTAATTAAAGATTCGTAACTAGCACGAGTCGAGACTCGGGACAAACCCCGACTCGCCTTAACTAATCGGAGACGTCTCAAGTCCCCGGGCCGAGGCCCGAACCTTAAAAGTCCGTGCCGCCTCGCCGTCTAGAGCTGCTGCCCCGAGCCCTGTTCAGCCCACTCAAAACCGAGCCTAACTCTCGACAACAACTCGCACACAAACTTCACCAAAGCCAAACAATTTCACACGGCCAACAGTTCACACGGCCAATCCAAACTTACAATGACAACAAAAACAGTCGGCACAAACAAGGCAAAACATCACCGAGAATCCACAGCAAAACATCAGAAACATCACAGCATAACAACAACGCATCATCGGTCATATAACAGAGAACGAGCAACAAAATATTGATCGGGACAAGCACATGAACGAGAAGCCATTTTTGAAACCGAGCTCAGCTCTAAATTTAAGAGAATTATCACCGAATCCACGAGAGGATAATTCAAACAAAAACCCCCAAATCTCCAAACCCTAGATATATAATTTCTTCTCAAATCCGAACCATCGAGAAAGATAAGTTCAAAATCGAGCTTACCTTCTCCGTCGCCGTCCCTCTCTCCTTCTTCTCCGGCGAGTTTCTCTGCTCCGGCGTCCTCGGCTTGCTCGCGGCGGCGCTAGTTCCTTCTCGGCCGCGTGTGGGTGGCGCTCGAGCTTGGTGGTTGTCGGCCGAGCGCACCCTTTGCAAGCTCACCCTCGTCTCGCTCTCTCGCTCTCTTCCTCTCTCTCACTCTCTCGGCGCTCTCTCTCTCTCCCGTGCTCTCTTCTTCTTTCTCTTTTTTTTTTTTTTTTTCTTGTCGCTCTTCTTCCTGAGCGTTTCTTTTCTTGCTCACTCTTTATATATTTGACCAAGATAGGTGATGGCATTGTGAATGGGACCCACATAAAGGATAACGTCCATATCCTTCTCCTGGTTGCATTTTATCTTGTTCGGCAAAGTGATATACCTCACTTAAGGAATATTCCACTCATTAATGACGTGGAGAGGATAGGAACAAGTGTGAGAAATTTCCAAAATTCTCACTTGGCATTCTTTTCCCACTTTTTATTTCAAATGGGTCCATAAAAGTTCATTACAACCAAGTCCTCTTCATATAATTATTTAATTAAATCCATAACCGAACGGATTATAATTATATGATTCGAACTGAGAATTTTCTCGTTCGTTCTCGATTAATTAAAATATATTTAAGGTTCCTCGGAATTAATTCTCGTTCTTGAGAATTTATTTCTTAAATTAATTTCCGGAATGTCTCATCGGAAATAATTTATTAATCGAGATAAATTCGATAATTCCTTTATTTATTCCGAGATTTCTCATAACCTTAACATATTTAAAATTAATTCGATAAATCCATTGAAGTATAATTCACTCGGGAATTTAGTTGTAACAACGGAAACTCATTAATTATTTCCAAATCTCCAAATACAAGTGACGCAAAAGCTCGTCCTTACAATCCCTACCCCCTTAAGTTAGTTTCGTCCTCGAAACTTAAAGCAGAGCAGGGTACTTCTTTTGCATCACACTAACGAGCTTCCAGGTGACTTCCATCTTCAGAAAACAAGAGAAGAGATACCTTCTTCTAAACATGTCATCGCTTGATGAGTAGCAGATTGATTATGGTCTAAGAGTCCGCACACATATCGTATCTAAACTATACTAGTGAATTGAGATAGTCACTTCCTAACGGTTAGATATAACTAAATGGGAATCCACTTCATCAACTATCAAGTTTAAGAACTTAACCAAGACGCAACAAACGAGTATGTACAGCTTCTACATCCATGAATGCGTAAACAAAAGTGTGGAGGATAAAAATCTAACCAGTTCTTCTAGACGATGGCTCATTTACTTCATCTCCAAAGATGCTGAAGATGCGAGCTTTGGCCTTAGGTTGATTCTTCAGATAAGCGATTTTATCTTCTGGAACGTGGCAATCCCGTGAAAAATGACCTTCCAAGCCACACCGGTAGCAGCTTGAGGTTCCCATGCGACACTCGCCTTGATGCTTCCTGCCGCACTTGTTGCACGTAGGGAAATCCTCAACCCTTGGCCTCTTGTACCTGTTCTCGCTCTGATTTCCTCTATAACTTCCTTCACTTCTTTGCGCCCTGAACGTGGAGTTTCTATCCCAACTCTTTTTCTTCTTGTCGGTAAAGTTCTTCTTCTCAACTTCCGCTACAGACTCCTGTGGGATGGTCACCGACTCGTCAGCTGGATTGACTTGTGCTATACGCCAACCATCAATCCTTAACGCCCTTTGAACGGCATTCGCATAAGTTCGTGGCCCCACATCGCCACTATCCACCTGACGCACAATTTCCACATTGAGTCCATGCATAAACCTCATCTTGCGCGACTGATCCGTCGGTACCATAGAGGGTGAGAACTTTGCAAGTTCATCAAACTTGGCCACATAATCAGATACAGAGAGCTTTCCTTGCTTAAGATCCATAAACTCCCGTACCTTACCCGAAAGATTAGCTTCACCCAAGTACTTCTCATAGAATAGGTTGATAAAACGATTCCATGTAATATGAGAAACATCTTCATAGAGTGCGATCACCTCCCACCAGCTTCGAGCTTCAAGTTCTAGCTGGTTCACAGCACAAGCAACTCTCTCAGCATCTGAAAGTTGCATGTACGTGAAGATCTGTTGGATCCTTTTAATCCAATTCTCCGCAAGGGAAGGATCAGCATCTCCATTGAAAGTCGGTGGCTTCTGCTTACGAAAGCGCTCATATACAGGCTCTCCGACAATTGGTGCCATTATCGGAATCTGAAACAGCGGAACCTCATCTGGTGCCATAGCTGGAGCTTGTGGTGGCGCTTGCACATTCTGACCACCTAGATTCACATTCACATTTGGCACGTGCTCCTCTTGACCTCTAGGTTGTTCTGGTCGATGCGCCTGGGGTTCAGGCTCTTCTTGACCCCGTAGAGGCTGCTGCTCGTTCATTCGCGTAATAAGTTGCGTGATCATCCTGTTTTGCTCTTCTATTTGAGCATCCCTTCGACGTGCATCTTCTGCTTGACGCTCTAGAGCTCTGCTAATCTCAGCCATTTCTTGCGAAAGATCCGTCTGCGTTCGCTTCTTAGGTCCCATTCTTAATCCTTACTTCACCTAAGAGTAGGAATGGGTAAGCATACGGTTATCCTAATGTAACCGCTATCTTTCACAAAGACTCAACAAGATATTATAGATAAGGCTATCTTAAACATCAGCTGACTTATAAGTAAGTAAGTTAGTGTATGTACGACCACAAGTCTACAGAAACGGCTCAACCTGAGCTCTGATACCAAAAATTCTGTCACGACCCACGAGCCTTAGCTCGTCCGCGAGCCGCGGCAGAGATCTGCCATATCTTACTTAACATAAATAAAATTCATAAAAACTTTGGTGGAAGCGCTTCCGGAAAACATTTTCTAGAAAAACTTTTAAAATATTTACTTAAACGTCTCAAAAATATGGGCGAATTTTTCGTTTTTCTTAAAACATACTATTTAAAACTTCACAAACAAAAGACTCGTCTTTTAAAAACAAAACAGACTTATTCGCCCTTGACTTAGCCACAGGTCGGCAGCCGTACATACACACGCCTACTTACTTACCGACTTTTGCTGATGCTCTGCTTAATCTTCTTTAGCTTTGCCTTTATCTACAATATCAAGATAATAACTGTGAGTCGAAAGACTCAGTAAGCGGATATCTATATAACTAATGCATCGTGCACATAACACATAAGCAATACATAACATGCAATTCATATCTTATCATAACTTGCGGAAGTATCGGCTTAGGTCCCGATAAATCCACCTTTCTTAAGAATCAATCGGCTTAGGTCCCGATAGATTCATCTTACTTAGGAATCACTCAGCTTAGGTCCCGAGATATTCCCCTTACTTAAGAATTCACCAGCTTAGGTCCCGGTGATTCACATCATAACATACTTTCATCATAATCTATGGAATTACCAGCTTAGGTCCCGGTAACTCCTCTTACTTGAGAATATGCCAGCTTAGGTCCCGGCAATTCCCATCATACAATACATTTCCTGCTCGGGATCCCTTAATGATATCCGCACGACACATGTCTTATTGGCGCCAGACAAGAGGGTGCACAATCTCCTGCCTAATCCCCGTCTATGGGGTATATGTCGGAGGCGGTACCATTCCATGTTTTCTCTTTAATTAACCTAACATGAGAGACTGCTTAATTCGGGTTTAATCCCGATCTTAACATATATTCTTTTCGCTTATTAACTCGTGACTTATAAGATCTTGAGATGCGACTCCCAAAGATCCTATCATAATATTCTCGCTTTTGATTACGAGCTTTAACTTCAGTCTCTCATAATCCAGTTCACTAAGACTGGATCTCTGGAGGGTGGCTAACTAAACACATAGCAAAGGCTCGGGTTCCTAGTTACCTCTAGCCATTTTCGTTAGCCGGACTAATTCCGTTTTCCAATTCGTTAGTGGCTTAAAGCCCTTAATCTTGATAGTGACTTATCTTTTGGCTTATCTTAATCTTGCTTACTAGAAGCACATAAAAATAAATAATGCACGTACAATATATGTATATATATATAGATATATATAATATTTCTTGATATTGTAGGTGCCTGAAAATCCACTTACCTGGATAACGATTCTCACGAATCCTGAAATCTTCTCTTCCAAACAAAAGGGATCTTCTTAACTTCACGTAACCCAGTCCACATAAGCTTTCTGCTCGTTGCTAATCCTTATAGCAATTTGGACTTATCTATGGAAGAGAAAGATCGAACATCGAGCGTACTTAGTATCTCATCCCTCGATACACTAACGTACATACTTCTACTGGAAAGAAAGCTCACAAGGAACGTATTCAAAACGTCCTCCTATTCACGCTACTCAGAGCGTCTCAAACACAAGCAATCTAGAACACACAGGACAAAACAGAGATGCAGAAAAGAATCGACGCCTATAAATAAGGCCTTGACATCGCTTTTCTAATCTAAGCTAAGGAACGTTCTACACTATTCGACCACCTATTCTTCTGACTGGGCAAAGCCCACTGTTTAGAATAGGTTCCCGACGATCGAACTCAAAGAGAAAAGAACGTATATAGAAATTATTACTAACAATCTATAGCATATGTAAGTTATATGAAAATAACTCGAAACAACATTTCTCAGATGTATTTTAGAAAATATTTTTGACTTGTCTCTTTATATTGACAAGTTATAACATTTGAGAACGTAAATAAATACATAACGTAAAAACCTTTCATTTAAAATAAACCAAGTCGTTTATTTTAAATGTCTAACCATATTGCAAATAATTTTGGGTTCGATTTAATAAAATGTTTATGAAATAACGGAACCCTCGGTTCGTAGTCGAACCTTTCTTTTATTTCTATTTTCTTACGTAAATAAAATATTTCTCGTTGATATTCTTTTTCAAAATTAAAAGAGTCGAGCTTATAGTCGAACTCGATTTTTAGTACATATCTTAAATAAGGATATTAAGTAGTTACTTAAATAATCAACGAGTTTATAATGATAACATAATAATTTATTTTTCTTTACTAATTATATTGAAACGAACTTTACCATAAACATAATAACATATTAATTAAAGATTCGTAACTAGCACGAGTCGAGACTCGGGACAAACCCCGACTCGCCTTAACTAATCGGAGACGTCTCAAGTCCCCGGGCCGAGGCCCGAACCTTAGAAGTCCGCGCCGCCTCGCCGTCTAGAGCTGCTGCCCCGAGCCCTGTTCAGCCCACTCAAAACCGAGCCTAACTCTCGACAACAACTCGCACACAAACTTCACCAAAGCCAAACAATTTCACACGGCCAACAGTTCACACGGCCAATCCAAACTTACAATGACAACAAAAACAGTCGGCACAAACAAGGCAAAACATCACCGAGAATCCACAGCAAAACATCAGAAACATCACAGCATAACAACAACGCATCATCGGTCATATAACAGAGAACGAGCAACAAAATATTGATCGGGACAAGCACATGAACGAGAAGCCATTTTTGAAACCGAGCTCAGCTCTAAATTTAAGAGAATTATCACCGAATCCACGAGAGGATAATTCAAACAAAAACCCCCAAATCTCCAAACCCTAGATATATAATTTCTTCTCAAATCCGAACCATCGAGAAAGATAAGTTCAAAATCGAGCTTACCTTCTCCGTCGCCGTCCCTCTCTCCTTCTTCTCCGGCGAGTTTCTCTGCTCCGGCGTCTTCGGCTTGCTCGCGGCGGCGCTAGTTCCTTCTCGGCCGCGTGTGGGTGGCGCTCGAGCTTGGTGGTTGTCGGCCGAGCGCACCCTTTGCAAGCTCACCCTCGTCTCGCTCTCTCGCTCTCTTCCTCTCTCTCACTCTCTCGGCGCTCTCTCTCTCTCCCGTGCTCTCTTCTTCTTTCTCTTTTCTTTTCCTTTTTTTTCTTGTCGCTCTTCTTCCTGAGCGTTTCTTTTCTTGCTCACTCTTTATATATTTGACCAAGATAGGTGATGGCATTGTGAATGGGACCCACATAAAGGATAACGTCCATATCCTTCTCCTGGTTGCATTTTATCTTGTTCGGCAAAGTGATATACCTCACTTAAGGAATATTCCACTCATTAATGACGTGGAGAGGATAGGAACAAGTGTGAGAAATTTCCAAAATTCTCACTTGGCCTTCTTTTCCCACTTTTTATTTCAAATGGGTCCATAAAAGTTCATTACAACCAAGTCCTCTTCATATAATTATTTAATTAAATCCATAACCGAACGGATTATAATTATATGATTCGAACTGAGAATTTTCTCGTTCGTTCTCGATTAATTAAAATATATTTAAGGTTCCTCGGAATTAATTCTCGTTCTTGAGAATTTATTTCTTAAATTAATTTCCGGAATGTCTCATCGGAAATAATTTATTAATCGAGATAAATTCGATAATTCCTTTATTTATTCCGAGATTTCTCATAACCTTAACATATTTAAAATTAATTCGATAAATCCATTGAAGTATAATTCACTCGGGAATTTAGTTGTAACAACGAAAACTCATTAATTATTTCCAAATCTCCAAATACAAGTGACGCAAAAGCACGTCCTTACAAAATCGGTGAATCGGATGTCATGGATTTTAGGATTTTCATATTCATTGCTATAGCTGGTTTAGCTTTAAAACTTAGAAATGATATGAAGTTGTTAATTGTATGTTTGGTATTTCTGTTTTGATGGATGAATGAATTATTTTTAGTACCGTGTTTTAGGGTACAAGAATTTTAAAATTCTAGATATGGAGGACCAAACTCTAGTACTTAAGTAGATCGAGAGTTACATTTAATAGCATAACTTGAAGTCTGGAATCTCTAGCAGCAAGCCCAAGTATCCTTTAGTCCCTGTCATCCAAGTATATTGATTACATTAACCATGAAAAAGGATCTGAATCGGCTCGACGTTCCACATGAGTCCCATCCAAGGGTGTTGGTAGTCGTGCAAGTACGGGCGTTGTGACAAGGGAGCAACAAGGTTTTGAAATTCCGAGTAAGTGTGGAGACATAAGTCACCTACTTTCCGAGGGAATATCATGTTTATGGGCATCTTATGCATTAGTAAGTAAAGACTATGTGAAAGTCATGAAATCACACTAATAGGATTAAAATTTTGCCTCTGTTACGTGATATGATCATCCTTTTTTGCTTTCTCAAGTTCAATTCGATGGAACGGGGTTATAGAAGAGCATGTATTGACTCGAATTGAAACCAAGAGTAGAGGTACCATGAACACATCCCATCGATTCTTCTTTCTAAGACACTTAACGAGCATCAACGGAAAAATTAATTATTTTGGAGTTTATCCCGAGTTCTCTCTTGTGGTAGCTAGGTGTGTACTATGATGCATCAGAGTACCTAAACCTTAATTTTCAAACTTTCGATGGTACCATAAGTCAATGACTTGAAAAATTGGCGTGCTATGAGGTCACGTATGGCGCTGAGTAATCAATCATGAAACTGGGGCTAGGATCGCACCCCTTTGGCATGCTATGAAGGAACATATACCGTGGCAAGACTATCAGATGCGACTAGTCGCATCTAAAAGCCGCATCTAAATAACTTTTAGATGCGACTAGTCGCATCTGATAATCAATCAGAAGCCGAGAAAATTCGCTCAAATTGTCTTTTAATTTTGACAATCCGATGCGACTAGTCGCACCTGAAAGTATGTCGAAACTTTCAGGTGCGACTATGTCGCATCAGATAGTTTTAAATTTTTAGGCGGGCCTCATCTCCCCCTCTTTTATTTCATTAATCTGACGTGGCGAATGAAATTTTTATTTTTTTTAATTATAATCCGGTGCGACTAGTCGCACCTGAAGAATTATCAGGTGCGACTAGTCGCACCTGAAGAGTTATCAGGTGCGATTACGTCGCACCTGATGATTAGGGTTTGTTTAAAAACCCAGGTCGCGATGCTTTCTTCTCCAGCCGCTCAAACACCATTTTTTCACTCTCCCTCTCTGCTGACTTCCCTTCTCCGACCACCCTCTCCTCTGTCCACGCAGCTCTCATCCGTCCCTCTCTTCTCGGCCTCTTCCTTCGCCGACCACCACGCCACGTACCCGTACCCGCCTCACAGCCTCGTACATATTCGGCCTCTTCCTTCGCCGACCACCACGCCACGTATCCGTACCCGGCCACCGGACCTCTGCCTCATCCGGCCACCGGACCTCGCCAGTCACCACTGCCTCTCTCTCACTCGGTATTTCTCTCTCTCACTCCCTCCCTGTCTCGCTCCCTCTCTGCCTCGCTCTCTCTCACTCGGTTTAAACTCACAGTCGTCGTCTCGATCGTGCCTCCGGACCTCGCCGTGCTCTCAGCCCCGGCCCCGCTGCCTCCGAGTCACCACTGCCTCTCTTTCTCACTCGGTATTTCTCTCTCTCACTCCCTCTCTGCCTCGCTCTCTCTCACTCGGTTTAAACTCACAGCCGTCGTCTCGTGCCTCCGGACCTCGCCGTGCGCTCAGCCCCGGCCCCGCTGCCTCCGAGTCTCCACTGCCTCTCTCTCTCACTCGGTATTTCTCTCTCTCACTCCGTCTCTGCCTCGCTCCCTCTCTGCCTCGCTCTCTCTCACTCGGTTTAAACTCACAGCCGTCGTCTCATGCCTCCGGACCTCGCCGTGCGCTCAGCCCCAGCCCCGCTGCCTCCGAGTCCCAGCCACCGAGCCGTTGTCCCCGAGTCCCAGCCTCCGAGCCGCTGTCCCCGAGTCCCCGGCCGGCCGTCCTAGCAGGTTAGTGTATATACTAGTTTTTTTTTATAATCATATATTACTTAGTTAACTAGGTTAGTTAGGTTGATAAATATATATTAGTGTATATATTAGTTAGTTAGGTTAGTGTATATATTATATGTTAGTTAATATGTTAGGTTAGTTAATTAATGTAAAATATGTAAGTTAATAATAATGTGTAACTTAATTAGTATTAATTTGATAATTAATTTAACATGTTTAGTAATTTGGTTAAGTTTAATAATTCTATTAGTTTAGGTTAAAAGTTTAAATTGATTGTAAATTAGTTAGTATTAATATGATAATTTCACATGTTTAATAATGTGATTAGTTTATATTAGGTTAAAATTAAGTTTTAATTGTTTTTTGACATGTTTTGATATATAGTTTGTGACATTTTTAAATTTTTTGCTTTTAATTAATTTAGATTAATTGTAAGTAAATTATTACCTAGAAATTATAATTAGTTTAATAATTACATTTATGTTGCTTAGTTTATAATTAGTTAATTAATTTGTGATAAGTTTGTGTAGTTGATTTAACATGTAATGAAATTGTAATTTAAATAAGAAAAATAGTTTTGTGACATGCGTTGATAGTTTGTGACATGTTTTGATAGTTTGTGATATTTTGTTTATTTCGATTTTTCATTTATAAATGTTGTGATCGAACCACGGAGGTTCGGTTTAGGGCTGAGCTAATTTATAGCATAGTTCTGGATGGTTTGTGTATGTTTTTAAATAATTTTGCAGGTTTTTGGTTTGTCAGTATAATAGGGGAAACTCTGCCAAAATTTCGGTAGAGTTTCGAATTAATTAGTTTAAAAACTCCCAACTTATTCAATCCGAGCTCAAAATAACATAGAATTCATAATCTCTCTTTCATTTTGTTCTCCGTCGTCCTTTATCAATAACTCTTCCAAACTTTCATTTCTCGCTCTCATTCAGCGAAATGTCCAATCCAAGTAGAGATTGGATCACGGAGAATAATAGGGTGATATTGCAGTACAAAACCGGTGTTAACGAGTTTATTCGCGCTGCAAGAAGATTCCCTAACGAAAATGGCAAATATCGGTGTCCTTGCAAACCTTGCAACAACGTGAGATGGCACGACATCGGGGTTGTCAGGAATCATTTGCTGAACAAGGGGTTTAGTAACTACATGCCCAACAAAAGAAGAAGAAACATGCCCAACATGTGGAAGTTGTTGAAGAAAAGGAAATTCTTGTGGAAGAGGAGTTAGTAACTACGCTAATCGATGAGACTATTCCCATAAAATTAGAAGTCCCGAATTTGGCAGTTCCTTATTTTGAGGATAACAAGAACATGGATGACAAAGTAATTTCGTATCAAACGAATATGGTCAAGACTTTCTCTCCCATCTCTGATTTCAACAACGTACAAGATTTGAGGACAAATCTTCTTCAAGAGAGAGAGAATGATGTGATCCCACGTGCAAAGGAACAAAGGCGCTTCATCGAGCCTATTCCTAATTCAAGAGTACAAGACTTCAACAAAGAGTTTCATGGTTTGAACAAAGCTGAATGGAAGAAATATAAAGCTAGAGCCAAAAGCTACGCAAGAAGAAAACCCAACCACGAGGCCAAGGGTGGCACAAATAAAGGAAAGCTTATTCACGTTATTTTAAGCAGTTTGAGCTATTTATTTGTTATTTTCGTAGTTTAAAATAATAGATGAAGTTAAAGTCTTTTTAAAGTGTTTTTGGGCTTTAGTTATGCTTAATGAAGCCTATATGTGTTAGGTATTAAGTTAGGCTTTTAATTTTAATGTTATCAGGCCTAAATAATGTTTTGTAGGCCCATTTAAACTAGGGCAACAATGTACTCCGAATTTGCTTTGTATTTTCCTATTTAAAGGAGGTTTCAAGCTGAATGAAAGGGCATCCAGATTTTTATAAAAAAATATGAGAGTCTTCTCTTGAGTTCTTATGAAATTTTATCGAACTTATCAAGACTAGTCTTGTGGCGTTCAAACCCGACTCATCAGACGGTCTTTCACAACCGTTCGTGGCGTCATTCATTCCACCCTTGTTCCTCATTCGTAGAACGATCCGCCGCTGTGCTATTGGGATATCGGGTCTCGGAGCTTAGTCGGCCGAGGTTCGTATCACAAAAACTGCAAAAAAAGTCAAACTATGCAAAATCAGATTATCTAGATTATCTATCGTACATCATCGTACAACATCGTACAGAATCGTACAACATCGTACAGAGTTGTATCGTACAGCATCGTACAGAATCGTACAACATCATATAGAGCGTAATTTTTTTTTAAATTTCATCGTACAAAAAAGTTAAATCTCATCCTACTATATCGTATACCATCGTACAAAAAAGTTAAAACTCAGCTTTTGGACTATGTTTTCAGATCTGATCAATTTTTATTGCTACATTCTATCATATACAATCATAAACTTTGTAAAAATGATTAAGTTAGTAATCTTACCTATGATTCTTTTGAAACCCGCTTAAGTAGAGAGGATTTGAGTGTGATTGAAATGATAAAAATGAAGAGTGAGAGATGTATAGGGTTCAGAGGGGTATTTTTGTCCGATTTTGAGTCAAAAGTCTATTTTTAGATATTTCTCAAAATTAAGGTCTAATCTTGATATAAATTCAATTATTAAGCTCAATTAATGAAATTTCTCTCTCTCTCTCTCTCTCTCTCTCTCTCTCTCTCTCTCTATATATATATATATATATATATATATATATATTTTTGTAGTTCCAAGAGTCCAGTAATTGCATTTAAATTCCAATTTTCTACTTTTTTTTAGTATGTTGAGCTTTTTTTTATTACATATTGAAAATTATTGAAAAACACATTAAGTTATGCTTATTCTGATACACACATTTTTTTTTCTCCACACGGATTCCGATAAAATTCAAAGGTTTTGTTTTTCAACATACGTCAAAAATATACAAAACCATAAAAAAAAAAAAAAAACACGGTTTATATTTTCTTTAAAAAATTGAGTTTTAATGAAAATATTAGACTGCTATAAATGAAAGACATAGAATATGAGATAGATGACAGATATTGAGAGTAAAAAAAGAGTTAATAATGAAAAAAAAATGTAAAGTATTTGAAGCTTGCAAGTGATTGCTATATTAATGAGTCTATAGCTCATCAAATTTCTCTAAACTGCTGATCATGCGAAAGTTTTAATTTACACTAACAATCTCATCTTGTGACAACAAAACCATTCTATCCACAAAGAAATATCGAGTAATCTATGCAATTAGTCATTAGTTGGTCAAAGTCAAATAATGTGGTTAACTTGTTTATGAGATTTCACATTTATGAGAGTATAAATCGTATGAAAGTATACAAATTTTTGTAAATCGCGGCGATTTTTGTCGATATGATGGGGTTTGGTTGTTATCGGACTACCGACAATTGTTTTTTTCTTTACTCATTTTTGTGTCTAATGTGATTCTTAATATTAAAACATCGAATATCAACGTTATTTTGATGCAAAACATCTTAGAAATTAGTAGCAACACCATACAACAAATCAATCTTCAACTTAAACAATAATCCAAGAAAAACCCTTAATATTTCAAAATCTGCAATTTTCTTTTCAAATAATTTGAAACTCTAAGGCTTTGTTTGGAACCCAAAAAATATGAAAGAAAACAAAAATATGTGGAAAAGAATGAGAATTTTAGATCTGAGAGGAATTTGATTCTTTGAACTCTCAATTTATGATTCTCATTAATTGATAATGTTAGCCTTTACATTGCTAGTTATACACTGAGTTGTTACACGCTTTGTTATAACTCTAACAGCCTAACTAACTCCTGCCAGCTAGATATACACTTCCCACTTGCACTGCTGGAGCGGCCTTGCACACTCGCACTGCTGACGTGACATTCTCTCTAACAAAAAGTAAGATAAAATTGATTATTTGTGTTAGTAAGAGGAAAAATTAAAATTGAATACTTGTGTTAGTAAGACGAAAAATTAAAATTGAATATTTGTGTTTGGAAGTCATATTTATAAAATATGAGAGAAAAAATGTGAAAATTGAGAAATATACACAAAAAGTAGTCCCGTCGTGTATAAATTTGAATTATTTATATTATTTAACCTAATTTTTTTATATAGAAAATAAAATTCACTCAATAGTTAACATTTTTTCCTCATATTTTCTCCTCATCCAAACAACACGAGAAATAAGAGGCATTTACATTTATCTTTTCCTCGTATTTTGCAGGTTCCAAACGGAGCTAGAAGGAAGAAAAAAAATCCAAAAAATATTTGATTTGATAAACCCGACTGTTGTCGCACGAAAATGAACAACGATTGAATACCTCGAGCGGTTCGATTCAAGGCCGGACCAAGTGATCGCACCCGGGCCAAAAGTGTGAACTCGAAAGTCTCGAGCTAGGTTCTCTCCGATCAACCTACCTCTCGGAAGAGGGAAGGAGTGAGGACGAGGAGTGACCGTGCCTTTGTGGTGTAGGCTGCCTATGTACCCGTGTGTGGGATCAGGTTAGAACGTAGTTCAGGAGCGCGTGTGACGCAGCGTGAGGCGTGGAGCCTTGCCGGAGAAGCGTGCTCGACGAAGGAAACGGTGCGCGGAGGAGTCCTCGGCGACGTCTCAGAACTTCGGACATTGCGTACGCGTCTAGCGTGTTAGACGCGTTAAGGGACTCTAGTTGAGAACCCTATGAGCGTGCCTGGGCACTAGAGGGCGTTCGATCAGAGGGAGCGACGTCCGGGAGTCCCCGAGAGTGCTTCAGAACCTCTGAGAACGAGAGAGAGTTGTGGGAATGCTTCAGGCCAAAGATGGCATCAAAAGAAGCAGAGGAGAGCGAGAATTCGAGCGTATCGATAGGAGAAAATTGGATTCCTTCCCCCTCAGTGAGAGGGGGTTTTCATAGGTGTTTGAGGGCCTTGAGAAGGCCCTTCATTGTCCATGTGAGACTAGGGGCGCGCATCTCTTCAAGTGGAGGTGCAAAGGAAGTAGCGACGCACCACGCACGGCGCGCAACCCGCGGCGCGCGGGCTGCGCCGCACTGCGTGCGGCGCGACCCTGCCCCAGGCGCGGCGCGCGCTGGGCTGGGTCTTTGTGGGCTTTTCGCGACCGTCGTTCTACCGGGCTCGTCAAGCCATCTTGGGCTTCGCATCCCGGGTTTGTGACACGAATGTACCTATTCGACGAGTGGGATCCGACTCGAGGCTTGTCTCGAGGGGACCGACTCCGGCCCCGACTCGAGGGACGAGACTCGATTTTGTGGAGACTGACTTAAGGCTCGACTCGAGGAGCGAGGCTCGACTCGAGGAGGCGGACTCGAGGCTCGACTCGAGGCTTGACTTGAGGAGACTGACTCAAGGCTTGACTCGAGGAGCGAGGCTCGACTCGAGGAGACTGACTCAAGGCTCGACTCGAGGAGCGAGGCTCGACTCGAGGAGATTGACTCAAGGCTCGACTCGAGGAGCGAGGCTCAACTTGAGGAGACTGACTCAAGGTTCGACTCGACGAGCGACAGACTGAATCAAGTCTCGACTCGAGGGGCGAGGCTCGACTCAAGGAGCCGACTCAAGTCTCTACTCGAGGGGCTAGGCTCGACTCAAGGAGTTGAGGATTTGGCTCGAGGGCTCGCCAGTTGACTCATGATGGAAGGCTCGCCGCTCTTCAGGACCTCCGGCCTGACCATCGGCCCTTTGAACGACGTGCCTTCTCGGCGTCTCAGATTTTCCGAAAACGACCGACAACATTAGCCCTCCAAGTTCGTTGCTCGGGAGGTCCCTGGCGATGAACTTTTTGTCTTTTTCGGTTGGGTGTTTGAGGAAAATATCCTTCAAAATCCCGTCACCCAAGGAAAGTTCTCCCTTTCCTCTTTTTTTGTGTAGCCACGGGGCGCGCGCCCTGGATGGCGCGGCGCGGGGTCCGCGCGCCACGACCTACGCGGCGGCGCGCCCCGTGCACGGGGCTGGTGCGCTCGCACGAGGGAATCCGACTTTTTTTGGAGGTTTTCCTCCGTTTTCTCTCCTTGTGGGAGTAGGATTTGGACTCCTACCCCCCTAGGAGTCTATAAATAAGACCCCCCCTCTCTCTGATTCTTCCACTTTATTTTTTTTTTCTTTCTCTACACTTTTTTCTTTTCTACCGCTTGCATTATGGATATTCCTTCCCTTTTCTCAACTGAGGATCCCGAGATTGATTTCTCTCTCTTGTTTCAGGACTCTGAACATGTAGAGGATGACCTCTTCGCGGGATTGAGGGAAGTTGGTTTGCACGTGGAAGAGAATCCAGGTGGAGTGGAGCAGTGGCTCGAAGGAGGTGAGCTGGGCGCGACCGCGCCCGTTCCTCAACCTCAGGAGGAGTGTGTACCGACTGGGTGTGGCACAGATGGAGGCGTCGATCATCCCGTGTCCGGGGAACCTGCTCCTCGCCTCATGATTAACTTAGTTGGCGAGGGGGCGCACGACAAGCCCCGTCCCGACGTTCCAAAGTCCGACTTGGATTCTCATGGCACGTCGAGAGACGGTGCGGGCGTGAATGCAATGACCCCGCTAGAGTCGGTCCTCGACGAGATTGACTGCGTGGATGACTTTGATCCCGAGTTTGAAGATCCCGGAGGTGATTTAGAGACGTGTCCGGGGGCTGAGGGCCTCGCTCCGGAGCGTCCCGAGGGGCCGCCGCCGACTGCCGCTGCCGTGCTGGAGGGTGGAGGCCCTTCTGTGGAGCCAAGGGGTGTTCAGCCCGAGACCCCTGACGCAGAGGCGATAGTGTCGGCGAGATCGCTTGCTAGGACAGAGTGGTATCCCGAGGAAGGCTTTGCTGCTCCCGAGGGCTTCGATGGTTCGGGGGTCGATGCTTCGAGCTCGCTCACCTACCGGACATTCATCGGTCTCAGGGAGGCATTCTCCATTCCGTCGTCCGTGGCATTCCTCCGTCCCTTACAGGGAAACCGTCCTTTCCATCCTCGCCGTGGATTCGCTGCAGTTTTGGTTGCGAGTCTCAATTGTGGGTTGCGATTGCCGTTCCAACCCATCATTCAGCAGCTCCTCGCACGATTGGGGGTGCATGCCTGTCAGATGAGTCCGACGTTTTATCGCATCCTGGCAATGTGTCATATGGAGTGGCATTGTCAGACCGAGCGGGCGATGACCGTGAGCGACTTCCGCAATCTCGTCGCGGTCTTTCTCGCGCCCGGGCAACCCAGTTTCTTCATGGCCCGTGATCGCTGGAACACTAAGCTGATCACAGACTCGGAGAAGCATAATCGGAGACCGTGGGTGTGGGTTTCGGCCGAGGCCTTTGGCGATGCACCACTTCGGTTCGGTCCCTTGACCGAGTTTTCTGCCAATGCGGGGGCCGATGATCTCGACTTCGTGAAGGAGATCCAGCACTACTACAAATTAACATATTGAGTGCGGAAGGGCATTAGGTGCGACATGTCGCACCTAAAAGTCGCACCTAAGCTAATATTAGGTGCGACTTGTCGCACCGGATACTCTACCAGATGATAAAAAATTTCGCTAATTTTAAGTGGTATCCGGTGCGAACTGTCGCACCAGATATGTTTTTGTCGCACCTACTGCCATTAGGTGCGACATTGTCGCACCTAATACTAATAGGTGCGACGGTTGTCGCACCCAATAGTTTTAAAATTCGAAGTTGTCAGCCATATTCCCCCTAAATTTTTTGGGTTTCGGATTTCATATCCGGTGCGACATGGGGTGCGACATGTCGCACCGAATATGTGTATTAGGTACGACAGTGTCGCACCCAATAGGTTTAGGGTATTATAAATACCCGAGACTCCTTCTTCCTTACCCGAGTTTCAAACCCTCTATCTCAATCTCACTCTCTCTCTCTCTCCGACCAGCCTCCACTCGGCCTTTCTCCAGCAACTTGCGTCCCCTCCGCCGTGAATCTCGCCGTCCTCCAGGTACGCCTCTCTCTCTCTCTCTCTCTCTCTCTCTCTCTCTCTGTCTCATCCTCTCTCCGTCAATCTCACTCTGTCTCTCTCCGACCAGGCCCGACCCACCCGAACATCCTCTGGCGAACTAGTCCTCACCTCGTACACCGCTCCGGCCTTGCTCCCCGGTACTTCACCACCTCGCTCCCTCCTTGAACACCACCGAGAACGAAAACCGAGAGCCCCGACTCCGTTCCCACACCCGTTCGTCCTCTCTCGGACGAAAACCGAGTCTCCTCAACCACCACTTGTCCCGTTGAACTTCGAGCCCCCAAATCCGTGGGTAATGATACGTTCCTCGAGCCCCCAAAACAATATTTAATTCTTTTTCAATTATTAAGAATGAATAACAATACTCTGCAGGTCGGAGCGCCGCCGCAGGACCATCACCTCGAACGGCCTCAGCCCTCGCTCACGCACAACAACCCTCGGCCCAGCCCCCGGCCCACCCTCGGCCCAGCCGTCGCCGCAGCTTGGTCAGTCGCAGCCCCGTCATCTCAGTGCCTCGTCGTCGCCTCGGAAAAAGGTTAGTTATTTGTAATTATTAATATTTTTAGATTATTTCATATAGATTAATTAGTAATATATATGAAAATATAACTTTGATTAGATGTTAACACGTTTAATTAATTAATTAATTAGTAACATGTTTAGTTAGATTAATTAGTAATATATATGAAAATAGTAACATGTTAGATTAAATGATAATATAACTTTGATGAAAATAGTAGCATATAGTAATAGTCAATTTTTTTTAATAATGTGTAACATGTTAGATTAGATTAATTAAGTTAAAAGTAATATATTAAATTAATCAGTAACGTGTTTAGTGTAATTTAATGTAATTGTAACATGATTTGTTTAAGTTGATTGCAATTTGTTGAAAATTTGGTTAATTAATTAATTTAATACTTTTTTAGTTAGATTAATTAGTAATATATATGAATATATTTTAAAATGAATTAGTAACATGTTAAATTAAATTTAAACTTATTGAAAATTTATTGCAATGGAGCTACGGAGGTTCGATTTAGTATTTAGTATGTTAATAAGATAGTCTTGGTTGGTTATATATGTGTTTTTTTTTAATTGCAGATTTTGGTTAGTCAATATTTTAGGGGAAACTCTGCCGAATTTTCGGTAGAATAAAACGTATTTGTCAAGAAAATTAACTCTTTTGATAATATATTTTAACGAATTAACTAATTTGTCGAAATTGGTTAACTCGTTAATGAAATCAGTAGTGAATTTGTATATATTAACGAATTCTAACCATTTTTCAAAATTAATACATGTCAATCACAATTTCTCTTTCATTCTTACAAATTCGCTCTCGAATCTTTCAAATATTAACGATCCACTATCAATTTCCTAACAATTCATCACTCTCAATTTCATAATAATTCACTCTAAATTTCAAATATTAACGATTCACTCTTAATTTTACCTCTCAATTTCCTAATAATTCATTCTTACAAAATGAATTCTAACGATTCAGTTTTATCTCCCAATTTCCCGTCTCATTCAGAAGAATGTCAAATCCAAGTAGGGACTGGATTACCGAGAACAATCGGTTGAGTTTGCAATATAAAACAGGGGTTAACGAGTTTATCCGCGTTGCAAGCAGACTCCCGAACGAAAACGGTCATTATCGTTGTCCTTGTAAGTCTTGCAATAACGTGAGATGTCTGGACATCGGGGTCGTAAAGAATCACCTTTTGAACAAGGGGTTTACTCCGGGATACACCGAATGGTATCATCACGGCGAACATAGAATGGTAGAAGATGCCAGCGAGACTAACCAAAGAGGAGTCGGTGGATTGCACGATGCTCTCCATGATATAATGGATCACGAGGACTTCGACAATTTTACGGATCCGACTCCGAGTGAAGTGCATGCAGATGAGCAAGTGGAAGATTTGTTCGCTGAATTGGAAGCAGAATTGTACCCTGGGTGCAAAGAGTTTTCGTCTTTGTCGTTCTTGGTTTCATTGATGCACATCAAAGTCACGAACCATTGGACGAACAAGTCGTTTACAGAATTGTTGCAGCTCTTGAGGAAGTCTCGCCCAATTGGTAATCAAATTCCGGAAAAACACTACGAGGCAAAGGTGAAGCTGAAGCGTTTCGGCATGGGATACGATATGATCGACGCGTGCATCAACAATTGCGTGTTATTTCAAAAAGATCTCGAGAAAGCTGAAGTGTGCCCAATTTGCAATGAGAGCAGATGGAAGCCAACCGGGAAGAATGTATCACAAAAGATATTACGATACTTTCCCTTAATAGATCGATTGAAGCGATTGTACGCTTCTCGACACACGTCGCTTGAGATGCAGTGGCATGAACGAGATCGCGTCAAAGAAGAAGGCGTTTTGCGACATCCTACATATGGTTCGACGTGGAAGAATCTAGATGAGAGATACCCAAATTTTGCTGCAGAGCCTCGTAACATACGTCTGGGACTAGCTTCTGATGGGTTCAACCCGTTTGGGGAAATGAGTCTAGCGTATAGTATGTGGCCCGTGGTACTAACTGCGTACAACTTGCCACCTTGGTTGTGCATGAAAAAAGAGTACTTGATGCTAACGCTATTGATACCTGGACCGAGCTCACCTGGAAAAGACATGGACGTGTTTTTAGAACCACTAGTTGAAGAGCGAAAAGAATTGTGGGATAATGGATTCCAAGTGCGAGACGGGGCAAACGATGAAGTGTTTCGGTTGCGTGCCGCGCTTCTATGGACGATAAACGACTTTCCGGCTCGATCGTATTTGTCGGGATTGAGTGGCCAAGGGTATCTTGCTTGCCCCACGTGCAACATTGAGACGCCATCTATGAAAATTAGAAACATGATTGTCTACTATGACCATCGTCGATTCTTGCCTACGCCTCACCGATTGAGAAAAAGCACTGATCACTACGTAAATCGTCACGAGAAGCACCTGAAACCTGTCAAGTTGACTGCGCAAGACATACTCGATCAGTTGACTAGTGTGTCTTCCACGACAACCGGCAAGAATATCGGTAAACGAAAACGTGCTGAGTGCGAATTGAATTGGACCAAAAAGAGCATCTTTTATAAGTTGTCTTACTGGTCAGAATTGGAGTTGAAGCACAACATGGACGTCATGCATATAGAGAAGAACGTGTGCGAGAATCTTCTCGAGACGATGCTCAGCTTGGAAAAGAAGAACTACGATACGGAGAAGTCGAGATTTGACTTGATGGACTTGAAAATCAAGTCTTCTCTGCACTTGAGACAACAAAGGAATGGGTGGTACAAATCGCCAGCAGCGTACACGTTAACGCTTGAGCAGAGACACCGGTTTACCGAGTTCCTCCAATCTGTTAAATTCCCAGACGGGCTCGCTGGAAATTTGAAGAAAAATGTAACTGCTGACGGGAAGCTCACAGGTTTGAAGTCGCACGATTGTCACGTGATCATGCAGAGGCTGTTGGCTGATGGTATTCGCCCTTTTGTGCCAAAACCGATACAAGAGACGATCTCAGAGCTCTGCAACTTTTTCAAGTTGATCAGTTCTAGAACCCTGAGAGTGGACGATCTCGAAAAAGCGCAAGATTCAATCATTGAGATATTGTGTAAGCTTGAGATGATATTTCCGCCAGCTTTTTTCACGATCATGGTTCACGTGACAATTCATCTACCAGATGAAGCGTTGTGTGGCGGTCCGGTGCATATGCGATGGATGTACCCAATTGAGAGATACCTTGGAACGTTAAAACAATTTGTCAAAAATAGAGCTAGACCCGAAGGCTCCATTGCGGAAGCGTACGTTGTAGAAGAGGCATTGACATTTGTTGCAAGGTATCTCGAAGATAAGAAAACTGTTGATGAAGTTCAAGTGCGGGAACTTAGTGTTTTTCGATCTGAAAACTGTGTGCCTTACGGGATGATAAAGCCGATAGTTTTAGACGACGACCAAAAAGAGAAGGCGGAGTGGTACATTTTTACCAATTGTCCAGAAATCGATCCGTATTTGATGTAAGGGAATCTTTCATTTAAATATGTACATAATCTAGCTCATTGATTTACATCTAATTACGTAATATTAACAGTGAGCATTTGGAACTTATACAAAATAACTCTGAAGCGGGAACTGCAGATTCTGATCTCGAAGCAATGCACAGAAAAGAATTCAAAATTTGGTTTGCGAAAAAGGTAAACCGAAAGGATTCATTTGCTGAAAGCATACTAAAATTGCTACTAAAATTGCTAATGACATCATCTTAATTTGCATATTCCAGATTTATGACATGAAAGTTAGTGGTTTCGACGTGTCTGAAGAACTTTACGCATTGTCTATGGGATCTATGCAAATTGCTCATCAGTATCCGAGTTGCTTTGTGAATGGCGTGAAGTTCATCACTCGTCGTCGTGATAACCAACGAATGACCCAGAATAGCGGTGTTTGTGTGCCCCTGAACGACTTCAACTTTTACGGTCGAATGGAAGACGTAATCGTGCTGAACTATACACATAACTGTCGTGTCGTACTGTTCAAATGCATATGGTATGGTGACAAGTACAATGCAGGACGTATAGTGCACGTTGATAAAACCACCGGAGCAACGAGTTCGTACACCGCCAAAGAGTGGTTTACAGAAGAGCCGTTTATACTCGCGACTCAAGCGAAGCAAGTGTTATACATCCAAGATCTCGTTAAGGGTCGCGAATGGGAAATCGTTCAGGAATGCAATCAACGTGGGATATGGGACATTCCTGAAGTTTATCCGACCACTTCAGCATCGATTCCATTGACAATAGAATTGTCAAATATCGACCGTCTTAATCATCGACACGAAACTGCTACGGCCGAGCTTGTTAATGTCGTTGAAGATGATGAAGAAGTGGATGAAGAAGATGAGGCGCTTGCCGTTTTTGAGGGAGACGATGTTGATGTCGATACTAACATTACATCGAGTGACAACGATGAATGACTAACACCATGTAATAACCATAGTCGTCGAATAGTAATTACATAGTAATTAAAAATACTAACTACAATTCATTTTGCAGGATGTCTACTTCAGGTCAGGACCCATCGGGAGGAGAGCGTGACCCCCCGCAGATGCCGAGGAAGAAGCGGGGACCAACGACTGGCGTCGTTTCTGCGAGAGCTCGTGTTGGGACCCCTGGAGCGAACACAGTTCACTACGATCAGACTGCGTAGGCGTTCTACCAAGACGTTAGGGAGCAAAATCCGTTGATCGGGACGTTCCAAAACCGATTAGGAAACCTGATCAAGAGTACCATTCCAGTCGACCTCCCAGACTGGAATCATGTGCCTGCGCAGAGTGTGGCGGCTCTTATGAACTCGATTCATAACCAGTATAACTTCGTTTATGAACATCCCGAGAGTGGCGAGCTTGTGCCTGCAGATCCTATTCGCAACGAGATTGATATGGCTATCATTTGCGATGCGAAGAGGATGCGTCGTGGCCAGAAGTCGAGGTTGTCGCAGCTCTTCTTCAAGACATTTTGCAGGAGTAAGGATCTCGCTAAAAATGAAACTCCCGATGGCTACAACCAGGAAGCCTGGTTGTAAGCAATAGAGACGTTCGACTCGCCGGAGCATAAGGTATGAGTTGAACTTCCGATGGTTATTCGAATTTCTTAAAATTAAACTTAACGAATTTATGTCTTGCAGGCGAAATCTCTCCGCAACCGGGAAAATTCGAAGATGAAGAAGACGAAGGCAAGACAAGGGTCGCTTAGTTTTTTTGGTCATCGCTCGAGGAACGTAAGTCTCTTAATATTAATATGCAATATACATGTGATACATATTTTAATGTTGAAAAATTACAGCGAAGGGAAGATGGGAGTATAGGCTCGGCTTTAGCGATATGGTTAGAAAAACACCAGGACGCTAAGGGATCGTGGACGACGGACTTCGCGAAGACGCAATACGTAAGTTAATTTTTTTTATTTACTATATTTAATTACTTTATTTCTTCTTATCTGATAAGTTTTTTGTCTTTTTATTTTGAAGGATCAAGTCACCGCCCAGACGATAGATATTTTGCGGCAAGCGGAGGAGCAAAACATCGTGATCTCCCAAGAAGATGCGGAGATGTACGCGATGCGCGATGTTTTGGGAGTGCGCAGAGACTGGGAAGTCGGTTTAGGGCCTTCGATCCCAAGGTCATCGTTGGGTGTTGCCCAAACGCTAGATGGAGGCTCGTCAAGTTCGTCATCTCAGACCGATCCATTGGTTGCCGAGATGCGAGCTCAGATGGATGCCCAACAAGCCGAGCTGCAAGTGATGCGGCAACAGATCGCCTTCCTCAGCCAGCAGCACAACTAGCCTCCCACGACTCCTCAACCTCCGCCTGCATCGCAACCAGGTGGGACGGATCAGCAGACGCCAGGTTCCACGCCGGGTTCTACGCCTGGTTCTATGGATTACTTGCGAGACCGTCCTTACGGAAGCGGCGGAACGAGCGGCAGCGCGTCAGGCAGCGGTGGACGAGGACGCGGAAGCGGTTCTCGAAGTTCTGGCAACTTATTCGGTAGAGGAAATTCTACTATCGATAAGTTTTATAAGAAAAAAAATAGGAATTCATTTTTTTCGCTTTTTTTGGAAAGAATTTGTATTTTTAATTAAGAATTCTATTTTCAGAATATTATTTCTAATTCATTTAGAATTTTGTTAATTAATTTTAAATGAATTTTAATTTACTTTTTTAATTTTGTATTTTTTTTAATTTAACAAACATATTCGGTGCGACATTGTCGCACCGAATACCATGGCGCGAACATATTCGGTGCGACATTGTCGCACCCGATATGTATTTACCCGCCAATTTTATAAAATTTGGCAGGAAAATAGGTGCGATGTTAGGTGCGACATGTCGCACCTGAAAGTGTCGCACCTAAAGGTGTACTTATTAGGTGCAACATGTCGCACCCGATACCTTCTGCGACGGGTTATCCGGTGCGACGCTGTCGCACCTAATGTCGCACCTAATAAACTTTTAGGTGCGACATTTGAAGCATTAGGTGCGACATTCGTCGCACCGGATAACGTATCCGCGGGGAATGTCGGAGGCTCGGAAGGCTATTGAGCGATTCCGTTCACCTGAGCTGATGGCTTCTACCGGGTGGTTCCCGTCTTTTCCTCCTGGCCGTAACGACAGTCAGCGGGCGGAGAGTGTCCCCAGCGTTGTGTCATCTCCCTCGAGCATCTGTCTTCTAGGTATTTCGACTTTTGCTCTTTCTATTTTTTGCTTTTAGTCTAGGGTTTTGACTTTGTTGCTTTTGTAGCTTCCTCGGCTAGGGCGAGAGCTCGGGCGCGCTTAGCGAAGGCTTCTCGGGACCCGAAGTCGCTGGCGACCGAAGTGGAGGCCGCGGAGGTTAGAGGGGAATGTTCCATGGGCCTCGCTCAATCTTCGATGAAGATGTGGAAGAGTGTCGTGGCCAGCAGCGACGTGGAGTTCTTCCGACACGGCGTCTTTGACGCACAGAAAGTAAGTTTCTCTTGCTTTTACCCTCTTGCTTTGTTCCGCTCGGGCCTTGTCTTTTGCTGACTTGTCTTTTCGCCTTCTCAGGTGCTTGCTCGAGCGACCCGGGGCGAGAAGATCCTTCACGACCTTATTCGACGGATGGGCCTTGCCCAAGAGGAGCTTGCTCAACCGAAGTCTCAATTGGCCCGTGCCGAGCGAGGTTCTCACTCAAAGGCAGAGTTCGCGAGTCTCCGCGAGCAGCTTCAAGAGGCCCGTGTGGAGTTGGGGGTTACCCGCGGCAAGTGTGACCGTGCTCAGTCGGCCGTGGAGAAAATGGCTGAGTGGCGACTCGATCGACGGAGGTCTTCCGGAGCGAGGTGCGGGACCTTCGACGCCAGTTGGACTCGCGTACAGAAGAACTAGGTATTCTTCAAGGCCAACTTTCATCGAGCGAAGCTGTCCGTGTTCGAGCGGAGCGTGAGCGCGACTCCTTGGCGGAGGAAGTGGCTCGGGTCACCGCGGAGAAAGCTGCAGCGGAACAGCTCGCGTCCGACCTTCAAGACGATTTTGATGTCGGGGTCGAAGAGGTGAGACATGAGGCGGCGGTGGAATGTCGAGACGCCACAGCTACCGAGAATGCTTCTCGGGGGGTCACCTTCCACTTCTTCGACTCGCTGTTCCCACCACTTGACGGGGCCGATTCTATTGGCGACGATCACGCCGAGTCATATATTTTCTTTATTATTTTTTTTTTTTTCACGCAAGTGTTTAGCGCATGCTTTCTTTTAGGTTTTTCCTTTCAGCGCACTTGTTTTAGCGCTTGCTTTCTAGGATTTTCGGGACAGTTGCCCTTTCTTTAATGAGACATTATTTATTTTTATGAACGTTTTTGTTCATTCATTTTTTTGTCATGGCATGCTTTGACAGGCAAGTGTTTGTGTAAATGGTCTTGCCAGTTCTTTTATCTTAACAAGATCTCACTTCAGACGTGCCAGCCGCTTGGATGGTTTGCGTTCTGTAAGTTTTTTTTTCAACTGCGAGTCAGCCATGCTACGTAGGCACATTATGTGCGCCGGGAAGGTGTCTTGATCGCGCCATGTAGACGTCTTACGTTGCGCCATGTAGGTGTCTTAAGTGCGCCATGTAAGCGTCTTAGGTGCGCCATGTAGGCGTCTTAGGTGTGTCTCGAGAGACGAGTTGGTTGCGCCAGTTAGGCGTCTTACGTGCGCCATGTATGGGTCTTAGGCGCGCCATGTAGGCGTCTTAGGTGCGTCTCGAGAGGCGACTTGGTTGCGCCATGTAGGCGTCTTAGGTGCACCATGTAGGCATCTTGGTTGCGCCATGTAGGCATCTTAGGTGTGTCTCGAGAGGCGACTTGGTTGCGCCATGTAGGCGTCTTACGTGCGCCATGTAGGCATCTTAGGTGCGCCATGTAGGCGTCTTGGTTGCGCCATGTAGGCGTCTTACGTGCGTCTCGAGGGACGACTTGGTTGTGCCATGTAGGCGTCTTGGTTGCGCCATGTAGGCGCCTTGCAGCGCCATGTAGGCGTCTTACGTGCGTCTAGAGGGACGACTTGGTTGCGTCATGTAGGCGTCTTAGGTGCGCCATGTAGGCATCTTAGGTGCGTCTCGAGAGACGACTTGGTTGCGCTATGTAGGCGTCTTAGGTGCGCCATATAGGCGTCTTAGGTGCGCCATGTAGGCGTCTTGGTTGCGCCATGTAGGCGTCTTACGTGCGTCTCGAGGGACGACTTGGTTGTGCCATGTAGGCGTCTTACGTGCGCCATGTAGGCGTCTTAGATGTGTCTCGAGAGACGACTTGGTTGCGCCATGTAGGCATTTTAAAAATAATTTTTGGTGGAGCGTGTTCTTTTGAGGGTTTCCTTAACGTTGCTAGCCCCCTCAAGTTTTAGGGTTATAAGTTTAATTTTTGATAACCGGAAAACTTGCACAAAACGAATTTTGAAATGGAAAACTCGAATTTTATTACGTTTGCGAAAAATTTAAAATCCTAAAACATTGGCTCGTAGGCCTTATTGAAAATGGGAAATAAAAGCGATAAAACGTGGGGAATGCTAGCTACTGGTAGTACTGCCTCAAGTGTTCCACATTCCATGGGTGGCGGATCGGAGTTTCGTCCGTGTGCTCGATGTAGTATTTCCCGTCGTGAATGACTTTGCGGACTCTATAGGGGCCTTCCCAATTCGGGCCTAGGACGCCGGCGCCTTGAACTTGTGTATTCTGAAACACCCGTCTGAGTACAAGGCTTCCGACGGCAAAGGTTCGCGTTTTGATCTTGGAGTTGTAGTATCTTTCAACCTTGCGCTTCTGTGCAACGAGGCGGCTGAATGCTTCTGACCTCTTTTCGTCGATCAAATCCAACTCCAGGCGCATGGCTTCATCATTGTTTGCCTCGTCGAATGTATCGACTCGGAATGTGGGGATCTCGGTTTTGATCGGAACCACGGCCTCGATCCCATATGCGAGGGAGAATGGCTTTTTGCCGGTGGCGTTTCGCGCGATCCCATAGTCTATGGCAATTATGGCATACTCGTATTACCTCGGTGCTCTAGGGAGCTTGCCAATAATGTCCACGCCCCATTTACAAAGGGCCGCGGGACAATGATACTGCTTAGTGGGGTTGGCGGCTACCGCGGGATCTCGGAGAAGCATTGGCAATTGTCGCAGCGCCTTGCCCAGTCATAAGCATCTCTCTTCATCGTAGGCCAGAAATAGCCTTGTTTAAGCGCTTTGAGCGCGAGGGAAATTCCAGCGGCGTGGTTCCCACAGATGCCCTCGTGTATTTCGCGGAGGACCTTGGTCGACTCGACGCTATTGAGGCATCGGAGCAACGGTGTTGAGTAACCGCGCTTATAGAGTACGTCATCTCGAAGCGTGTACTTGGATGCTAAGACTCTCAGCTTATCGGCTTCTCTGCGGTCTTTGGGAAGTTCCCCTCGTGTAGGCTGAGATGCTACTTCTATGGTCCTGACCTCGTCTTGGGAAACGGACGGCCAGGGGAGAAATTCGATGGGTACGGTTCCCAACCCATCTTCGTCGATGCCAGATCCAAGGCGAGCAAGTGCGTCGGCCTCTGAATTTTGTTCTCTCGGGATTTGGTGAATCTCGAACCAAGATAAGGCATCGAGTTTAAAGTTTTCCATAGCCAGATACGCAACCATATTAGGTTCCTTGGCAGTATAATCTCCTTTAACCTGGTTCACGATCAGCTGCAAGTCGTAGTGTATTCGCAGGTTTTGTGAACCGAGCTTTTGCGCTAGCTCTATCCCCACAATGAGCGCATCATATTCGGCTTCATTGTTGGAGGCCTGGAAGCCGTAGTGGAGGGCGTAACGTAACTTTTCCCCGACGGGGTTAACCAAGACTATTCCGGTGCCAGCCCCCCAAGCATTAGATGCTCCGTCTACGCACAACTTCCAGATGGGACCCGTCGGGTCAACCTTTCTTTTCCGAGTTAATGCGTCATTTTTTAAGTCATTTTCCGCTCTTTCCATATCGGGAGTATAGGAGAATTCTGCCACAAAGTCGGCTAAAGCTTGACCCTTTATAGCCGTTCTTGGGTGGAACTCAATCCCGTACTCGCTCAATTCTTGGGACCAGATCGCCATGCGAGTCGATGTTCCCTTTTGAAGAGCTTTACTGATCGGATGCTCGGTTCGCACCGCGATTGGGTGAGCTTGGAAATACGGACGTAGCTTCTTAGCTGCCGTTACGAGAGCCAGAGAAAGTTTCTCTATCTCGGTGTAGCGCGTTTCCGCGTCGAGTAAGGCTTTGCTCACGTAGTAGACCGGCCATTGGACCTTGTCTTTTTCGCGGACAAGAACAACACTTACAGCTCTTTCAGAGACGGCGAGATACACGTACAGCATCTCGCCCTCTCTTGGTTTAGAGAGGAATGGTGGGGACCCAAAGTAGACCTTCATTTCCTGGAAGGCCTTTTCACATTCGTCCGTCCACTCAAAGCTATCCGTCTTCTTTAGAGCTTTGAAGAACGGTTGACACTTATCGGTGGCTTTAGACACGAAGCGTGTCAGAGCAGCAACCCGACCAGTCAGGTTTTGCACCTCTTTGACTCGTCTTGGAGACTTCATTTCAAGAAGTGCCTTGATTTTTTCGGGATTCGCCTCTATCCCTCGTCGGCTGACGATGTATCCGAGGAATTTTCCGGACTCAACCCCGAACACGCATTTTTTGGGATTGAGTTTCATTTTATATCGACGGAGGATTGTGAACATCTCCCTTAGGTCGTGTACGTGATTGGTTGCCAGTAGGCTTTTGACGAGCATGTCGTCCACGTACACTTCCATGGTCTTGCCGATTTGATCGACGAAGATCCGATTTACCAAGCGCTGGTACGTTGCTCCCGTGTTCTTAAGGCCGAAAGGCATGACCTTATAACAGTAGAGACCTTGATCGGTGACAAAGGTTGTCTTAATTTGATCGGGCTCGTGCATTCGAATTTGGTTGTAGCTCGAATAGGCGTCCATGAAGCTGAGAAGTTCATGGCCAGCCCTGGCGTCTACCAGTTGTTCGATACGCGGGAGTGGGAAGCAGTCCTTAGGGCAGGCTTTGTTAAGATCTTTGTAATCTATACAAATTCGTCACTTCCCATTTGGGTTTCTTCACCATTACCACGTTGGCGACCCACTTGGGGTACTTAGCCTCTCGGATGAAGTTTGCGGCGAGAAGTTTCTCGACCTCTTCATTTATGGCCAGGTATCGTTTTGGATTGAACGTCCGTCTAGCCTGCACCTTTTCGGCAACCCTTGGGTCGTCGTTTAATCGGTGTACTTTTATCTCGGGATCAATTCCGGGCATGTTCGCATGAGTCCATGCGAAAACATCCTTGAATTCTCGGAGGAAAGCAGTGAGCTGAGTTTTGATGGCGAGTGGAAGCCGGATGCCGACCTTTACAACCTTAAGTCTTTCGACGTCATCTCGAGGGTCAAGTTCTCCGAACTTCCTTGCGTCCCTTAGGTCGCATGGGTAATCGTCTTCCAGTTGGAAGATTGTGTTGACCATTTTTCTCGCGGATTTACCATAAACTCCTTGCACGTAGCATATTCTGGCTTGGGATTGGTCTCCGGCCATGATGCCAATTCCCTCTTCGGTTGGGAATTTCACTAGTAGGTGATACGTGGAAGTGATTGCCCTTAGCCGGTTCAACGTGGGTCGCCCGATGATCAAGTTATAGGGCGACTCCTGATCAACCACTAGGAATGAGACCATGTGAACGGCCTAAATACCTCCAGGGGTCCCGAAGGTGACCGGCAGATCGATGATGCCCTCGGTCATAACCTTTTCCCCAGTGAACCCAAACAAGGGCGTTTGGGTCGGAGTCGGGCGCAGCCCCCCGAGCTTCATGCGCTCTAGGGTGGACTTGAAAATTATGTCGGCAGCGCTGTCCTTGTCGATGAGAACCCTTTTCACCAAGTTATTGGCCACTTGGGCTTTGAGCACAATCGCGTCATTGTGTGGATGCACAACTTGCTTGGCTTCTTCATTGGTGAAATACATCGTCTCGTGAGGCACGGACGGAGGTTCTTCATATGTAAAGTTGACGTGCATGGCAGCATCTTCCTGAGCCACGGCCCTAAGGAATTTCTTCCGTTGTCGGGCTGAATCTCCATCGCGTGGGCCTCCCAATATGGTGGTCATCACGTGGAGCTGTGGATTGGCGCTAGCAGTAGCCGCGGTTCGGTCGGCAGAAGCGGCTGTTCCTCCTCCTTGACCAGACTATGGTCTGTTCGTGGTGAGGCCTGCAGCGCTAATCATCACGAACTCTTTCAGCTCACCTCGTTGGATCAGAGCCTCGATTTGCCTTTTAAGGTTGTAGCATTCCGAGGTCAAATAACCGTATTCCCGATGGAACTCACAATATCTAGATCTATCGGGAGTTGCGGGATCTTTTTTCATCGGAGCCAGGGGTGTGAACTTGTCACGTGCTAGAGCCAGGATCCGTTCTGGCGCCGTGTTCAACGGCGTGAATGACGAATACCCTTTGAAGTTTTCCGCAAGTCGCGGCTTCTGGGGTACAGGGGGCTGGTTATTGGAAACCTGATTCCCCTTATGTCGTCTTTTACGAGATTCGCCTTGCTCGTGGCTAGGTTCTTCTCAACGACGAGAGCTTTGATTGTTGCTCTTGTGGTCGTCGAGGTAATCTTTGACTCCCATGAAGGTCTTAGCTCGAGTCATCAACTCGGCCATGGTAGAAGGGACACGGCCGACGACCGACTTGAGGAAGTCGCTTGTGCGCAAGCCTTCAATGATAGCGGCAATTGCATCACCGTTGTCAAAGCGGTCGACCTTGTTCGACTCTTCAGTGAATCGGGCGAGGTATCGCCTAAGAGACTCGCTACTCTCTTGCCTGATTGACCAAAGGTACATCTTGGTCTTCTTTTGGACAATAGATGTGGCGAACCGTGCTAGGAACATGTCCTTCAGGTCTTTGAACGAGTGGATGCTTCCCTGCCTTAAGTTCTTGAACCACTCGAAACCGGGTCCGGCGAGGGTAAGACTAAAAGCTTGGCACATGGCGCCAGGAGAGACACCCTGCATCATCATCCAGGTTTCGTAGTGCTGGATGTGGTAAGCAGAATCCGCTTTTCCATCATAGGGAGTGAGGTTCGGGAATTTGAAATTCCCCGTACAAACCTCGGCCAATATCTGAGCCGTGAAATGCGATGAATTCTCCTCAACGACTACATAGGTGCTTCCGCCTATTCCGTATTTTGGGAGATCTCGTACCTCATTCCGAAGATTGTGGATCATAGTAACCACATCGAGATCGGTCGTTGGAGTAACCCCCTGCTCGGGAGGGGTTACCTGTCGCCTTTCGTTAGACCCTTGACCTGCGCGGCGGTTCCCGTTAGTTGGGACTGCCAGCGGGATGTTGGGTCTAGAGCTTAGTCCCTCTCTCAGATCATTGCCACGCCCAATGCGTTGAGCAGTGAGGTGGTCCCTAAGATCAGGGCTGGTCGTACAGAGGAGCAGGCTTCGTCTGCGACGACGCGCTCTTCGCGTGCCCTGACTTTCCGCAACATTCTCCCTTTGACCTAGTCGGTCAAGGGCTGAACGTCAGGAATTCTCCTCTTGAGAAGCTGCCGGCACGTCGCCTGTCCGGGGTAGAGGATTTGAAGGACCGGCTTCAAACACGGCGGGGAGTTCCCCGTCCTTCGTGAGAGAAGTCTCGATATCCTCCGAATCGCCAGTACCCTTATAATCAGGGTCGCGGTCGCGACTTTCCTCGTTGAGGTTCTTGGGATCCCCGTTGGGGGTTACCGTATCATGCGTAGGTCGCTTTGCAACCAATCGGCTGTGGTACCTCGCGTTCTTCGCCTTTAATTGGCGGATATTCTCCTCCAACTCCATGATGCGATTGTCCCTGCTATCCTGAGATGGAGATGGTGAGCGGGTCGAGCTCTCTTCATGGAGCGACTCTTCGTCACCATGCGCTCGGGAGCGCAAGAAGTATTTTTTGGTCCCAGTGACGTTATCGGGGTTGTTCACGCCCTCAGAACGTACGGGTGGCTGATTACTCATCTTTTCTGAAGTTCGAGAAAGTCGAGTGTTCAAGAGAAAAGAAGAATATGGATAGACGGGGTTTCGGGTTGAATAGGTCGGGAAGTCCCCTCCTTCTAGCGCCAAAATGTTGTCGCACGAAAATGAACAACGATTGAATACCTCGGGCGGTTCGATACAAGGCAGGACCAAGTGATCGCACCCGGGCCAAAAGTGTGAACTCGAAATTCTCGAGCTAGGTTCTCTCCGATCAACCCACCTCTCGGAAGAAGGAAAGGGTGAGGAGGAGGAGTGACCGTGCCTTTATGGTGTAGACTGCCTACGTACCCGTGTGTGGGATCAGGTCCGAACGTAGTTCAGGGTGCGTGTGACGCAGCGTGAGGCGTGGAGCCTTTCCGGAGAAGCGTGCTCGACGAAGGAAACGGTGCGCGGAGGAGTCCTCGGCGACGTCTCAGAACTTCGGAGATCACGTACGCGTCTAGCGTGTTAGACGCGTTAAGGGACTCTAGTTGAGAACCCTAGGAGCGTGCCTGGGCACTAGAGGGCGTTCGATCAGAGGGAGCGACGTCCGGGAGTCCCCGAGAATGCTTCAGAACCTCTGAGAATGAGAGAGACTTGTGGGAGTGCTTCAAGCCAAAAATGGCATCAAAAGAAGCAGAGGAGAGAAAGAATTCGAGAGTATCGATAGGAGAAAATTGGATTCCTTCCTCCTTAGTGAGATGGGGTTTTTATAGGTGTCTGAGGGCCTTGAGAAGGCCCTTCATCGTCCTTGTGGGACTAGGGGCGTACATCTCTTCAAGTGGAGGTGCACAAGAAGTAGCGACGCACGGCGCGCGGCGCGCGCTGGGCTGCGTCTTCGTGGGCTTTTCGCGACCGTCGTTCTACCGGGCTCGTCAAGCCATCTTGGGCTTCGCATCCCGGGTTTGTGACACGAATGTACCTATTCGACGGGTGGGATCCGACTCGAGGCTTGTCTCGAGGGGACCGACTCCGGCCCTGGCTCGAGGGACGAGACTCGATTTTGTAGAGATTGACTTAAGGCTCGACTCGAGGAGCGAGGCTCGACTCGAGGAGGCGGACTCAAGGCTCGACTCGAGGCTTGACTCGAGGAGGCTGACTCAAGGCTCGACTCGAGGAGACTGACTCAAGGCTCGACTCGAGGAGATTGACTCAAGGCTCGACTCGAGGAGCGAGGCTCGACTCGAGGAGACTGACTCAAGGCTCGACTCGAGGAGACTGAATCAAGTCTCGACTCTAGGGGCGAGGCTCAACTCAAGGAGCCGACTCAAGTCTTAACTCGAGGGGCTAGGCTCGACTCAAGGAGTTGAGGATTTGGCGCGAGGGCTCGCCGGTTGACACGTGATGGAAGGCTCGCCGTTCTTCAGGACCTCCGGCCTGACCATCGGCCCTTTGAACGACGTGCCTTCTCGACGTCTCGGGTTTTCCGAAAACGACCGACAACACCGACCACTCCTCTTCCCCATCTTTTATGTTGGAAACTCTCTCTCTCTCTCTCTCTCAATATATATATATATATATATATATATATATAGATTACTCTCTGTTATTTTGCTTTCTTTCTTCTTACTTAATTGAGTAAAGAAAAAGACTCAAAATTCCTTGCGTCTTAGGGTTGTTTGGTACTTAACTCAAAAAGTTTTTGTTTTTTATTTTCTAATTTTTGTACTTGTACTGAAAAATTATTTTGCAGTTGTTTTCAAAAAGCTATTTGGTACAGTTTTCATTTTTTTTTTTGAGAAATTGGAAAAACTGAAAAAAGTGTTTGGTACAGTTTTCATTTTTGTTTTTGGAAAAATGAAAAGAGACGATGAGGAGAGAAGAGAATAATTTTTTTCCAAAAGCACATTTGATTTGTTTGCAGTTTTCTTTACTCTTTTACAAAACAACTTCAAAAATTTTTTTCGAAAAATTAAAACAAACACCATTCTCACTTTTTGTTTCTAATTTTTTTAACTTAAAAAGTGAAAAACTGTTTTTGAAACGGTTACCAAACACCTCTGTAGTAATTGCAGAATGGTCCTTCTTTCACTACATTAAAACATCTGATTGCTCTTCTGAATAAAAGGTAAAAATATTTTAAATTAACACATATATTGATAACATATTTTATAAAATGTTTTAAAATTATATTTAAGTAGAAATTTTTATCAACCACCACAATTTTCATTGATGTATTTTATTCTTTATTTTTGCAATTTTTTTTTGAATGATAATGTCCATCGACCATCGTAATATATGATTATATATATATATATATATATATATATATATATATCTTTATATTTATAGTACATAATCAAACCAAGGATATATAACCAAGGATATATATATATATATATATATATATATATATATATATATATATATATCAGAAGCAAATTATTTAAGAACTTCAAAATTAAGCATTACCCAAGAAATGCACGCTCGAATAATCCATGTTAATTTGTATGCTAGTCTAACCTTAGAGGATATATACGTAGATAGAGGCTCAATAAATATACTAATTACAGGCACTACGGTTTGACTCTCTTATATTATATATGTGACAAATCTTAACAACTTAATTGATATCAAGAGTTAAACTCAATTTGCTTTCGAGATCTTCCATTAAATTCGTTTAATATTTGATTCCATTAAAAAATAGCGAATTTCTATGACATTTCTAAATAGTCAACGTTTGATATATTTTAAGTAAATAGTCACTTTCAGACGTGGATGTTAGGTAAATAATCACTTTTATATACTAAACGTTGGTTATTTACCTAAAATTTACATCCGAAAGTGGCTATTTATTTCAGATTTACAAAACGTTAGTTATTTAGCAATTTCAAACGTTTAAATTAGCTATTTTCCTAATTTTCTGTTTATATTTTGAACTCGGGTACAAAAAATTTATATATAATAAAAACAGAATTTATCCATATATTTTCCTTTTTTTATTACTTTTGAGACACTTGCTTAATTCAATATCAATGAGATGATTTAAAAAAAGGGTCAATTAGAAAAATAGCCAACTTAAACGATTGATATTGTCAATTAGCCAAAGTTTGATAAATATTAGGTAAATAGCCATTTTCATGTAATTACAGATTTAAATCTTAGATAAATAGCCACCTCCATGTATTAGGTCACGTCATTATTTACGGCTATTTACCTAAGATTTACCAAATGTTGACTATTTAGCAATATCAAACGTTTGAATCCACTATATTAGGCCACATCATTATCTACGACTATTTATTTAAGATTTACTAGATAGTCGTTATTCAAGTTTATTTTGAATGGAGGGTCATAAAGGAGACACCAAATGAGAATGATTTGTGTACATAAACAATCAAGATCCTCTGTCTTCTTTTGATGTCTTATTTAGTGTCTCTCTAATTAAAATAAACCACGATATCATTTTATTTAATTGTTAATTTATATTTATTTAAAAATAAGTTAAAATGAATAAATTAGTTTATTTTGTATTAGAATGTCTCATTTCGATTTAGTACTTGAACAATGTGCTCTTTATAAGTATGTGACATCCCTCTACTACTGAGCTAGTTTTTTTAGTGTGAGTTAAGCTCACACTTCTAATATAATATCAGAGCGGGACTCAATTTTGATTGTGGAACCACTCGTGAATGTTCATTCTCACAGTCTTCATGCTCTAATTGTCCATTTTAGATGTGAAAGGGGATTATTAGAAATGTCCCACGTCAATTGGATATGTGCTGTTTATAAGTGTGTGACATCTCTCCATTCTTGAACTAGTTATGAATTAGGTCCAACACTTCTAATATTTTGATTAGAGGGACATAAAAAGAGATACAAATATATAAGACAGAGGATCTGTGTTCAATTCCTCTATGAAACGCAATAAGATCACGCAAACTAGCACTCTTGCGCGAAGAAGTCAAAACTAAAGTATATATATCTTCTTTGGAAGCCTCTTCTTTATGTCACGAGAAAAACCAGAGGGCTATATTTCACTTTAACGTATAAACAAATATACGCCTATATATAATATCATAGGATAGGACTGTTGGAATGTGGATAATAAATTTTATTTATTATCATGGGAATGGTTGATTTGTGGCAACAAGTTGAGTGGGTTCCACTCATCGGAATTGAATAATTCCAAATGATACGGATTCCTCGTAACGAGGGCTATAAAATCGAATATTTATTTGCCAAAATCGGACCTAAGATGAATGAGAAATTGATGCTCAAAGTAGGCTAAAGAAACACAATTGTTGTTGTGTTGTGGAAGTGAAAACCAAGAGTCCCACATTGGTTGGGGATGTGTGTTGTGGTAGTGTTTATATACTATCCTCTCTCTTTAGTGGTCAAGCAAGTGCAAGAGAGGAGAGTGTGGGTGGGTTATCTCTTAACCCCTCGCGCGCGCACACACACGCGCGCCGCCGCCGAGCCGGGCTCGGGCTCGGGTTTCGGGTTTCGGGAATGGTCTCGGGCTTTCTTTTTATTGCAAAGTCCACTTCCTAAAATGTTTAATTCCATAAATAACTTTTTGTTGCTTTGGAAATTAAACATTTACTCTCGAGGAGTTACTCGTAGCCATAAAGGCTGGAACATTGCTGCACAGTTACAGTGCATTAAGGCCGATTTGAATTTGAGCGTTAACCATGCATTAAGGACGGTGTAACCTCTCCTTTATGCCGAATTATTGGGCATTATGGAGCTTTATTGCTTCCGTTGAGAGCTGCTGCTGAGTGTGCTCTTGCGCCTATAAAAGGCTGAGGTCTCTCTCATTCAGGAGGACTACGAAATCTATACATTCCCCACTTGTTCCCGTTTCTCTCCCTCTTTCCCAGAAAATTTTCTTTGTCTTGGTGATAGTATTCTCGCAGGTTCTAGTTCGCCGAGAGAGTCAAGTGGTTGGTGCTCACCTTGCCTCTGACGTCGTTGTATCTTGGGAGGCTTTCGCTCACGATTTCCAGCACCTGTGGGAGAGCGATAAAAAGCTTCAAGGAAACCGTCCAACGGGCCTCGACTTTTCCGACCTATTTTTGTTTTCCCGTTTCTTAGTACAAAGGTGTAACCGGGTTGTTTGTAATTTATTTTACGTGTACTTTTTCATGCATGCAATTTGTCTTCTATTTACGTCAATATCACCATAATATTGCTAACAAGGACATATATATAATTGTGTGAATATACTATTATATAAAAAAATAAAAATAAAAACATGGCTCACTATTCTCTTCTCCTGGCCACGACGATCATAATGACTATGATCCACCAAAACGAAGCCCAAAAACCAGCACGAAACCAAACCAATAACATAGTCTTCTTCCTACAGGACTACGCAGGTCCGAACGGCACGGTGGTTCCGATCGCCGGAGTCACCGGAAAAGAGTGGTCCTTCTCAACGTTCGGCACGATCTTCGCGGTGGACGACCTCGTCACTGAGACCCCCGACAAGCGGTCCACCAGATTGGGCCGGGCTCAGGGAACGCTTGTCGTCTCGGCCTTGGACGCCTCGAACGTTGGCGTTTTGCTGTCCATCGTGTTCGATAACGGAAGCTCGTTGGAGCTTCAAGGTGTGATGCGTCAGAGCAAGAGGTATAGAGAGGTCTCGGTGGTTTCAGGGACTGGGAGATTTAGGTTTGTTAAGGGTTATGCTGTGTTTGAGACCATTAATTATGAACGACAGACTTCATATGTCATCGTTAGGTGTACAGTTACGTTACTTAGCTCATAATCCTAGTCAATGTTGTATATGTATGTTTAAATCATCAAATTAAATCGTCTGGTGGTCGTTATAATAATAATGAGGAAATGGCGGCACAAGTGCCCAAAGTTATCGGATTTTTACATTTATGTACCCTAACTTTTTATTTTCGCGGCATAAATGTCCAAAGTCACTTCTCGGTTACACTGTTAGTGTTTTGGACGTTAAATGTAAACGGCGAGCCACGTGTCTTCATCATACAATGTCTGAGTTAATAAATGAGAGTAAATTATAACAAATTGAAAAATAAAACCTTATATTCGTCATTTCCTTCTTCCACCGTGCTTCCTCGATCCGCGGTGGTGCTTCCTCGGCCTGCGACGATGCTGCCTCCACCCGCGCTGATGCTTCCTCGACCCGCGACACAGCTTCGTCGACCAGCGGTGGTGCTTCCTTGACCCGCGGTGGTGCTTCGTCGACCCGCGGTGGTGCTTCTTCGACCCGCGGTGGTGCTTCTTCCATGGGTTTAGGGTTTAGGAGAATTTAGGGATTTAGGGCTTTTATTTATTATTTTTTTTTTCATTTCAAAATTAATTTATTTAACCAAATCAGTCACAGACGTTCATTTATAAGTCCATCTATATTTAATGTCCAAAACACCAACAGAGTAACTGAGAAGTGACTTTGGACACTTATGCCGCGAAAAAAAAAGTTTGGATACATAAGTGTAAAAATCCGATAACTTTGAGCATTTGTGCCGCCATTTCCTCTAATAATAATAGTTAAAATGCTACATATTATTTTAACTGCAGCTGTAGTTTTCCTTTTTATTTTTGGAGAAATTATTTTAAATAATCAAATATTGGCTAACGTTAATTAAACTTACACCTTAATTTATTCAAATATTAAAAGATATATATGACTCAAACTTATATCCAACTCTTTCGTAGTATGCGCATAAATGCTGTCTTAATTTGAAATATTTTGTTAACCATCAGACAATAATAGATTTTTCGACCTAAGAGATTTAAATAGATTATAAATGCAATTATTATATATATACCACTAATTCTCAGGCACGGAACTAGGCATACATTCTATACGGGCTAGATGAAATTTCTTTTTTGGAGAGGGGCTATAAGCTTATATCACAAAAATTGACATTTGAGGAGGCTTAAGTCTCCTTAGTCTCAGGCAGGCTATCTCTGTCCATGTATATAAAATAACTATAAAGAGGTTAAATAATGACACAATATAGCATAACTACTCTCCTAATATTAATGTTAGATTATAAAATTTTCAGACATACTAGTTTTTTATTTGAGTTATTGAAAATATTCTTTATTTTAGATTTGTTCCAATGTAATACTTATTCTTTAAAATGGATGGAAAGACATGTGTAAGTCATTTAAGTGGAAAAAATTAAAAATAAAATAATTTTTTTTATTATTTAAAAAAAATCAAAATAATATCTCTCTCCTCTTCTCTCTTCTATCACTTTTCTCACTATGAGCATGTATATTTATATATATGATTTGTCATTTTTTTTTTGGAAAGCTTCATGTTAATAATATTTTTTTATGATTAATTTTTATTCTTTTAATGCTTTAGAAAATAAATAATTTTACATTTAAAATGGAAATGTAGTGCTTTTAAAAAGAAAGATTATTCAAGATTTTTCCGTGTAATAAATATTAAAATAAATGAAGCTGCGTTGAAGAGGAACATGATTCAGGCCAAGGAAGAGAGAGAGAGAGAGAGAGAGAGAGAGAGAGAGAGAGAGAGAGAGAGAGAGAGAGAGTATTTTTTTAATTTATCTAAATATTATAAAAAAATTTATGTTTATTTTTGTAATTTTGCTCATTAGATGGTTTATATGTGTCTTTTCATCAATTTTATCTATACTAACGGAGGAAAAATATTGTAATATTGAGTATTTTTCCAATAATTTTTAAAAAATAAGTATTAAACGGCAACAAATTGAAAATATTGAGTATTTTTCCGCCAATAACTCTTTTGATTTTAACTCCTAATGAAACTTTTCTATTACATTTTGTTTTTTTTGTTTCATTTCCATCTGCAATCATAACGTTTATTTATTTATTATAATTGAAAGTTGAAACTGTATTTTGGTCCCTTATTTATACGGTTATACCCACTGAGTGGGACAAAGGCCCAATGCCCCATCTCAGTGGGTTTTGTTTTTTATATTTTTATTTTTATTTTTATTTTTATTTTTATGTAGTTAAATTAAATGGGCTGTGATGTTTCCAACTAACAAAGCTCATAGCATTTGTTCGGTTTGTGTAGTCTTGGCCAATAAAGTCCAACCCAAATTTCAAGACACAAAATAGCATTTTGATCTAATCTGCTATCATAACGTTTATTTATTTATTATAATTGAAAGTTGAAACTGTATTTTGGTCCCTTATTTATACGGTTATACTCACTTAATTCAATTGATATATAGAAAGTCCACAAAAAAGTGATTATAATTAAAAAAAAAAAACTGTCAACATAATTCATAAAAAAAAAGTTAGTACATACGCATCATGAACAAACTATTTTCATATGTTACCTTTCTTCATTTTTTAAATTTTTTTTTGTTATTTTATTTTATAAGTCATCATTAGTGTGATTCATTTTTTCAATTCTTAGCAATAATAAACTAATTAGCCTTAAATATCTCAAATAGGAAATATATATTGGGATAAAAATTTTAAAATATAATATAGTTAGAAAGCTTTGAAAATCACAAAGATTTCAAATAAAATAGAATTTGGAATCAAAATTATTAAAAGACCTATTTTTACCTATCGCCCAAGGCCCCCACATTCATTGAGCGGTCTCTGACCGTAAGAGGTTGATTTTACATCTTATTTTACTGTTATTAATTCGAGCAAGTCTTTGTTTTAAATATATACATTATTTCTTGAAGATTCTATTTATATTGTTTTTTAATTATATTTTTTTTATATTGTTGACGTCCTACATTCATTGAACCTTTGTCTTTTATAATACAATTGATTGCATTTAATATAAATTATGATTACTTATTCTTTTTGTAAACCACAAATTCGTTGCCAGTTTCATGTTTGTAATTTTTCATATCTTTACATGAAGATATTTTTAAATGGTTCATAAAAGTGGCATTCAAGAAACGTAGGAGGATACGATATATTATGAGATTTGGACACGGCCGGTTATCTTATTTTCTTAGTGATAGGCTTCTATGTCCTATATTATATACGCTTCTAAATGAATGTTTATTTTTAGAATTAAATTATATATAAATGTGAGACATTATTATGAGAAAAATATATGAAAGGAGAACTAAAGCCTATCATTTTAAAGGTTGGAGCAGTTAAATTTTTTTTTTCAAAAAATATATACAAATGTATTATATATTTCCTTACTCAAGCTAAAAAAACAACTAGAAACAAAACAACACTAAAATGTATAAATGACAGAAACTAGACGACACTAGTAATGGGATATTCAACTAATATTCATATAATATTTGTAAAATTAGATTTGAAATAATCAAGCTGAAAGTGAAAAACTACTCATAAGGTGTATTAATAGTAACAGCTCAATCATTCAAGCTTGTCCATCTTTTTTTTAGGATAAATTACATTATTGCTCCCTTAACTATGACACTGGTAACGATTCACCCCCTGAAATATGAAATCGTACATGACAAACCCTGAAATCCTACATTGTAACGAACACATCCTTCTGTCAAGTTTTATTAACGACTGTCAAGTGTTTAAAGGGTAAATAGGTAATTGTACAATTAAAAAAATTATTACTTTTATTTATAAATCCCTAAAAAGCTTCGACATTGAAACCAGGTAAATCCTTCGGCTTTCTATATCATCTTCTTCATCGAATTCTATGGCTTTGTCGATATACATTCTGTTTTAGTGCGTATTTCTCTGTATCTATATCCCTTTCAGAATCTACTTTTTCAAGAGACGATCAAATTCTTGCTCCGTCGCAGCGTGTTTTGACTATCCGATCAAATCGAATTTCTCGAGACGATGAATTCGTTCCGTCGCAGGAAAATAATCGGTTGTTGATGTGTTTCGAGCTTTCAGGATATATATATAGAGAGAGAGAGAGAGAGAGAGAGATATATATATATATATATATATATATATATATATATATATATATATGAGTTTCATAATGGAGTTCGCGGAGGATCTGATACTTCAGATGATGGAAGATCCGAAAAAGAGGGACGAGAATATAAGGAAGCACATCTACGCCGTGAAGGATCGGTGCGCGAAGACGAAGGAGATGTGGAGTTTGCCTCTCCGTCCGTACGGTTTCTGGACTCTCGAGCGACACAACGCTCAGCTCCGATGGGACGCTCAGATCAACCAAGTCGAGGGACGCAGAGACCCATACGACGACGCTTTAGCCCAGGCTTACAAGTCCAACAAAGCCTCGTCCTCTTCCTCCGCTAAATGAGGTTCGTCTCTTCAATCACTCTGTTTCTCTTTTCTGAGTATTTATTGGGTTTTGGGGTTTTTTTTTTTTTTTTTAATAGTGGCGATGATTGGTATGTTATTGGGATTTAAGTGAGGTTTGTATGATAATTGCTCTTAAAAAAGAAAATAATTAAGGGTAGTAAAGTAAATTCATTGTCCATCACAATTTCTGTCAAATACTTCTGTTAAATATTTGACAGAATGATGAGTTTCGTTACAATGTAGGATTTCAGGGTCTGTCATGTACGATTTCATATTTCAGGGGGTGAATCGTTATCAGTGTCATAGTTGAGGGGGGAATAATGTAATTTATCCTTTTTTTTTTATCTTAGGATATCTAAATGGTAATTAATTTTTGAAAGATTATCTCACAGATTGAGTGCAACGTCGTCTCAAATAGGTAAGAGTAAACAAAGTTCACATAGTGATCGATCGATCTCGTAGTGCTTCCGTAGGTAATGTTTTCAAGTGATGAACACATATCTGCTAAGTGGCTTTTTTTTCCTTTCAAAAATAAGCTTTCATAAAATAACTATTTTTATTTTACTGATAATTACATTGTAAAATTTTAGCTGTTTCACTAAATAAAAACTTACAATTTCTATAATTTTTTCAAAAAAATTCATAACTTTTGCTCTCTTATAAATCAATAGTAATTATTTGGAATTTTTTCCATGTTTAATATAATAAAAAAATTGTTTTATTTTCATTACTATCGTCGTGTGATGGGGATTGGGGTGTATGTGCAATGCATGTAGACATTGACGCAAGTATTCAACATATTATGTCACGATGACAGTAATTCGTGCAATTCATGGTTAGCATGCTTTCAACTTGCAAGCTTTCTTAGTTCGATTATCCAATCATTTTCTTTAGTTTCTTTATTATTTTTCTTTTCAGAATTCTAAAATACACGAGAGATTCACATCCATAGCCACTAGGCGCTAAGTATTGCATCATCTAATGCAAGGACAAAATCATTTAGCACTCATCATCTTCGAGGATAACTATTACAAAGTACAAAACTAAGGAACATGTGATCTATAAGTAGATAAGAATATATATACCTTCATTTTGGATATACCTACTTATAAAAGGGAAACATTAGTGTAGTCCACCTTAGCACCCTATGCTTTTCTCTCCTTTTAAATAAATAAATAAAACTTATCTGCCGGTAAAAAATAATGATATAAAATTCACTTTTGAGGTTTGCATGCGTGTAAAGAGCACGATAAGGTTGTCTTGGAGTCAATATTACAACAATCACAATCCACACCAATGTACACTTGCAACACAACGTCCTGGATCCAGCTTCTTAACTAGTCACCTCACCTATAACATCTATTGAACACGATCTTTTCAATCCTATACTTGTGTGTGTGTGTGTGTGTGTGTGTGTGTTTTTTTTTCTTTCTTTTTTCTATAACGAAATAGACAAAATCGGACATAATATACTGATATAACTTTATCCTTCAATACTGATAAAAACTATTTTAAACAGTTTTTTTTTATTTTTTTAATAATGTTTTCCAATTTTTTTAATTGTTTTGGCGTTTCATTTAGTTTATTTTATTTTTCTTTATACGATTCACAGTTTTAACTAGAATAAGGTTCGTTTATTTGTGGATATTTTTTCAAAGTGCTTGTAGAGTATACGTTAAAAAGTGGTATATGTGAAATTTCGCCAATATATATATATATATATATATATATATATATATATATATATATATATATTCATACATGCAATATATTTTTAGAGGTTATTAATAAGTATATATATATATATATATATAATTCATACATGCAATATATTTTTAGAGGTTATTAATAAGATTGTGACTTACAAAGGACCACATTGAAATGTAGCTACGTCTTACTTTTCAAATGCAGTGAGAGAAAAATAATATCGGAATGCTTTTCCGTTGTCTTTTTGTTAGCAAGTTGAGTGAGATAGACTTCTGAAAATGTAACGATATTGCCATCTGAATTACATATAGCCATCTAATTTCCCACAAAACAAATCATAATGATTTTTTTTTTTTTTGAGAAATCATATCATACTACTTATTATTACTATAATATTAAAAAAAAAAAAAAACAGATTACGCGTAGAAGATAATAAACTATAATATCACGTAGGAATTATGATAGAAAATAACACTTATAGAGCATTCTTACGATCACCACTTTACCACCTCTTTACTTTTCGTCTCGCCATATATAATCATTCTTTAGAATTTCTGATACATCACAATTACAAAAGTTGGATTACACAAGGGATATTCCACAACGGAACACAGTACCGCTGTAAAATCTATATGCTTCCACAACGGTACAGTTGTACCGTTGTGGAATCTCGGACTTTTCACAACGGGACAGTGACCCGTTGTTGGATCTCGCCGCGGCCAAACTCTTCCACAACGGTACAGTGTACCGTTGTGGGAGAGGTGTAAAGTCAGAGGTCTCGCCGCGGCGAAATTTATGCGTCGCCGCGGCGAGTTGATTCCACAACGGGACAATAACCCGTTGTTGAAATTATTTACGACATTTCGCCGCGGCCAAGGCTTAAACTCGCTGCGGTGAAATGTCGTAAAAAATTTTAGGGCTTCACTATAAAAGGCTTGAACTCGCCGCGATGAAATGTCGTAAAAAATTTTAGGGCTTCACTATAAAAGCATCATTTCGATTTCTTTTTTTCATTTTTTTCACTTTCTCTCGCCTCAGATCTTCATTTCGGCCGATTCTGCGCAATTTCTCCTCCCAAGCCCATCTCGAAACTTCGCCGCCATCTCGCCGCCGCCATCTCGCCGCCTTCCTCGCCGAAGCCAAATCTCGCCGTGTCTCTACTTTCTTTCTCTTGGTGTCACCACCCTTGCCCTCTCTCCCACCGAATTCTTTTATCAAGGTATGTTTTTAACTCAATTTCATATCAAAATCTTAATTTTCATGATTTTTTTTGTGTGATTTATAAACTAATTTAGAATTTTGGTTGTAATTTATGATATTGGGGGTGTAGATTTGGCCGAAATTAGGGTTTTCTATTTTGGGGTTTTTGTTGTAATTTATGATTTTGGGTATAATGTTATTTTAGGTTGAAAATGAGTTGTATTTTGATATTGTGGTTAAATTGAGTTCGGATTTGAGTTTGAATTTGTGTTTGTGATGAGTTTTATGTTTTATTTATTTGAATATAATGTGTTTTTATACGTATTTTTTTTGTTGAATTGAGTTTAATTTGTGTTGAAAATGATTTATTGTTCAAAAATATTGTTGAATTTTAGTTTGAAATGATTTGTTCAATTAGGTGAAAATGGGCCGTTCAAAAACCCCCGCCGATCACAAAAAAGCCGCCCCTAGCTCTTCCAGGCCCCCCACAAAAAAAAAGAGGTCTCGTCGAGCCGAACCCGAACCCGTATAATAGTCAGGTATTCACTAGCAAGGCCGCAGAAGATCGCTACGATATCCTCGTTCAACGAAGTCCGATCTTTGAATGAGGGTTGAAGGTGAGCTCAAGCACGCCTATAGGGGCTCAAATCAACAACACCATCGAAGGTTTCTCTTGGAAAAAGTTTTTTGCCACACCCGAGCACAAAACAAATGTCACTCTCACGTACGAATTCTAAGAGAACTTACCAGATCACGAGGATGATGTGGTGACGGTTCGTGGTGTAGACGTCGATTGTAGTGTCGGAGCCATCAACGCATTGCTCGGAACCCCGGACATCGAATTCGAGAATGAGGGTTACCGACAATGGTTGAGAAATCCTAATCTCGATGAAATGTTGAGTTTGTTGACTACTCCAGGAGAGAATTGGGTAATGGACAAAGAAGTTAGAAAGCTTTTCCGTAAATCATTGACGAGGTTAGACTTTTCTTCTTTTTTATGTGTATTATTTTGTCTATTGTATGTTTTAAATAGAACGGTGTTTATTTTGTCTATTGCATGTTTTAAATACAACGGTGTTTAATTTACAGGCTCGCAAAAATGTGGATTTATTTCATTTGCTCCCATCTCTTTCCGATAAAGCACTTCACCCCTCTCGACGAGGAACATGTCCATCTTTTGTTTTGTGTCATTCATGGTAACACCATCAACGTCGATCGATTCATCTACAGTTGGATGAAGAGAATCGACTACAAGAATATCAAAAATAGGTTGTCGTATCCCTCAATCATTTACGGCTTGTGTCTGAATGCCGGTGTTGGAGGCGCAAAACATGACACAACCAAGAAGTGTGGGGCGCCTATTAATGACAAGACGATCGAGAGATACATTGTCAAATAGCAGGAAGAGGAGGAAGAGGATGAAGAAGAAGATGATGAACCGTCACTCAACGAGCCACTGTTGTGTTTACAACCACCTCCGGGGTATGATCCCGTCACCCAAGAGTACATTGCTTGGTGTAACCACTACCTCGTTGGCGGGTATCAACACACCCAAGACTACATGTACCAACAAGGACAATATGGTGCCACGGCTTTCGAAGGATTGAATGAGCTGATAGGTCGATGGGACATCAATCAGGAGAATCAATAGCGGTTTCCTCCATATCCTCAATACATATACTATCAGGCGCAAGCACCGCAATGGCCACCGCAATTGCACTCCTCAGTACCCGAGGCCACCATGACCACCACGACCACCTAGGAATGACAACTGTTGCGATTTTTCCGTACGCAAGTGCACGTAGTCGCTCAAGTAGTAGAGTTCGTAAGTACGAGTCGATCCCACGAGGAAAATGTTTAATTAAATTGACAAGATTACTAGCACGAATTGAACCCAATGATTTGATGATTGTCAAGACGAATGAAATTAAAAACAATTAAAAACGGCAGATCACGATAATGAGAAAGCAAGAACTATGGCTTCACAAGTTATTCCTATGGTTTGGATTCGGGAATTAAGCACTAAACACACACTTTTATGTTTGTTAATCACGCTCACGATAATGGTAATCTAAGATTTCTCTCGAACATCTAAGAATCTAAACCTATGCCGGGATATCTTCTCTCGATCTCAACCCCTAAAACCAACGGTTAGCATTAAAAACAAGAACGTTCACACGACTCCGAAACAGCATAGCTATGTCTAGCCTAGGAATGTATCTCGGTAAATTAATCATTGTGCACGACTAACCTAATCTCTTCCGAGCATTAAGCAATCCTAATATCATGAACACGATAGCTAATCGAATTCAAGCATTACACACAGAATTAAAATAAACAAACATGATAGAGCATATGAACATTAATTTGACATGATTGAATCCATAACCATATTCCTAACTTGCTACACAATAGCCCTTAATAAACTTAGTGCATGATTGAATGGAAAATAAACGGAGATGAATATAAAGCAATCATGACTAAAAACTGAATTGTATTAATAAAAACGGGAGTTCCAAAGATTCAGAGAATAGAGATAAAAACTGTGAATGGTGAAAACGAGATTGTGGCGACGATGATTCTCTCTGAATGCTTCTTCTCTCCCGGGATTTTACGGCCGAATGAGAAAACAAAACTAAAAACAAAAGCAAAGATGTGTTTTTGAATAAACTAAAGTCTTTTTGTAGGTTTCCTAGGTTTTTCGGAGCTCATATGGGCCGTTGGATCGTATCCAACGGCTTGGATTACAATTAAAACGCGTGACAAAAAAGTGGGAATCAGGGCCTGTGCGCCGCACAGGAGCCGCACAGGTCTTCTGGGCAGCCTGTGCACCGCACACCCAACACACAGGGTGAGCGCACAGGGCTGTGCACCGCACAGGGGCCGCACAGGGCAAACGCACAGGACTCTGGAAGTTTGTGCATTGCTTGGTTCACCTTGAACCACCTATCTTGAGCTCCGAGTGTCGGAATTGAGATCCGAAAGATGTTCTAAACTCCTTGCGATTGCCCCGTCGTCCTCCGATGCTCTATTTGTCATTTTAAACTTCCAAACTCTGAAAATTAAGAAAAAAACTCCAAAACACATGAAAATGATCTCAAACTAACTTCTTTTCACTTCCGAAAGTACAAACAAACACGTTTATAACGCGCTTATCAAATACCCCCAAACTTGAATTGTCGCTAGTCCTCGAGCGATAAAATAAAACAAAATCACACAAAAGCAATAAATCTAAAAAATTGTAGAACTTGGTGTTTCACGCCTCGACCAATAATCGCTTGCCTCAACCATAATGCGTAGACTTACATACAAGTGAGAATTCATAATTTTAAACTTCAAGTCAACTACTGTATGCGAAAGAAAGATTACAAGCTCGAGTTGCCTTGACCGTTTTTCAATGCTTTCGTATCTCGCTCACTCTTGTCTCCCAAGGCTTTGCAACTCTTCCAACCCCTCTCAATAAACATTCTAAAGTCTAATTTCGTGAAATTCGGCTCAACACACCCATATGCCCCCTTTTCTCCCTTAGTCTCCACTAATCTACACACATCATTTCTAGTCAATCGGTAAGTCTTTAAGGCTTGTAATGTTAGGCTGAGGTCACGGGTAGATATGGATATTTTCACGGCTCATGGCTAAGCTAACTAGGGTCACTAATCACATCCTTAGACTCACTCAAACTCTCCTCCAAGTCAAAACTACTCGTTTAAACACCGTCAACAAACTCAAAATAAATAAACATAATATACACAACGCTAAAGATGAACGTTCTTCATTGCATTTTTTTTATTTTTTTATTTTTTTTTTCTTTTTCTTTCTTTTTTTTCTCTCTCTTTTTTTTACATAGTGAGTGAATAAAAACAACGACGGTATTTAACGAGCTTTTGAAATTTTTTTTTTTGTGACTCGGAAGATCGTTCTACGAACAAGTCATATGGAAGTGAAAAAGCGATGAAGCCCTAATTAGCTTAACAGGTTCTTTGTGGGAATGTCTTCTTTGGTTAAGCTCATTTAGTGACTTAGAACGAGATGGGTCGTGTCTGGCTTTTTCAAAAAGGGTTCTAATGGATATCCATGATCGGGTCGGCTTTTTAGGTCCACGTGGCTCATCCTAATGCTTACTTCATTTCGACTTAGATTAGTGTGTAATTTATTTCGCCTCGATTAGGAATTAGAGAAGGTTCTAGTGTGTTGTGGGTTTTTCAATCAAGTGATCGGTCAAGTTACTATCCAAGGTTACCTAAAGGGTCGAGACATGATCATTCGGGTCAAATATGGAAACTCTATAACTCGACAAATTCTTTCTCACCTAGTAGTTCATGAACAAATCTCACCTCTAAAGCTAAGGCATTACAATATCATCGGCAAGCAATATAACAATCAATCGAGACAATTCACACCACTTTCTACATAAAAACCTCAAAAACAAATAAATTATCCTAATATATACAAATCCACAAAACAAGAATCCCCCCAAACTTAAAATCTACATTGTCCCCAATGTAGTTCAAAGAGCACAAATAGGAAGAAAACTTATCTTGCGGGGGTGGTCGAACTCCCCTACTCGTTGCCGTCGCGCTCAGGCGGCGGTGAATCTTCTTTTACGCGCTCTTTTTTTTCTCCAAACCTCTTTGAACGGTTTCGGCCAGTGTCCTCACCATTTCTTTAATGTAGACTTCGACTTTGCACCCTTGTTCATACCTTTTGTTGATTTGTTTGGAGGAGCACGTGGTGGTGGCAGAGGCGCCGGAGGCATCGGAGGCTGGACTTCAATAGTCTTGAGGACATAGACTTCTTCTATCTCTTTTTCGCGCTTTTGGGCTTTGTCGATCCTAAATGTCTCTTCCTCGTTCTTCATGTGCGTTGTCAACTCGCCTTTTTGCACGTCGATGCGAGCACCACATGTGGCTAAGAAAGCCCTTCCCAAGAGTATGAGAATCTCGCGGTTTTCGTCCATGTCGATGATGTAAAAATCGGCCGAAAAAGTAAATTCTCTGGCTTTGACGAGGAGGTCTTCCACAAAGCCGCTCGGGTGCCTTATGGTCCGATCTGCCACTTGGAGAGTGGTGCGTGTGGACTTTAGTTCACCAATCCCGAGTTTGTTGAAGACGGTCATGGGCATGAGGTTGATGCCTGAACCTAGATCGCACAAGGCGTTGTCGATGAAGACATCTCCTATGGTGCACGGCAGCGTAAATTGGCCTGGGTCATTCAACTTTGGCGGGAGCTCTTGTTGTAGAAGCGCGCTACTTTTGGCTGAAAGCGCCACCATGAGCCTTTGCGGGAATGGAATTGGCGGCTCATAAGTATGGATTGCCGATGGCAGCTTAGGAGCTTCGGTGACAGAGGCAGCCTCTTCTTCTTCTTTCTTTGGGCCCTCGATGATCGCAGGGCGTTGATGTGGGATGGCGTTGCAATGCTCCCTTGGATTTACTTCGGAGGTGCTTGGAAGTATACCCTGGGGCTTTGTGTTGAATGACGCAGCCATCTGTCCCATCTTTGCTTCGAGGTTGCGCATCACCGCATCTTGATTCTGCATACACGTTTGCGTTCGGGACATGAAGGCTGTGAACATCTCCTTCATTTCGTCCTTAGGGGTTTTGTTGTTGTGGTTGGAACCCCTGTTGGTGTTGTTGCTGCCCTTGTTGTTGATTTTGGAACCCATGGGGCTGCCCTTGATTCAGGAACCCCTATTGATGTTGTTGTTTTTCTTGAGGCTGCGGTTTCCATGCCAAATTTGGGTGGTTGTTTCGTGCGCCTGTGTAGTAGTTGTTAGAATTCTGGAACGTTGGACGATTGTAGTTCCCCACGAAATTTGCATTCTCGGCCTGACACTCGTTTGCGTTCGGGCAGTCATCGGTGAAGTGAGGCCCGTTACACCAGAAACATGGCTCTGGTGCTGAGTGCATCACATGGGCTGTGGCTTGCATCTCCTTCAACTGCTTCTTTAGTTCCGCCAATTCAGCCGTCACTGCTCTAATTGCTTCCACATGAGGTGTGGATGTCGTGGCATTCGCGGACGCTGGGGGTGGCTTCATGATTCGCTTCTCCACCGGGCATTGGTCATTGCCTCGTGCCAGCTCGTTTAGGAGTTCCTGGAACTCTGTGGGTGTCTTAGTTAGCACCGTGCCTCTTGCCGCGGTGTTCACCAAAGTTTTCGTGGATGAGAGCAGCCCGTAGTAGAATATCTGAAGCTGGATCGGAAGGGTGACTCCGTGATGTAAGCACTTTCTCAGCATCTCTTTGAAGCGAGCCTATGCTTCGTGTAGAGATTCACCCTCCCATTGTCCGAAACTATGGATCTCGTTTCGTAGTCGGGCTGTCTTCTCGAACGAGAAGAACTTGGCGAAGAAGACATTGCAGAGGTCTTCCCATGATTCAATGGAGTCGGCGGGTAGCGACTTGAGCCAAGACTTTGCTTGATCGCGTAGAGAGAAAGGGAATAATCGAAGAGGAATGGCATCATCACTGATATTATGGACTTGGAAAGTATCGCATAGTTCATTGAAGTTTGCGATGTGCTCATTCGGATCTTCATTGGGGGCTCCCGAGAATTTATTCTTTTGAACCATGTTAATCATCCCCAATTTGATCTCGAAGCTTTGATTCCCTTTTACCGATGGATTCTTGATCGCCGAGCGATACCCTTGGACCGTGGGTTGCACATCCTCCATGAGTGGTCGTTCGGGTGCAGGTTCTGCCATCGTTGATTGCGTCTTCTTTGCTCGTCGATTCTTTATGCAAGTTTTCTCGATTTCAGGGTCGATCGGAAGAAGACTCGATTCACCGTCCTTTCGCATGCACATTCACAAAAGCAAAAGAGAACACGAAACTAGATGAATACAAAAGAAATAAAAGAAGTTCAAATAGTAAACTAGTTGATCTGATATTAATTAAACAAAATTTCCCCGGCAACGGCGCCAAAAACTTGTTGCGATTTTTCCGTACGCAAGTGCACGTAGTCACTCAAGTAGTAGAGTTCGTAAGTACGAGTCGATCCCACGAGGAAAATGTTTAATTAAATTGACAAGATTACTAGCACGAATTGAACCCAATGATTTGATGGTTGTCAAGACGAATGAAAATTAAAAACAATTAAAAACGGCAGATCACGATAATGAGAAAGCAAGAACTATGGCTTCACAAGTTATTCCTATGGTTTGGATTCGGGAATTAAGCACTAAACACACACTCTTATGTTTGCTAATCACGCTCACGATAATGGTAATCTAAGATTTCTCTCGAAAATCTAAGAATCTAAACCTATGCCGGGATATCTTCTCTTGATCTCAACCCCTACAAACAACGGTTAGCATTAAAAACAAGAACGTTCACACGACTCCGAAACAGCCTAGCTATGTCTAGCCTAGGAATGTATCCCGGTAAATTAATCATTGTGCACGACTAACTTAATATCTTCCGAGCATTAAGCAATCCTAATATCATGAACACGGTGGCTAATTGAATTCAAGCATTACACAGGGAATTAAAATAAATAAACATGATAGAGCATATGAACATTAATTTGACATGATTGGATCCATAACCATATTCCTAACTTGCTACACCATAGCCCTTAATGAACTTAGTGCATGATTGAATGGAAAATAAACGGAGATGAATATAAAGCAATCATGACTAAAAACTGAATTATATTAATAAAAACGAGAGTTCCAAAGATTCAGAGAATAGAGATAAAAACTGTGAATGGTGAAAATGAGATTGTGGCAACGATGATCCTCTCTGAATGCTTCTTCTCTCCCGGGATTTTGCGACCGAATGAGAAAACAAAACTAAAAACAAAAGCAAAGATGTGTTTTTGAATAAACTAAAGTCTTTTTGTAGGTTTCCTAGGTTTTTCGGAGCTCATATGGGCCGTCGGATCGCATCCAACGGCTTGGATTGCAATTAAAACGCGTGACAAAAAAAGTGGGAATCAGGGCCTGTGCGCCGCACAGGGGCCGCACAGGTCTTCTGGGCAGCCAGTGCATCACACACCCAATGCACAGGGTGAGCGCACAGGGCTGTACACCGCACACGGGCCGCACAGGGGCCGCACAGGGCAAACGAACAGGACTCTGGAAGTTTGTGCATTGCTTGGTTCACCTTGAACCACCTATCTTGACCTCCGGGTGTCGGAATTGAGATCCGAAACATGTTCTGAACTCCTTGCGATTGCTCCGTCGTCCTCCGATGCTCTATTTGTCATTTTGAACTTCCAAACTCCGAAAATTAAGAAAAATACTCCAAAACACATGAAAATGCTCTCAAACTAATTTCTTTTCACTTCCGAAATTACAAACAAACACGTTTATAACGCGCTTATCAACAACGACGACAACGAGTAAACTTTTTTTTTTATGTGTTTTTTGAAACCTTCTAAGTTTAATTATTGTTTTCAAGTTTTTTTATGTGTGTGAGATTTAAATATTTATGTCTTTATGTGTGTTCTGAGATTGTTTGATACTTGTTTCAGTTTTTAATTTATGTTTGAGACTCGTTATGGTATTGTATGAATTTGTGTTTGAGACTTGTTATGGTATTGTATGGATGATTTGAGTATTTAAAATTTATGTATTGATAGTGTTAAATATTACTTCAGATAAAAAAAAGTAATAACTAGATTATTTGTAAGTTAACAAACTCAAAAAAATTCAAAATCATACATTATCGCCGCAGCCAAGCAGCATATAGCCGCGACCAAGCTTTACTTTGGTTGCGGCCAGGTAGGTTAGCCGCGACGAGTAATATATACAGCCGCGGCGAGATAGGTTCCCAGAAAAACATGTACTCTGGAACTTATTTCGTCGCTGCCACGTTTCTTGTTGGCTGCGGCCAGAAATTCTGGCCGCGGCGTGGTTTATACCTGGCCGCAGCGGAATGTGTTCCTAAAAAACATAGATTCTGGTGATGATGCTAATGACGAGATGTTAATGACGAGTTGCCTAGTGTCCTACGTCCCACAAATGAAGAGGAAAATATTGGTGATGATGAAGAGATGCCTAAGGCTGATGATGAAGAGATGGCGAAGGGTGGTGATGAAGATATGGCTAAAGGTGGTGATGAAGACAAGGCTAATGAAGCGACTACTACTACAAAATACATATTAGAAGTCGCTATATTTGTGTCGGGTACATTTTTGAGCGACGCATAAAATAATTTTTTGGAACTCGTTTGACGTGGAAAAGATTAAAATTAAAGCATTTTAACTTGATTGGGCCATGTGGCCTGGCGTCGCTCAAAAAGCAAGCGACGTGGGGCTTGGCTCGCTTTTGAGCGATGCCAGGCCACGTGGCACCTGGCGTCTCTCGCTTTTTGAGCGACTCCAGGCCACGTGGCACCTGGCGTCGCTCGCTTTTTGAGCGACGCAATGCCACGTCCTTTTAAAAAAAAAATGCATAAGTCTCTAGATTTCTCACAACAGTTTTCACTTCATCTTCTTCTTCGACATTTTCTCTCCAAAAACCGAAAATCCTCCATTGAAACCCACCTCCACCACCACTACACATCTCCACCGACGGACTTCCATACATCTCTAGCACTTTACTCCGGCCGGCGTCGTGGTCTTGGTGAATGTTTTCGGTCGTGACTCACGGGTAAGAGATTAGTTTTAGGGTTTTTTTAGGTTTTTTGTTTCTTTTTTGTTTTATTTCATAATGTTATGAGTAAATATTCTTAGGTTTTTTTTATTGATTTTGTTAATAGCCGGTGTGAAGGACGTAGATTTGTTGTTATTTACCACCGTCCCCGCGCCCGTAGTCGCCGCCGGTCCCTCCGCCCCTCTTCCGTCCGGTCGCCGTCGTCGGGCTTAGGTAGAGTTTTTTATTTTTATTTTTTTTATTTTTATATACATTTTATTAAATTTGTTGTTACATAATTTCAGCCTCTCATTAACTTGTGGACACCTTTAATCCGGTTTTCACTCGCCGTCGCCGCCGTCGCCCGTTTTAGCATCCAAGTAAGTTTTTTATTTTATTTTATAAAATATCATTTTTTTTTTTACATATTATATTCAGCGTCGCTTGAAAATTGTGTGTCACTAGAGAATATAAATGATTATTTTTTGTGTTTTTGATATATGTATCAATATGTTATGTTTACTAGTAGTTTAGGTAGACTTTAGACGTCGCTTTTTCTTTGTTGGACATGAATTGTGTGTGAATTGTGTGTGAATTTTTTTTGTTTTGTAACGATTAAATAAGTTATGTTTAGCTAGTAGTTTAGACTTTAGATGTCGCTTTTTTTTGTTGCACTGAATTGTGTGTGATTTTGTTGCGTTGAGATGATCAAATATGTTATGTTTACTAGTAGTTTAGATGTCTTTTTTTTTAAATTGGGTTTAATTTTTTTGTATAGCTTTATTATGGATAAGTTATGGATGTCGGCTCGTAGAGATTCAAACCAATATGTGGATGGTGTGAGAAAGTTCTTGGACCATTGTCTTAGTGTATGTGAAAACATAGAGAGAATTCCATGTCCGTGTGTTGAATTGGGAATTTAAGCTTTGGTAACATTACTACCCTAAAAGAACATTTGATATGTAAGGGTATCGATCAAAGCTATAAGATATGGATACACCATGGGGAAAATTATGTGGCAGAACATAATGTTGTCGTTCAAGATAATTCCAATGAAGAAGACGTTGATGCCCCTTACATTGCTGAGATGGTTAATGATTTGCAAGATGGACTTCAAGACAATCCCGACGAGCTTTATTCTCTTTTAAGTGACGCTGAAACTCCTCTATATTCTGGTTGTGTCAAGTTCACCAAACTTTCAACCTTAATAAGGTTATTTAACTTAAAAGCCAAATACGGATCGAGCGATGTTATGTTCTCAGAACTTCTTGGCTTGCTAAGAGATATATTGCCAGAAAATAATCAGATACCCTCGTCTGTATATGTGGCAAAAAAAAAACTCTAGCGGCTATTGGTTTGGGATATAAGAAAATCCATACATGTCCAAATGATTGCATCCTTTACCGTAATGAGTATGAAATTCTTGAGCAGTGTCCCATGTGTGAAGCTTCTAGGTGGAGCAGAAAAAGGATACAGAAAAGAAATCTAAAATCCCTGTAAAACTATTGTTGCACCTACCAATCATTCCGCGTTTTCGTCAATTATTACGAAATCCTAAGCACGCTCAAAGTTTGACTTGGCATGCTAACCAAAGGATCGATGATGGAAAGCTTCGATACCCCGCAGATTCGCCTGCCTGGAAACACGTTCGGCAAAGAGTCTAGAAATCTTCATCTCGCTCTCTCATCCGATGGTATTAATCTACATAGCCTACAAAGCAGCAGACATAGTTGTTGGCCCGTGGTTCTTGTGACGTATAATCTCCCACCTTGGTTGTGCATGAAACGCAAATTCATGATGTTATCTCTACTTATCTCTGGTCCCAAACAACCAGGTATTGACATTGATGTGTATTTGGCTCCATTGATAGACGAACTGAATTTGTTGTGGGAAACTGGTGTCCAAGCTTTTGATGGACATCTTAAAGAGGAATTCATACTTCGAGCTGTTCTGTTATGGACTATAAATGATTTCCCGGCTTATGGAAATTTATCTGGTTATTCTGTCAAAGGCTTTAAGGGATGTCCGATTTGTGCAGACGATACTAAAGGTGAATACCTGAAATATGGGCAAAAATTTGTGTATATGAATCATAGACGCTTTTTACCATTAAATCATCGTTTTCGCAGATGTCAAGCGGTGTTTAATGGAAAAAAAAAGAGTTTCGTATAGTTAAAAAGCCACTGTCAGGAGTTGAAACCTTTAATATGTTGTCGAAGATGAAACTTAGGCCTCTGGGAAAAATCATGAAAAAGACGAAGAGTGATACGTCTGTAAAGAGGAAAAGAGAGGAGAAAGTAGTCTACGACGAAGGAAGTTGGAAGAAGAAATTGATATTCTTCGAGTTAGAGTATCGGAAGCATCTACTTGTGTGTCATAATCTTGATGTCATGCATATTGAAAAGAATGTGTGCGATAGTGTCATTTCTACACTTCTTAACATTCCGGGAAAAACAAAAGATGGTGTATTGTCGCGGCGAGACTTGGTTCATATGGGAATCAGAACTGATTTAGCTCCGAAGGAGAATGGAAATCGTACGTATCTACCACCATGTTCTTTTACTCTAATGAGAGAGGAGAAAAAGAAGTTCTGTCAAACATTGTTTGATATTAAGGTGCCCGAGGGAAATGCAGCTAACATCCGAAGTTATGTGTCTTTGGAGGAGTTGAAAGTATTTGGACTCAAGTCTCATGATTATTATGTTATTATGCAACATCTTTTGCCCGTGGCCATTGAGTCGATGCTCCCAGACAGATTGAGAGATGCCGTTATACGACTCTGTGCGTTTTTTAACATTCTTTGTTCCAAGGTTGTTGATACATCGATACTTGACGAGCTTCAATCTGACATTGTGACCACGTTGTGTAAATTGGAGCAATATTTTCCACCATCATTCTTCGACATAATGATTCATCTTACAGTGCATTTGGTGAGAGAATTGCAATTGTGCGGACCTGTGTATCTTCGATGGATGTATCCTTTTGAGAGATTCATGCAAGTGTTAAAAGGATATGTAAGAAACTTAAATCGACCTGAAGGATGTATCGTTGAAGGATACTTGACTGAAGAATCTATGGAATGTTGTTCTGAATACTTGCACGATTTGGAAGCTGTTGGACTTCACACTGATGTTGTTCGAGATAGTGTTACAAGTAAAGACATAAACAATGGGGTCGTTTGTTCGGTTACCTATACACAGCTTTTGCAAGCGCATCATACGATCTTAGAGAACTCCGATTTAGTTCAACCATTTATCGAGTAAGTTATCAAACTTTATATTTTCCTATATTTTTAATCTTATATATATATATGTATATGTATATTTTAACTTCTAATCTTAAAAATGCAAAGAACACATGAATTTATTGCAACATACGTCGACAAATAAAACTCTGAAATGGATACAAAACGAGCACGTGCGCAGATTTTCAAAATGGTTAGAAGAGAGAGTTTTGACAAAGAACGATGCTATCTGTACACTTCGTTGTTTATCAAAAATACCGAGTACAAAAGTTATCAATCGTTCAGGTTACATCATTGATGGTGTACGGTTCAGCACAGAGGAATGTGATCGTAAGAGAGTCACGCAAAATAGCGGGGTGAGTTTGGTTGCGAAGACTATGCAGATATCGAGTGCAAAAGACACAAATCCCATATATTCAGACATGATATACAACGGAATTATCAAAGAGATATGGGAAATCGATTACGTGTCCTTTCGTCAGCCGGTTTTTTTGTGTGATTGGGTTGAGAGTAATAATGGAGTTAAAGTGGACAAGAATGGATTTAAAGTGGTAGATCTAAATAGAATCGGTCATCGTAAAGAACCGTTCATGATGGCGACACACGTACAACAAGTGTTCTATGTTCGTAGTCAGAGGAGGTCAAGATGGTCATACGTATTCGCTACGCAGAGTATATATTACGCAAATGAACTTCAGGATGAAGTGCATAATAATGATATTTTAGCTAAAACGTTAACTCATATCAAAGGTCTATGTTCAGATGATGATATCCTGGTTGACAACGAGGAGTTATTGTATTTACGTGAGAATGGAGAGGGCATTTATGTAGATTAAAAATATGATGAAGTAAGTTCATTCGTTTAAGAGAATCGTGAACAATATGATGTTATTATAGAATTATTATCGATTAATAATTATTGATTGTTTGTGCAGGTTTAACATGTCCGACAATGAAGCTTTCGATTCCGATGATGCTGCACCTAGTGAGAGAGAAAAAAGAAGTCTAACGAAACTCCCGGCGATAGTACATGCGAGGAGTCAATGAACTAGACTCGGAGTTGACGTGGACGAGTATGGAGCGCCTATCGGTGATAAGGCAAGAAGCTTTGCAAGCTTTTTGGGTGTTCAAGCTAGAAGAGTGTCCATACTTTACGATGATTGGCGCAAAGTTCCTCTCCACCTTAAGAATATAATGTGGAATGATATTCATGTAAGTTTTTCTTTTAGTATAAAACTATTTGTATGATGTTTACATAATTGTTTAGTATCTAACACTCATTTATCAGACAACCTTTGAAATCGACGTTACTTACCGACATGTGGCAATGAAAAAAATTGGAAAAATGTGGCGTAATTTAAAGAATAGGTTGACATGCGAGATCTACAATAACATTAAAGAGGACATTAATCCGGAAAGTTTCGCAGAGTATCACGAAGATGAGTACGGTATTCCAAAAGATGATTGGATCAAATATGTGAAGAAGCGGCTAAGTTCGGAATTTGCGGTAAGTTATTATGTAACCATTTTTCTTAAATACAATCTAGTTCTAACAATTTACGTTTTGACTTAGGAACTTCGAAAAGTGCAACAAGGGAGAAAGAAGATAGACACTACTCCACATCGACTAGGGCAAACATCATACGCGAAGTTACGAGAGGAAATGGTATCTTATTTTTCATTAATAGTATATGTATTGTCCCATTTTTGTATATACTTACTATAATTCATGTTCTTAACATAGAGGAAGAAGCATCCATAGGGAGCTATACCAGATCGTGCCTCGGTTTGGATAGAGTCACACAAAAATGCCAAGGGAGAGCTTGTAGATGATGCACTAGGCGTTCAAAAAGAAATTGTGAGTAAAATGTGAACTTTGTTCGAATGATTTATTGAAATGATAATATGTGTTAATAATATGTGTTTTGTAGGCTCGGCTAAATGCACTAAAAGAAGGGGGAGGTTTACAAGAAGTTGGAAGGGCTGATATTTTGTCAATGGCTATTAACAAGCCCGAGTACAGCGGACGTGTGCGAGGAGTCGGGGGAACCACTACACCGACTAGCTATTGGGGAAAATCCTCACAAAGTAGAAAATAAGCAGAACTTCAAAGTAAAAAAACATCACATGGCGATCCTAGAGCAAAATAAGCTTCTTGCTGAGCAAGTTAGACAACACGCAGAAGAAAGAAAGATTTTTTTAAGAGAAACTGCGAAATTTAGAGCAAGAGAGGCGAGAAGGTTGGAGCAGGGGACCGTCTTTTCAGTTCTCCCCAGATTTCAGTATTCCTTTTCAACAATGGCAACAAGCTCCTTCCTATCATAGAGATTTCAGTTCTCAGTTTCATATGCCTCAACCACACTATACTCCCCAACATACTCCGTTTCAGGTGCCGCAACAACATGATACTCCACATCCTCATCAGGTAATAAAATCAAGTAGTTTTGGTATATCATATTATTATATATCAAATAATAATATAAATTTTACTATCGTTAAACTAGGAGACATTTATGGAAGAACCCGAAGCCTCAGTCGGGCGCAGATAAAAGGCAACCAAAGGATCGAAAAAGAAGGTTCTACATCCGGAAATGAAAGACAAAGGACCACCTCACACACCTCATGTTTCTCCTAATCCTCCGTCTTTTAGTTCTCCATTGTTTGCATCACAAACACCACAAACTTCACAACCACGTCAGGTAATAAAATCAAGTAGTTTTGGTATATCCTACTAGCATATATCAAATAATAATATAAATTTTATCTTGGCTAAACTAGGAGACGTGTACAGAAGAACCCGGTCCCTCAGTCATGCGCAAACAAAAGGCAACCAAAGGATTGAAAAAGAAGGTTCCACATCCAGAATCCAAAGAACAAGGATCACCTCGCACACCTTTTGTTTCTACTAATCCTCCAGATTTCACAGATGAGGAGTTAATAGACTTTCTGGTCGCCGAAAATGTCTCACCACAACCGCCGCCACGCAAATCTAAGATTAAGAGACCCAAAAAACCCGTTAATCCACATGGAGCGGAGCCGTACGTGCCATCTCCAATTGCTGAAAATGCGACACGTACTCCAACTACTAAGGTTAGTACATTTGTCGTGACTTGTTTGTAATAGCTCAAATACAATATAATTACTGTTTATTGTCTTATAGGAAACTACTTGTTCGCTTGCAATTGAGATCATCGGCAATATCGTCACATCGGGAATTTTGATGATCGATGAGAACTCGAATCCCATGATGCACACGAGGCGTCTAAATGCAGAAAATGTCAGAGTTGGAGTGATGTTTGTAGAACACAAGAACATGACGATCCACTTCCCATTCTTGTAGATGACGAGATGGTGATTCTATCCGACGCGATAAAATCTATTGTTGCATGGCCAAAGAGACTAATTATACCAGATGATGAAAAAGTAAGTATATTTTGGTTTTTGATTATATTATATATTACTATAGATGTAATTGAAAGTGTATGCAGGTTATCATATGAAGCTCGAAGAAGAAAGGCAAATCAACTCCGGTCGCGCTTAGAACGCAACCAAAATCTCACCCACCGCCTCCTCCGACTGTCCCACTCACTCAAGATATCGCTAATCCAATTACGACATTGTTGGATATTGTGGCAAACTCTACAGACGATCATTTATACACTATGGACAACGATCCTGTAGTATTTGGCACTCCTGCGGATTTAATGGTTTTTAAAGAAGATATTGAACAGTTCTTAGCATCCGAGGAGATTGGAGCCACAACTACTATGATATACATGAGGTATGTATACTAAAAAAATTATTTATTTTAATTACGGAAAATCGTATATAACTTGTTCATTGATTAGGGACTTGTACGCGAATAATTGACAAGTCGAATATCGATTTGTGAACCCGGAGGAAGTTGCAATCGATGTTAGACCTAAGAGCTTCGATGATCGAGTGAATCATATTGCATCTCGGTTGGATGTTTTGAGAGGAACACAAATATTGCTTATGCCATGGAACTATTCGTATGTTCGTTAATGAGTTATTATATTTTTTTTCAAATTGTTTATAAGTTAAGAATTTTGTTTATTTAGGAGGCATTGGATACTTTTGGTCATGGACGGAGATGGTAATGTGTACCATTATGATCCTCTTCATCATGCTATTCCGAGTGATCTAAAATCCGTCCTCTCAATGTAAGTAGTAACTTTTTTTTTTTTATCGTATATGACATTAAACAACTACAATTATATTGTGCATTTAGACTTATTAAACTTATCTTATGTAGAGCGTATGGAAGATATTTTAACCTGCCGTTGAATGTCACTTGACATAAAGAAAAGGTACTATAAAACATACATAATTTTAATATAAATATGTTCATAAAAATGATGTATTTTATCATAGGGCCCGAAATAACCTTCAAGTACGGAGTGCGGATATTTTGTCTTACTCACGATGAGAGATTTTTTTAGAAGGAGATCATTCCGTGATACCCTCGTACATGTAAGTATCTAATTAATAGAGTTTCTTAGTATGGTATGTATGTTTATTAATATGCTTATTTATTTTGATTTCAGTTGCGATCGTTGCAAACTTACAGTGATACCAAGATGGAAGAACTTCGACAAGATTATGCTAGAATTATTGTGGATGGTATGTTGATGTCTTTATATTGAACTATGATGCGTTAAGATATAAAAAGGGTAAACTGATTGTAAAAACTACGTTAATACTGTTATTTTGTTATGTTCAAAAACTTGATTATGAAATTTAGCACGAAAAATTTGAGTTGTTTTTATCTTTTTTCTGGTTGGTTTGAGTATTGTTTCGTTTGTTTTGTTGCAGGAAAAATAGTGGGCAAACGTATTTTTTAAATATTTAAAAAAAAAAATTCTAGCATCCCTCAAATAAAAAGCGACGCCAGCCTGGTGTGCTCAATTTCTGAGCGACGCCAGCCCGGAGTCTCTCAAAAATTAAGCGACTCCAGAAAACTAGCGTCGCTTAATTTCTGAGCGCTCCAGGCTGGAGTCGCTTTTTTTTTTTTTTTTTTTTTTTTTCTGAGTGACGCCAGGCTGGAGTCGCTTTTTATTTGAGCGACTCCAGGTTATAAAGCGACACCGATAAAAAGAGCGACGCCCAATTAAAAAAAAACCGTCAATCCGACGTGGCGCTTACGTGGAGCGTCGCTCGGTCATAAGCGTCGCCCAAATCTTTGGGCGTCACTAACATATGCGTCGCTCAAAAAACGATGCCCAAAATATAACACGTCATTTTTTGACCGACTCTAAAAGGGTATTTTGCAATAGTGGACGTCTTTACGTAATTTTCAATTTTTTAATACAAGTAATAAAGTCAAATATTTTTATACTTTTTTTAATAACATTAGTGAATTTATTAGATAAAAAATCTCAACATGAAGTTGTCGTGGATCTCAATGTTGATGTCATAGAGCGTCTGCATGTTAATCCTCTAATTATGGACAAACCCGATAGTGTTCGAGCAAGTTGCTCAATGAATCCAACCACGTCGGTGACACCGTGTTCAGATGAAAGCATCGAATGCATTCTCCTCCTCGATGATTTCATGAATGGAGGCACGGTTCGTGTAGCAAATGGGCGAGCGTACATGAAAGCCGAACACGTTCATTTTTCATCTTTGGAGGATGTAAACGTACGAGTGAGCATTGCGACGGCTTTGATTAAGAAATTTTTTTTGTCGATTCCCACCGATGAAGCCAAGACTATTGAAGAAGCCGTAGGGGGATTCGTTAAGTGGCCAAAGAGATTAGTAGAAATTGAAATTGCAAAAGAGAGTCGCGGCCCGGTTGTCACACAGGTATTGAAGGTCGGTGGTGATAGTGAACCTAGAGCCGATGACGATAAGAAGATCTCATATAAGTTGATTAATCCAAAGTTTCGATTGCTCGCCCAACATGTCAATCGAGTAATGTTACCGAAAGGGGATTCAATCAGTGTCAAAGTTTGTGCAAGTATCGCCGTAGAGCTTATTCCGGTGATGTTTGACGATGTTAAAGAATTTCTTAGATACGAAGAAATAGGCGCGTCACACATAACGGTTTACATTGGATAAATATTTCTTTTATATTCTTTTTCTTATATCAATATACAATATTTCATTTTATTAACTAATTCAATAATTGTTTTTCGTAGTTATCTACAATCCATATTAGACAAAAATAAGCGGAGTGAAGTAATGTTTTGTTGAAGCGAGTTTGAGTTGCTACCTCCAAACCAACAACGATGAGGCCCATTTGTCCGAACGCGTCAAGCAAATCGGCAAAATAGTACGAAATTGCAAACCAAAACAACTAGTTTTGATGCCGTACAATTTAAATGATCACTGGATGTTTGTTGTCTTCGATCTTTGGAAAGATCAAGCAATGTTCTTCGATCCGTTGAAAAATAAAATCCCATTGGATTTAAGGAAGTTGATAAAAAGGTAAATTAATTACATGTTATTTGAAGTATTTCATTTACACAAATATTTGTTTTCTAATTTTTTTTTGTTGGGCGTATAAGGATTTTTTCGGATTTCAAGCTTGACAATCAAGATGCCCGAAGTAACGGTCAATCAACCTTAATCACAAGTGCCTCGGTCCTAGACAAATCGGAAACACGGAATGCGGGTATTATGTCTTAAGTTATATGCGTGATATTGTTGGAGTTGGTATAGATAAATTACAAATGAAGAAGTCATATACACCGGATAACTTAGAGAAAGTTCGAGAAGAGTGGGTGTTATACGTACAAACTTTTATAGAATGTGAATATTAGTTTAATTTTGGATATAGATATTTGTTTTGGATGTTTTGGATATATTTGGTTTTGGATGTTATGGATGTAATGGATATTTGGTTTTGGATATATAATTTTATTTTCAGGTTTTTTAATTGGAAAACAAAAAAAATAGCTCTCACGTGCAATTTGGCCGCGGTGTGTAATAATTTGGTCTCGGCAAATTTTCCTGGGAATTCATCTTGCCGCAGCCAAAAGTATACCTTGCTGCGGCGAGAGTTTTTTAAAAACTCAATACATATTCCTCGCGGTCACGTATATATTTCGCCGCGGCGAACTCTTCCACAACAGTACTACCGTCCCATTGTGGAAGATCTCGCCGCGACGAATACGTAACGTTGCCGCGGCGAGAAACCAGAAACTAAATATTTTTAATCCTCACAAAGATCTTAACAAAGCTTGCCCAAAAGATTGTTTTCCACTCCCGCACATCGAACAACTGGTCGACGCCATGGCAAGACATGAACTGCTAAGTTTCATGGACGCCTATTCGGGCTATAACCAGATACGGATGCACGAGCCCGATCAGATCAAGACGACCTTCGTCACTGATCGTGGCCTCTACTGATACTCGGCCTCATTGTTGGAGGCTTGGAATCCATAGTGAAGGGCGTAGCGTAACTTTTCCCGGTCGGGATTGGTTAAAATCATGCCAGCGCCGGCTCCTTGGGCATTAGATGCTCCGTCTACGTGTAATTCTCAGATGGGACCCGTAGGGTCAACCTTCCTCTTTCGAGCCGACAAGCAGTCGGTCGAGTCGTCTTCTGCTCTTCCGCGGCCACGTATGACATTGGCCACGGCAAACTCTTCCACAATGGTACAACCATACCGTTGTGGAAGAGTTCGTCGCGTTCCATACGTGGCCGCGGCGAATTTGCAAAAAAATGATCCATTTTTTCACAACGGGACTGTCCCGTTGTGAAAAAATGGAGGTTTCCACAACGGTACTGTACCGTTGTGGAATCACTAAGATTCCACGACGGGACGAGTACAGTTGTGGAATCATTACACAGCGGAGGATTCCACAACGGTACAGAACCGTTGTGGAATCATTCCACAACGGTATTGTACCGTTGTGGAATCCCCAGTTTGTAGTAGTGCATTTTTTAATAATAAATTTGGTGCCCAGATGACATAAAGGTTAATTGCTAGAGCGTACATGAAAATAAAACAGAACATATGAACAACCCACTTTCTGATTCAAACCAGAATTAGTGGACCATGTAGGTTGAAATTAAATTATTTTGACCAATATGAACGGAATGCACTAAATTTTGGACTTGTTCATCAAGTTGGCGAGAAATTTATTAACTTCAGAATTTTTAAATATCTATATATATGTATTAAAGTCTAGAATTTGCAATGTGATAAAAAAAATTCAAACTAACGAAAAAATAAATTGACTAAAAACGTAAAAACTAGTGAAAATAAAGAGTGAAACAAACCCCTCATGGTCTCACACCTGACTGACCAGTGTGTAACATTCCAAGGTATTGATATAATGTAACATTGTGTTGGAAAATGTAGGACATACTGCTCCATATTATATAACGAGTAATAATTCCTTGGACAGAATTCCCGATTGAGTCGCAGGAAATTTCCTCGCAGTCATAGATATAAAAGTCATAGCCAGACTAATAATCGGGGGAATAAATTACGGATGAAAAATATAAAAGTCTTAGATATTAAGCGCATGCACATGTATCCAAGAAAGATCTATGGAAAGATATTCCGTGTGTGTCTGTCTTTGTGTATGTTTTGCTATGTAGGTTCGCTTGAATGTATTTCACACACACACACACACACACACACATATATATATATATATATTAAAAAATTATAAATTTTATTTTATGGGATTTCAAAGACAATTATTAACGCAGAATAGAAGGAAGTATATATTGAAAAAATAAAATTGAGAAGAAAACGGATGTGTCCTTGGAGTTGAAATGCCAGACATTTAAACTTAAGAGAATGGATTTCATTACATTACCATACTTCTGCAGATATTAAATGGAAATTGTGTACGTTGTATTGAAAATGTAGACATTTTCCTTCTAAAAGTTCCAAGTTTATAAGATCCAGCGACTAAAGGTCAGCACATATATCGTAATTCATGCAATAGTGTAAATTCACTATTTAATTTTATTTATTTATACAGATATTAAATGGAAATTGTGTACGTACGTGATATTGAAGATGTCGATATTTAGGGGTGGCAATTTGGGGCCGTACACGAGACACGACACGGTTACGACACGGTGTAAATGAGTTTGGGTCGACCTTAAATGGATCTAAGTCCATCCGTGTCGAACACGATTAAATAACGGGTGAACACGACACGAAAACGATAACCCATTGGGACCCAATTAGACACGAATATTAAATGGATTGTTAATTGGTAAACACGATCAAGACCCATAATGATCCAATGTATTGTGTTTGAACTTCTCTTTTGTATTAAAAATATTATGTTGGTGGCCTAATTGATTATATGGAGTATTTTTATTAATTACTTATTCTGACTAATTTGTTATTTAATTTGATTTAGAGAATTTCAATATTTTGAAGTAAACATGTCTAAGGGCCTAAATCGATTCGCGTGTTCAAATGGGTTTAGTGGTCTAAATGAGTATGTGGGTCTAAGTAGGTTCGTGGGGTTACATAGTCCATTAAGACACGATTAATAAATGGGTTTTAGTGGGTTGAGTAGGTTTGGCAAAAATATAGTGGGTCGTGTTTGAGTTTTGCTCTTAGACACGATTAATAAATGAGTCGTGTCTGGATCTGTCAAAAAATACATAAAAACGAATAAGACACGGCACGAACACGACACGTAACTCGAATTGCCACCCCTTCCATCTAAAAGTTTGTTTATAAGATCAAGCGACTAAAGTCAGCACATCGTAATTCATGCAATAGTGTAAATTCACTATCTTATTTTATTTCTTCATATACATTTGAATTTTTTTTTTAACTTATTTACAGTCGATGGAGATTGAACTCACGACCTACAATTTAGAAGTGATGTAGAATTATCACTAGATCAACCTAGATACTACATTATATATTTGAATTTTCATCCTTCGATTTAAAAAGAATAGACATCTCTTATCATAATATATGCTTAATGTTATGAATTCTTGTAAATCACGTAAAAATGTGAGTGTGAAAGAGAGTACAAAATATAAATGAATCATATGAAACTTGATGAAGAAATTTACATGAGTATAGGTCACTTTTTTTATTCTTTAAATGTATATATTATATGCGAAAGAAAATAACATTTTAGTATACCGACAAATTAATTCTATCGTCCAACAAATTAATTTTGAAAATGAACACAAGTAAAGATAAATAAAGTAGTCAAATGATTCTATCGTCCAACAATTTAATTTGCAAATGAACACAAGAAAAGATAAATAAATAGTCAAATGAAAGATTGTGAGCTTGTAACTAAGTCATCTAATCCAACACCTAATAAGCCATAGATGCCCACGAATCTAGACATTTATATATAAATAATAATTGAGGTTTATATTTCACACAGCATATAGTATACAGGTCAAATTCCGTTTCTCCCTCCCAGAAGCACAACGAAATAAATCTTAAAGTGTGCGGGTCCCACATTGTAGCTGTAAAGAGGTCGAAAAAAACAAAACAAAGCCATCATTTTCTTTTTAGCGACACAAAACCTAAAAAGAAAAGTCCAAATCGACAACCTTCCCAAAGGAAGACCACTGTCCCTCCTCGGCCGCCTTGTCGTGCCCTTGACCGTACGTACATACAACTCTCTCTCTCTCTCTCTCTATTTATATATATATATATATATCACTTGTTGTATACAGTCACTTTCCCAACTATTATATATAGTCACCAATATCAACAACACCGTGAGAGACCACGAAATACAATACCACATATTTCATATAACTCTGCTCTAGAGAAAGATAAAATAAATGGAACAATCAGAAGTATCAGTTATCATCAACACTACTGATACTGAGAAGCCAAGTAATGCCTCCGATCACCAACAAGATCCAACGGTCACGAAACAAATGTTACTCCCCATCCTAACGAAATTCCACGCTGGCTATTTCCGGATCAGCCTCTCCCTCTGCGGCCAAGCCTTGCTGTGGAAAGTCCTCGTCACCGACGCCCGAGAGAACCCCCACGCGCTCAGGAGAATATTCCGGTGGGTCCCACTGACGGCGTTCAGCTTCCTGTGGTCCCTCGCTCTGTTCGCGCTCGCCTCCCAGTCGCTGCTGTACTTGCTCCGGTGCGTCCTCCGGCCACGCGCCGTGAAAGACGAGTTCCTCCACCGCGTGGGAGTGAACTACCTCTTCGCTCCCTGGATCTCCTGGCTCCTGCTGCTTCAATCCTCGCCGTTCGTTTCTCCGGAGAGTATTTACTATCGTGTCCTCTGGTGGGTGTTCGCGGTGCCCATAGTGGTCTTGGACGTGAAGATCTACGGCCAGTGGCTAACCAAGGGGAAGAGGTTTCTGTCGGCGGTGGCGAATCCGGCGAGTCATCTTTCCGTCATCGGAAACTTGACGGCGGCGAGGGCCGCGGCGAGGATGGGGTGGCACGAGACGGCTCTGTGCATGTTCGCTCTCGGCGCGTCTCATTATTTGGTTGTCTTTGTCACTCTCTATCAGAGGCTCTCCGGGAACGAGGGGCTTCCGGCGAAGTTGAGGCCCGTGTATTTTCTTTTCGTCGGAGCTCCGGGAATGGCCAGCCTGGCGTGGTGCACGATCGCCGGAGAGTTTGACATTGCTGCTAAGATGTTGTTCTTCCTGTCCCTCTTCCTTTTCATGTCTTTGGTGAGTAAAAAAAAAAAAAAAAGAGAGTCGTGTATAATTTTTTTTATTTTTTTTTTAAGTACTAGGATCTTTAGTAAAGAAAATAGACATTAAGTATAGTATTTATTTGAACATTTCTAACTAATCGTACTAAAAAGAAAAAGATATAGGTTATATTCACATGTGTAAAACTATAATTGTCCTAGTGTTAGTTTTTTTTTTTTTTTTTTTTTTTTTTTTTTTTTTTTTTTTTTTTTAAAGAGAAGTATTTATTTGATTTAATTCTACTACATGCAGTCTACATATTGATATTTAAAGTTAGTATCCAAATTTCTTCCGAAAATCCAACTTCTTAAGGTGAAAAATGATGTCTAAACAAAATTGCTTACGTGTTCAAAGTTCAAACACATGATATATATAGCCCAAAACATGTAGGGCATGTAAAAGATTTTGTGTTACATGACGCCAGCTGAAAAAGACACTTTCATAAGCAAAAACAGCCGCAAAAATGAAAAAGTGGACTTGTTAATTTTTACTTTCGTATACGACGTAACGTAAAATGACAGATTTCTAAATTTGTGTTTTTTTTTTTGGTTGGTAATTAAGGTATCGAGGCCGGTATTGTTCACAAAGGCTATGAGAAAGTTCCACGTGGCATGGTGGGGGTACTCGTTTCCAGTGACGGTGTTGGCTTTGGCCTCCGTGGAATACGCCGAGGAAGTGAAGCTCGTGACAGCTCATGCAATGATGATCGTTTTGGCTGTGTTTTCCTTTTTGCTCTGCTTTGTGTTGATTATCGTCACTGCTTTTCACTCCAACATGTTGTTACCTGATAGTGATTCTCATCACACTAGTGCTTTTAATCACAATAATAATAGTCCTATCAATACTACTTCTAAACCTACAAGATGTGACATCACTTGATGAGCATATATATACATATAAATATTAGACCCTATATTTTTAATTTTTAATTAGCTAGGGAGATTGTTAAATAATTTATTAATAGCTTAATTAATTTTGTAATGTGTATGAAGATATCAAGATCATTATTGAGATTTTATCATTTTTGTATATATATTTTTTTTGTTATTTTTTAAGGAGACTCATCCGATGAGCAATAAATAGTAATGTACATTTGCTCATTGTTTGCTTATACTTTATACTTTGATTTGGTTTAATAATTTAAATTCAGATCAATCCCCTTATTCTATCGCGCATGTTTAGCACTCGGAATTGCAAAGGAAAAAAGCAGGATAATAAAGGGTCATACTTCAAATTAAAAAGCTGGAATCCCTGGAATATGTGTCTGAAAAGCCTCCTGATTCATATACCTGGATAGGTCACACAATTGATCAGCAAAGTTAGACTCATGTCAATTGTACTTTTCCATCCATAACAAAAAAGTACTTCCAATTGTCAATAAAAGAAAGGGCAATACTAATAACAGAAAAATCACTGCGAAGGAATACAGTGGGTAACGCTCTCCGTACGTTTTCCCTTCCCTGAAGTCAACAAATTACCGTCGATGACAACAGCCCCCTTGGGTTCCGATTAACAGTCTGTGAGCCCTCTTCGTGGGACGCCCAGCGGTCCTTGATCGTTTTCCCCTGATCTTTTCCCCTAATGGGATCCTCACGCATGTCCTCACAGAGCCCCTTTGAGGACGACGATGATGACACGGACGAAGTGGCCGCCCACACTACGTCTGTTCTCGAATCGGACCTGGCTACTATAGACCCCCCGGAAACTCGTCCGAAAACAGGATCGAATCACATCCTTCTTGGGATTATCGCAGCCAACAAATCCTTCAGCCGCACCACCGTAGCAGCGGTCTTGAATAGAACCTGGAAGACGAAGGAAAGTTGGACTATCTCCGAGCGTAAGCCTGGACTCTTCAAGTTTCAGTTCAAACGGGAATCGGACCGAGACTTTATCTTCTCCATGTGCCCATGGATAGTCAAAGGGGCCGAACTCATCCTCCAACATTGGCCTGGGAACCTCACGCTAGACGAAGTGAAATTTCAGGACTGCCCTTTTTGGATCCGTCTCTTTGGTCTCCCCCAAATAGGACCTCCGAAAGCTGCCTCCGTAAATTCGTCGGCCTTTTCGGGGAGGTCCTCATCTGCAAAGCCAATAGGGGTGGCCCTTATGCCCAATCGGTCCGTTTCAAGAGCCGAGTTTCCCTCCGAAGACCCCTGTGCGCTAGCTGGCTTCTTCGTGGATCGACCAGAACGAACCCCCGGTCTGGATCCAAGCTAAATATGAGAATATCGGCCTATTTTGTTTTCGATGTGGGCGAATCGGCCATGGCTACTCCGACTGCACTAAAAGGGTTGAAGCCCTTATCGATAAGAATGGCTTCCCGGCCGTCCCCATGTATGGCGAGTGGCTCCTTGCCACCTCCCCTATTCTTTCCTGCTTCACAAACAGTGGCCGTGAAGCACTTCGCCGGAGAGAACCTCCCACAGAGGAAACAACAGAACCGGAGGTCCCACCAGTTCGCAGCGACCGCGTGCACCACACGCGTGAAGGAAAGCAGGTCTTAGCCCAACAGTCCAAAGCCCGCGTCGCGCCTCAGAAACCCTGTGCTCCGCCGAACCACTCTAGTAGCGCAGTCGAGGTAGGAAAAGCAGGGACACAACCCCATATCCCCATTTTCCTTATCTAGGAAGCAGTCTCACCAACTCTCTCTGGAAAATCAAAAAGACTCTGCACCCACCCCCCCTCTTCCGCTCTCTTTTCTTCCCCAAACCTGCCTAGGAGTACTTCAAGGGGAAACAGCCACGTCACACTCCCCTAACCCTAGTGGGACCCCAGTTTCTCACCACCCCCTCTCCTGGGCCCGTTGGGCCTTCAGCACTCCTTCACACAAACAGCCCACCTCCCCAAGCTTGGCCCAACTCTCCTTCACAAAATTCCCAGCATCGGCCGTCCAACAACCGAAAAAAAGACAGACCCCACAAACCTATTCATCTTTGACCAAAAAACAAGCCCCTTCCCGCAAAAGACAATGTCTCCTGGTTGTCACACCCAACCCCCCTCACGAACACTCCCTTGACCACCCTTCCCAGCTCCGCCCCCTTGACCTCCCATCTCAGCCCCCGCCCCTTGACCCCATCCCATCTCAGCCCCTGCTCCACCCCTCGGCCTCCTGCGATGTCTTTACAACTCCTTCTTCGGTGTTGGTTGTTTCTTCAACTGAGGATGTGCCAACGACACCAAACACATATATATCGGTGCCCCCGTTGCCCCGGGGTGACCGAACGCAATGATCGCCATGCTTTGGAACGTCCAAGGATTAGGGAATCCTTGGAGGTGAACACCCTCGCTGATCACATAAATCAGTATAAGCCAAATTTTGTGTTTTTGTCTGAACCTAGATCCTCGAATAGATACATGGAAATTATAAGACTTAAACTCGGTTTTGGCTCCTGTTTTAGTGTGGCTAGTAAGGGTAAGAGTGGTGGATTTGCTCTCCTTTGGAAGGACGATGTGAGCCTTAGTATCGGCTCTTTCTCTAAGGCTCATATTGATGCTTTCATTCATGACAATAATGGCTACAATTGGTGCTTCACTGGTATCTACGGCAACCCAAAGGCCTCGCTGCGAAAATTTACGTGGCAACTCCTCTCCCCCCTTCACAAACTCAGCAACGATCCATGGTTATGCGGGGGGATTTCAATGAAATATTGTACAACTTCGAAAAGCAAGGAGGCGGTCGAAAGCTCCGGGGCTCATGACGGCCTTCCGAAATGCTCTTGATGATTGTAATCTTGAAGACATAGGCTTCTCCGGGGACCCTTTCACGTGGAGACGAAAAGGGAAAGACGAAGAGGAGGATACGGGGAAAGACTAGACCGTTGTGTCGCCAACAATGATTGGTCCATGCTCTTTCCTACCGCTTCCGTTCACCATCTGGACCTGTGGCCCTCCGACCACCGGCCGCTCATCCTTCGCACGGATAGAAGCGATCACTCAGCCCTTCACCGCTCCACCCCGCGTCGCTTCTTCTTCGAAAGATCTTGGTGTGAGGAGGAAGCTTGCAAGGCTATTATAGAGAAAAGTTGGGGGTCATCGCTTCATCGGGCGCTCAGGACTTGCTCTAACGCCCTCTCGGTCTGGGGAAAGGTAAAATTTCGAGCTTTGACCTCCAACATCGCCAAGCACAAACAAGCTCTTGATTTTCTCAATTCCTCCTCTACCACCGCTGACATAGAAGCGATCCGGCACGAAGAACGCGCCCTCAACACTCTCCTCGAAAAAGAGGAAGTGTATTGGAGTCAACGGAGTCGCATTACTTGGCTCCGCGAGGGCGATCGCAACACTAGTTTTTTCCATTGGAAGGCCACCCAACCCCGAAAGAAAAACAAAATCACCGGCCTCTTCGATGAACACCTCCGTTGGATCACGAACCCCTCCGACATTGAAGGTATTATTTCAACCTACTTCGTCAATATTTTCTCGCCGTCTAACCCTTCCTCGAGAAATATTGCGTGTGTTACTAATTGCGTAGATGCCGCCATCTTGAATGAGACCAACGTGTGGCTTTGCCCCCCCTACACAAGTGAGGAGATCCGTTCGGCTATCTTCGACATCCACCCACACAAGGCACCCAGAAAAGATGGCTTCCCGGGGCTATTCTTTCAAAAGTTTTGGGAGATCGTGGGCTCAAACGTCACCTCGGTCTGCCTCGACGTCCTGAGCGGAAAGAAAGAGCTTGGGCCCCTTAACGACACCGTCATCACTTTGATTCCCAAGATCAAGAAACCCACAAAGATGCAAGACTTCCGCCCCATTAGTCTTTGCAACGTCGTCTACAAAGCGATCTCCAAGTGCATTACCACGCGCCTCAAACGCACCATGTCGACTGTGATTTCCGAGAACCAAAGAGCTTTCTTAGAGGATCGTCAAATTTTTTACAATGTCATCATCGGGATCGAAGGCACCCACACCATGAAGCATGAAAGATTCGGCAACGGCAAATGCGGGGCTCTCAAACTTGACATGTCGAAAGCTTTTGACCGAGTCGAATGGAACTACCTTGAGCACGTCATGCTTCGAATCGGCTACGACCCCTCTTGTGTTGAGCTCATTATGCGATGTGTTCGTTCCGTCCAGTTCTCATTCATTCTCAATGGCAAAGTCAAAGGCAATATCATTCCGCACCGGGGGCTAAGGCAAGGTGACCCACTATCACCCTTCCTCTTCCTCTTATGCTCGGAAGGTCTCTCCGCCATGCTCCGGAAAGCCGAGGAATCCGGGGCCATTAGGGGGCTCAAGTTTGGTAACCCGAGAATCCCCGTCTCGCATCTCTTCTTTGCGGACGATAGCTTGATCTTCTTTTGGGCCTCGATCAAGGAAGGTCGGGAAGTTGTTTCTTGCCTCAATTCCTACGCTCGTGCCTCCGACCAACTCATCAACTACGACAAATCCGAGCTTTGTTTTGGGAAATCGGTGAAGCAAGATTTGGCTGAGAGAGTGGCTCGAGACATCGGAGTTCGGCTCACCGAAGGCCACGACAAATACCTTGGCCTCCCATTGGTGATTGGTCGAAGCAAAGCGGAGGTTTTCGACTTTATACGAGAAAGAGTGTGGAACAAGATCAAGGGGTGGAAGAGCATTTTTTTCTCCGCAGCCGGGAAGGAGGTCATCATCAAGGCTGTTGTGCAAGCCATCCCGAGCTACATGATGCATTGCTTCAAGCTCCCGAAAATCCTCCTCGACGGTCTCCATAAACTCACGGCTAATTTTTGGTGGGGAGGTGAAGTTGAGAGGAAAAAAATCCATTGGGGTCCTTGGGAAAAAATTTGCACCCGGAAAGAAATCGGTGGCATGGGGTTCCGGAATCTTGCGTGGGCCAACCAAGCCCTCCTCGCCAAAACCGGTTGGAGAACCCTCCGCCACCCTTTGTCTCTTGCATCGCGGGTACTCAAGCTAAGTTATTTCCCGGACACAAGCTTCCTCTATGCTTCGAACTCCCGCAACGCATCCGGTCTCTGGAGAAGTCTCCTATGGGGCAGAGAAATTATTGATAAAGGTTCTCGTTGGAGAGTCGGCAACGGCGAACTCATCGACTTTCGCCACGACCGCTGGCTGCCCCGGGCCGGAGACTTTTGCGTCCGCCGCCACTCTAACGTCATCATCGCCACGAAGGTTGCCGAACTCGCCCTCCCTAACGGGGATTTGAACATTCCTCTCCTTAGATCCTTGTTCGACGATTCTGACGTGGAAGCCATCCAAAAAATCCCCGGCGTCTCCAGCCACGTGGTCGACTCCCCTTGTTGGCACTACACGAAGGATGGCGAATACTCGATCAAGAGTGGCTATCGAATCGCATCGGAACTGCTCCCTATGGCCGAATCATCTTCTCCCCACAACACAATCCGATGGTGGCGCCTCCTTTGCCGAAACTCCACGTCCCTCCGAAGGTCCGCACTTTCACTTGGAAACTTTGCCGAAACTGGATCCCCACGATGGATAATCTTGCCTCTAGGGGTATGAAAATCGATCGCCGCTGCCCACGATGTACCATAGCCCACGAGACTGCCTTCCACACTCTCTGGTCTTGTCCGGATAGCAAAGGCATGTGGAAGCCGACGGGCTGGTGGCCGATGATCAAAGCAAGCTTCCACAACGACATTATCGGCTTCCTCTCTCACGTGAAAGACTCGCTAGACAAAAAAGACTTCGACGCCTTCATTATGCTCACCTGGGCCTCTTGGAACCGACGTAATGATGCCGTCCACAACAACTGTCATAGACCTGCGACGGACTCAGTCAACATTGCCCTCTTCCATCTCGAGGAGTTCCGAGACCACGCGACCACCGCCACCCCGCCCCAGCCCGAGCCTGCTCCACACACCCCCTCCCCCCCCCCCCCCCCACCCGCCTCCAGCGCTGGCAACCACCCCCCTCGGGCGTGGTGGCTGTCAACACCGACGCGGCGTTCACCGCGGACGGTCGCTACTGTGGCCTTAGCGGAGTATACCGGTCTTCTACAGGTCTTGCCCTCAGAGCCTTCATCTCCCGGTCTGACGCAGCCGTTGATCCCACCATTGCCGAAGCCCTTGCAGTCGAACGCAGCATCACTAGTGCCTCCCTCCTCGGCATCACTCATCTACAGGTCCAAAACCGACTGCGCCACCCTCCCGACACTTCTCCATCTTAATCAACTTCCCATCACTGATGTTGGGAGAGTCCTTGTAGATATTAGAGCTCTTGCTGCTGAGTTTTCCTTTTTCTCTGTAATTCATGTTCCCAGACTCTGCAACTTGGCTGCTCATAAGCTAGCTAAATATGCTCTTAATTTTGCTGCTGATTCCCTGTGGCATAACTCTGTACCCCCTGGAGAACCTTTTGGCAGAAATGCCTACTAATGCATAGTCCTAGTGACTACCTTTCATAAAAAAAAAAAAAAAAAAAAAAAAAAAAAAAAAAAAAAAAAAAAAAAAAAATCACTGCGAAGAACGTCTCTAACTATCTGTATTCTACCCCTCATGAGTCCATTAACGATTGAAAAGAGAGAGCCCCTTTTTAACGATATTGGGCTAGTGGGCCTTAGATCAGCTGTACAGCTGCTTTATTAAATAAAAGCGTTTTTAATCCCTTAAACACCAATTCCTAATCCTACTACTACTAGAGTCCGATCCTACTATATATACACGCGTTTTTTTTATATTAAATTTATGTAAATCCCAATACACTCTTCTTTAGCTTCAACTTCAAAACATGTTAATACTACTAAAAAAAAATAATAACCGTGATAAATATGAAATTAATTAGTTTACCTCAGTTTAGCGGCCTATTGGGCCTTAGATTCGGTCCGCCTCCAAATCGGGCTCCTAAAAAAGAAAAAGAAAAAGAATATATAGGATTTACGTGCAGAATATATACATGCCTTTTCGATATATTATAGTTATTCGAATTCCTAATCCTACTCTAATCCCGTATTAATAGCATAGCGGACGTTGATTCACTCCCCAACCTGAAATACCAAAAGCACCTGAACATTGTTCGAGTTTCCATTGTTGCAGTGAAAAAGGACTTATTCATCGGAACTTGATCTTCATGACAGCAATGGCGAGTGATGATAATGATCTCCTGCTGCGAGAGAAGGAAACCGAGTTGTTAAGCAGCCTTGACTTCTTGGACAAGTTGGAACTCGAATCACCCGTCGAGCACATCGCCTTCCTCAAAGCCATGGTCTCCTTCATTCCCCATCACCGCGTTGATGAGTACCTCCAGACCTTCAAACTGGACAAACACGCTCTCCAACGCCACATCTACGACGTCGTTTTCAAGGCTCATCCCAAGGTCTTCGCGGACTGGCAAAACTACCTCAAAGAAGTCAAAGCCGATGATGAAAAGCTTCCCGATTACCTGCGACGTGGGAGGAGGAAGTCCAAGTACTGCCTGACGCGCGCCGAGTCTGAGATGCCACGTGGCCACATCCTGAACGACGGCTTCTGCGTCCTGAAGGCACCGCACGTGGAGCCCCGAGGAATAAGCCCCGAAGAGGACACCAAGCTCACCCGCGAAGACGCTCGGTACGAGGCACACATGTCGCTGAAGCGGGCCGTCAAGGCCGTCAAGAAGCTCGTACTCCTACTTCCCTCAGCCCCAGCCTCAAAGGCGACGGAACACCTCACCCAAGCCCAGTTTGAGCTCATCAAACATAGTTTGATGGAGAAGCGGTTCACGCAGGAGACTATGGAACACCTGAGTCTCGACGGCTGGCGTGACGTGGCTCTCCGCTTGAGGATGAAGAGAAAGGAGTCAAGAATCAAGCTCTTGGAACGCGAAATTCAAGGTCGTCAACGTTGGCGTAAATTGCAACCACTTGCCGGAGAAGGGAAAGAAGACAAAACCTTGAAAGATCTCCGCTCCAGGAAGAAGAGAATGGAATCCAAGGTCGAGCTCTTGAATGATGACATTCTAATTAATCAACCACGGAAGAAACGTGTTTAATTATAAGGTTCTAATGGAAGTTTCTCGTCAAAAGCGTTAACAAAGCCTGAACAAATTTTTAGTATTATTATTTGATGTTAGTCGTGTGTGTCGTTGATTGGGTTTTGGTTTGTATATGAAAAGATGAACACTATTTTTTGTAATTAAATAATATTTCCATTTTTTTTTTCATTTTTATAAGGAAAGCAAAATATAGTGAAGTTGTAGTTGCCAAAATCTTTGGAGTTTGAATAAATCATTTAGTGTACCTATCTTAAATTCTAAGACCACCTCCAACCCAAAAACCAAATTTAGTGTAATTTTATACCAAATTTGATACAACTACAATGTTTACATTCCAACCTACAACACCAAATCCTACGCCAAAAAGAATATTCTCTTTTTATATTTTTCAATATTATTTTATATTAATTTCATATTAATCCCCTATTAATATGTTATGCCAATATTAATCTTATTAAACATTAATTTATTTCTCTATGTCAACAATATTAAATTAATTTATATTTATATTAAATATTATGTTAATATTACAATATTAAAATATAAAAATTAACTAATAAAAAAATATTATTTTGGATAACATTAATTTATCAATGTCATATTATTTACTCTCTTTTTTAATTGATAATATGTATTTTTTTTGTATAAATTATTTAAATTAGGGTCTAAATTAAAAATTAATTTTTTTTTGTTGGTGAATTTTTAATTACAAATAGTTTCACCCCAAATTTGGGGTGGACGAATAATTTCACCCCAAATTTGGTGATATACTGGGCGTGTTTGGCACAGCTTTTTTAAGCCTGTTTTTGTTGTTAGCAAAAACCAAACTGCAATATTACTGTTGTTAAAACAGTTTTTAAAAAAAAATTCAAAAGCGATTTTAAAAATTGTACATGAGTCACAAAAGCTACGAATCTTAGCTTTTAGAAAAAACGTTTTTGTATTTGATATAAAATTACTTTAATATCCTCACGTGATTATCCATAGCACTGTTAAATATTTATTTTATGTCTATTTTAGTCTTTTTACTATAATATATTTATTTTACCAAACGCAAAATCAGTTTTTGTTATCAACAACAACTGTTTTATAAACAGCTTACCAAACACCTGTCAGTTAAAAAAAAAAACAGTTTTTCCAAAAACTGAATCTAAAAGCGTTTTTTTGTAAAACAAAGCTATACCAAACGATGCCACTATTTATCAACCTTAAATTTGGGGTGGGTTGGAGCAATCACACTCTAAATATGTCAAATCTCACCCCAAATTAAGGGTGGGTTGGAGATGGTCTAAAGAGAAAAAAAAATATAAGAATGGAGGACGAAGTCCTATAGGTTCTAGGTAATGATAAAAACTTTTTAAATTTTAATTGTTTTTACTTCAAATATGGCAGCCCCATGGGCTGCAGAAAATGCATGCGCCTTTAGGATTTATTCTAAATTATGTAATCTTTGTCAATAGTACCACATGCGCTTTGCACTGCTAATATATCATGTAATCCTGGCCAATAGTGCTACTTCTAAAAAAAAGTCCAAAATTACACTAGAAATTTAATTTTGTAATTTTGATAATTCAATAATATCCAAAATTGGACTTTTGTCCAATTTTCGAACAAAAATAACCCTAATTTCAAATAAATACTCTAACTACTCTTTCCTTCCCTCATTTCACTCAACTCTTCATCTCTCTCTCTCTCTCTCTCTCTCTCTCTCTCTCTCTCTCTCTCTCTCAAATCCGAGCAAGTCCGAGCAAATCCAAGCAAGTCTGACGAGCTACCACCTCTAACTCCGGCGTTCAAAGTTCTTCAAGGTCGGAATCCGCGTTCAAAGTTCCATATTTCAAAATGACGAAAAATGTTAGATTTTGATCTTATTTTTGTGTTTTTGATGTTGTTGGATAGTTAGAATAGTGGATTAGAATGATGATTTGTTAGTGTGTGATGATTTTAATCATATTTGGAAGGTTTAATAGGACTTAGGGTTTTAAATTTTTTGGGTAAAATCCGATGAATATCATCGGATTTTTTTGATGGATTTCGGCAAAATCCGTCAGATTCCGAGTGACTTCGATGAGTTTGATTAGTCTGATGGTCTCCGGTGTTTTCAGTCAAAATCCGATGCTTTCGGTCAAGATCCGATGGTTTCGGATGAGTTTGGTGAAAATCCGGTGACTTCGTTCAAGATCCGATGGTTTCGGAAATAATGGATTTTTTATTTATATATTAGGATAAATATACTAATAAATAGATGTTTTTTTTATGATAAATTTAATAATAAATTGTTGATATTTTATTTTATTTTATATAGTAGTAACAATATACTAATAAATTGTTGTTATGTTTTTATGTTATAACAATAACCTTAGTAAATAATTGTTATTAAGGTTTTTTTTTTATATTATACAATTATACTAATAAATTGTTATGTTCTCTTTTATATTTTAGGAAAAATATGAGATGAAGTTTTTTTTTTTTTGGGTTTGATTATAGAGAAATTGCTCCATTTGCCACCAATTTTATAACATTTTCCCACTTTCCACCAAAACACTAATTTGGCCTAAAATATCACCGAGATGTCAACATTGTTGACATCTATGTCAACAATGTTGACATCTCATAGTTAAGGGTAAAAATAGATGTCAACATTGTTGACATAAATGGTGGCATTTTGGGAAAAATTAGTCTTTTGGTGGAAAGTAGGAAAATGTTATGAAATTGGTGGCAAATGGGACAATTTCTCTTGATTATATTGATATTTCATGATAATCAAATGTTATTGGTGTTGTAGGACAAATTGACATTCCTATGCGAGCATGAATTTGTGGGTCGAATCACATATGGTGGCTCGGGTCACTTAAAGATGGTGAATAAAAAATTCACCGTTCTTGGTATACTTGATCGCCGTGCGGAGACTGCGTTCGTCCAATTCTTCGAGGGGACCACGATCAACTTTTCCTCGGTACTCATACACTCGCTTCTTCTCCAAAATATTGACCCAACGAAACAGGGAGAGATACATTTCGGGTTGGGAAATAAGCGCATGAGATTTGGACGGCTCGAATACGCGTTGATAACTGGATTCGCTATGGAAGATGGTCCGACAATGGATTACTTGAACGGCGTGTCAAATGTCAAGATCCGAACGATGTGTACAAGCTTGGTTTGTGTGTGTTTGTCATGGGGTATCTCCTCGGAATAGAACACAACAAAACCATCAAAGATAAATACCTCTACATGGTTGAAGACTTGCCATTCTTCTATTCTCTTCCGTGGGAGAATATCATGTGGGCCGAGACTCTGTAATCCCCATCGGTGAATTTATCGCGCTATTATGACAGATTTCAGGGGAAATGTGGGAAAGAGAATGTTGTCCAGAAGGAGGCGACGTATTCCTTGTCGGGAAATTTGCATGCTATGCAATACTGGGCGTACGAGGCTATTTCGGAGATTGGTCAGCAGTTCGGCAAAATATCGGTGTCCGAGTACCGAGTATGCATTCTTGGTCCAGCACCCGGGTTGTTACCCGCAAGGACGTCGAGAATATTTTAGTAAAAAAACGGTAATTACTTTGAGCTTAAATACCTTAACGTCTCTAACTTTTAAATATTTATAACTGTTTATTGTCTTCTAGGTTGGCATTCTTCAAATGTTGAGACCACGGACGGGAGAGCGTCAATTTTTCGAGCTACTAGAGACGTAACTAAGTCAATCGCTCTATCCGACAGAACGCAAAGACGTGTTGAACTACGTAATATTGAGGAAGAGATTGACTTAGTAGAGTGAACAGCGAAAGAAGCTGATGTACTCAGACAAGCCGAAGAGGACGAAGATGAGGACTTGTGGGGTGATGAAGACGATGATGAAGAACATGTTTCAGATACTCTGTGAGTACCTCGTCAGGTAAATTTTATTAATTAATTATGAGTTGATTTACTAATGAAATAGTAGATAATTTATTAATCGAAGTATGAGTTTATTTCATCAATCATTTCAGTCCGAACGTCCCGCTCGTCCTAAGCATGCTCATACTGGTCCTGAAGCTTCCGCTCATCCCGCTTCGTGGGCTTTGACAGAGGATATGTAGAATCAAATGATACATTCTCAGGCGACCATCTTGACAGCTCTGAGTACGAACGGTCGCAGATTTGAGAGAATGAGGCGAGACAAGGTTAGTTTTTTTTATAAATTAAGTTCTAAATCATGCGTTTTTAGAAATGGTTATTTTCTTATAAAATAGATGGCGTCATCAATTTACAGCTTGCCATGTTTGAGAAGATCAACCTAATGTTCGAGGACGTGACTGATTTATCTCGGGGGCCGTTATCAACTACACAAACTGGTGTATGTCGTCCACATCGATCGCGTAGTCATTCTCCTCTTAATCCTCCTCCTCATTCACAACTGTCCTCTTCGACAAAGCCACCCTCTTTGACGAAGCTGCCCTCTTCAACGAAGCCGTCATCTTCTCTAATAGTAAACGTTCCCAGCACAAAGATGTTTCAGAGAAGTTGCTCCCACTTTCAACCCTAGCGAGGAAGAAACTGGAAAGAGACTTGGTATGGACGCCATCTCAAAAGCGTCAGCAAAAAGATACATTCCCTCTGATTTCACGGACACGACGTGACCGAAGTACTCCTCAGAAGTTCAGCTAACGTCATTCAGAGCCTTGAAGGAACCAAAGACGTCTTCTTTCAATGATTTCGTCAAGTGGACCGCACTTTGAAATATGATGGGAAATTGTTAGAGAGAATTTACGTGAAGACCGCTGTGGTGTCTATCGAGTTTTTCAATATCCTATTAGAGAACAAAAAATGGCTAACCGATACCAGTACGTTGAATTATATTATTTCTAATACGTATTTATATAAAAAAGTTAATTAATATGTGTGTTAATTCATACACGTTCACAGTATGTTAATGCTATTCTGCATATGCTTCGGAGACGCCAACGATAGTTTGCCGAGTATCGTCAAGACGTCTGTATCATGGATACTCGATGGGTCTAAAATGTATACGGTCGTTATACAAAGCAATAGGAGAACAAGAAGATAGCCACTGAACAAGGCACATAGGTGAATGTCGTGGAATGGGATGCGAGAAGCGTGTTGATCCCGATGACTGGCTATAAAGATTCGTAACTCTTGCCATGGACTAGTGCATGAGATATTTTGTTTGTCGTCAACTTCAAGAATATGCATTAGTTCACATTCTGAGTCGATCTCCAAGAGTGGACCATAACCGTCTTGTACCGCATTTCCTAGCTATTTCTTCTCGATCAAAAAACCACGTTTGAAGTGTGAATCGAATGAACTAAAGCAACGTGGTAATGAGAAACGTTCTAGCATTCATCGTCTTATTGTTGAAGCTTTTTGCATCATTGCTTATGATTATATCGTACCTAGTACATACAGAAAATAAACATATTAACAATGTTATAAAATTATTTAAACAATTGTAATGACAAAAAGAAGAGTTTTACTTTTACCGTTTCCCAGGGAAAAATGCTCTGGCCCACCGATCAAAACTGACTTCCTCGAGATACTTTGCCATCTCGACATATTTCCGTCTCAATTGCCGAAAATGAGCTTCGAAAGCTATCTTATTGAATGCATAAGCGGCATCATTCAATTCAATGTCACAATGATTGGTCTTGAATTTATGTTGGACATTTAGTTTTAGATGATGGTAGCATTCTCTGTGAGGGATACTGGGGAACACCACTCTGACACCATGTATAATGTTAACAAGTCGATCGGATATGAACGCCAACTCTTGTACGTCTTCACCGATAGCTTCTCTTAAATTTCTCAAAAACCAAATCCACGAAGCATGACACTCGCTGTCTACGACCCCGAATGCAAGTGGATATAACTGTGAATTCGCATCCATCGTAATTGCGCAGAGCAATTGTCCACCATATTTTATCTTAAAAAATGAACCGTCCAATGATATGACTGGTCGACATGACTTGAACCCTCTATGACACGCCCAATAGAAAAGAACGAGTACTTGAATTTGTCAACATCTTTCACAAACTCAGTCAAAGTCCCCGGATTCTTTTGGTCCAACATATTTAGCCAAAATGGTAACTTCTGATAAGATTCTTCTGGCGTACCCCTTACGTACGAAATAGCTTTCTCCCTGGTTCTCTAAGCTTTCAAGTACGAGATGCCAATACTCCATTTTGTCTCGACTTCTTCTCTTACGTTATGCACTGAATACTCAGCCATAGAGCTAATAGTATACTTATCTTTAAAGACATGCCCAGTAACACAAGGTGTAGCTCCTCTATGGCCTTTTGTTCGAACCACACGCGAGCAAGAGTATCCACTCTCGTAAGATGTAATCTGCCACAATTAGACCACTGCACAATACCCCTTAGCTTCCAAGTGCACATATCATTTTTGCATATGATATACCATCTCCTTTTCGAAGAAGATTTCACTCTAAATTCGAAATTATTTTTAGATCATAAATGTGGATCTCTTGCTTCATTTGTTTCTTGGACTCAAACTCCTTCTCAAGGTATATATCTTCTGTGTTACCTATTACATTCAACGGTTATAATACATATAACGTAACATTTTTCATTTAAGAATTTAAGCACATCTGATTTATATTACCTGTGGAAGAAGTTGGATACAGACTTGGACCTTCACTACGTTCTTCCTTGGGAACATCATCGGCTGTGAAATTGAGGGTTTTCATAAGTAATGCATACAATCCGTTGGTAATACTACTTTACGAGGCTCACATGACGGTTCACATTGTCTCGATGGTACTGTAAAATGTTCAACAAAATCTTCATATTCTCGAGGGTTCACGAATTCTTCAAATTATTCTCCTTTGTCATTGTTGTGTCCATCATCTCCATCACCGTTGTCTTCATCACCTCAGTCACTGTTTAATTCATCATCTCGGTTGTTGTTGTGGTAATCATCTTTGTCACACCTCTATATTTCATCACCCTTATAAAACTCATCATCTTTGATACCATTGTGTTGATAGATGATAGGAACATCTGCTTGATTGTTGAACATAGGAACATCTTGTCGGTTGTTGATGATAGGAACATTGTTTCGATCGTTGATAATCTGTTTATTTCGTCTCATATTGAGTTCAATGCAAGGTAATTCTTCATTCATCATATTTTTCCATTTATCAACTCATCGATTTGCACTTAACGTTATGATTTCTTTCGATACCAAGCTTACACAAAGTGAAAAACTTCTACGACTTTTGTACTTCATATAATACATAATGTTAAGATCGTCCTTCAACAAAGCAGGCTCAATCGGAATCGTACCCACTGCATATAGAACTTCAAGTTTTAAGTCATACTTGAATCTGTCTGTATCGCTTCTCTTGTACACCTTATCGGCTAACTACTGCAGGTCATCTCTTTTGAAACTTCGATCGAAAACCTTCTTGCATTATTGAACACCCATAATTGTTCGTTTCTCTCCCACGTGCCATTAAACATCACTAAAACTGCAAGAAATATCGTAAAAATACATTAAATTACATTAAAATAAAAACCAATTGGAGACCATCGGATTTTTTAAGTCGGATTCTGTTGGATCCAATCGGATTTCAGGATTCTATCGGATTTTTCTAAGGATCTATGTGCCTGATGTTAAAATGTGTGTGTATCTACTCTAATAGCTGCTTTTATTGCTCTAGCAAATATTGGTGATGAATGAGTGGTATCAGACACGAACAATCGCTCTGATACCACTTGTTGATGAAACACGTAGGATATCCGACACAAACAATCGCTCTAATATCCCTTGTTGGAGAAAGAGAGATGGTATTAGACACGAACAATCGTTCCGATACCATTTGTAAGGAAATGAAGGGAGTATCGAACACGAACAATCGCTCCGATACAACTCGTCGGGATTATGTGCTCACCTTGATAACCATATGAGTTACAGAATAAATTAATTACACTAACAAGAGAAAATTAAAAGGATGGTTATCTAACATGATCTAGATTTACTTTATTAATTAAATAATGAAAGCATTCAAACATGTCAAGCAACCAATAAGATCAAAGAACAAGGTTCACAGATAACTTACAGATTGGGCTCACGAACAGAAACTTCTAGCTTTCACAATCCGTCTTCGAACGCCTTGATCTCTTTCTTCAATCTTTCAGATCCTCGTCTTTGAACGCCTTGATCTCATTATTCAAGCCTCAGCGAGTCATTTTCTTAAAAACTGCTTGGCCACGGTATCTGTCTCACCACGACGGAGAATATTTCTAGCCGCGGTGAGATTTTATCGCCGCGGCGAAAAGTGAACTTCGTCGTGGCGAATGTCTACTACAATGCTTATATTAAGCATTGTAGAGGGTCTTGCCGCGGCGAGGTTAAAATCTAGCCGCGGCGAGGTCTATCCTTCTACAACGCTTGCACTATTCGTTGTAGAAATTTCTCACTGCGGCATAAAGCACATGGTGGCGCGGCGAGGATTCCACAACGGATAGTCTAAGCGTTGTGGAAAATCTGAAATATATTTAATTCTACAACGCTTAACCACAAGCGTTGTAGAAACACCAAGTTTCTACAACGCTTAGCCATATGCGTTGTAGAAACACCAAGTTTCTATAACGCTTATGTTAAGCGTTGTAGAATCCCTAATTTCTACAACACTTATTTTAAGTGTTGTAGAAAGTGGCTTGTATAATACAACGTATGTAGTAGTGTCAGATCCTCGTACTCCTCTTGATGACACCGTAGTCTTTCGAAACGTAATCTCCGGACGAATAAAGAAATACGGCGTGGGAACACACTCTTTAATCTTACACAATCAAGAAACAATTATTGTTTCAAGATCTCACTCTTATTTTCTAAGAACGGAATTGAGCAATTCCAAGGGGGGGGGGGGGGGGGGGGAGAGAGAGAGAGAGAGAGAGAGAGAGAGAGAGAGAGAGAGAGAGAGAGAGAGAATTCGGCCACTAGAGGAGTTGGACGAATTTTCGGGCTTCCAAAAGTTTGAATGTTCTCTTCTCATGAACCCCCTATTAATAGTAGTGGAAAAGATATATTTTTGGTAGTGTCCAAAATATACTATTTTCTTTTATTGTGTTGACACTAATGAATTTAAGTTTGGTCATTGGATCTTATCTCATGAATACTACTTTCTCTCTTAGCCATCAGATCAATATATATGGGATTTTAATTCCTGTCTAAATATATAATATTAATTAATGAGAGAATAAATGAAATATCTTATTCCCTTTTAAATATTATTCTCCCAAGAGAGAGAATAAATGATAATATCTTATTTCCTTTTAAATATTATTCTCATTAATATTCAGGAGAGGGAATAAATGACAATATCTTATTTCTTTTTAAATATTATTCTCTCATTAATATTCATGAGAGAAAATAAATGACAATATCTTATTTCCTTTTAAATATTATTCTCTCCTAATATTCATGAGAGAGAATAAATGACAATATCCTATTTCCTTTTGAATATTTTTCTCTCCCCTTTATTTAAATAACTAAAGAGAAAATATTGGTAACTACCAATATGTGGTACGGACGAATTTTGGCACACGGCCAAGGAGGAAATTCACGCAAATCTTGTGCCGAGATCCTCAAAAAATCGTCCACCTCATTTAATGCAAGGTCTGATTGCTTAAAACCCAATTAATTATTTATTTACTTGGTCCAACAATAAACAAATAAGTAATTGATTAATTATTTACTTGATTAAATAATAAATAATTAATACTACCATAAATGACTATTTAATTCTACAAATACCCATATTTCAGAATTGATGTTGTCAATCACAATTACAGCTTGTGAGATTATAATAATGAAACACAATATTATTAGAGGTTCTTTATTCGTCTTATCGAAGCCGAATCGGGGACTATGGACCTAGTAATAGAAGCTTAACTATATCCGATGAAAAGACGAAAAATTCATTTCTCTTTTCCACATCAATTTGTCTAATCTTGGTCAGACTCCACCTAGGTAAGCCAAGAATGAAATTGTTGGGGGAATCAAGCGCGTATCAGACACGAACAATCACTCTGATACCACTTGTTGGAGATGATTCTCCCATATAACCATATTAATGCGGAAAAATAATTAATTACGCTGATCATAAGCTAATTAAATTATGGTTATAATTAACAAGATCTAGTTATGTTTAATTAATTTAATTCACGAGAGCATATTTATCAAGCAACCGATTTAAAAAGAAACGAATACTTACATTGATTTTCAGTTCAGCTACAGAACGCTCCTAAACCAATCGCGTACTCCTTGCGTTGTCTTGATGAAGGACTCGAGGATGACACCTTAGTCTTCCGAAACGTAATCTCCGAGACGAATAAGAAAGATGAGTGGGCACAGTCTTTATCTCACTAGATGAGAAACGTGGTGTTTCGAATCTCGCTCTTATTTTACTAAGAATGGAAACGAATTTCCGAGGGGAAGGAGAAGCAGAAGTGCACGGCCAAGGGAGGCTAGAATGCACGAATTTTTCACAAATTAATTTCTTAATTTTGCCTTACCATGAACCTCTATTTATAGTAGTAAAATGAGATATTCATGGAACCTTCCAGAATATATTGTTTCCTTTTATTGTGTTCACACTAGAGGATTTAATCTAGACCCTTGGATGTCAACAAGTGAATCCTACTTTTTCTCTCATCCATCAGATCAATATATATGAGATATTATTCTCTATTTAAATAGAGAATATTTTATTTAGTGAGATAATAAAGGAGAATATATTATTTCTCTTTAAATATATTCTCATATATTCTCCTAAATACTTTCATTTAAATAAGGAGAGAATAAAAGACAATATCTTATATTATTCTCTCTCCTTTATTTAAACAAGTAAAGAGAAAATATTGGTAAATACCAATATCATAAAAGTCGGATTTTAGGCACACGGCCAAGGCAGATTTTCCCAACTCCCATGCCAAAATTCCCAAATCCGATTTTCATATTTTATGCAAAGCCCAATTGCTTAAAACCCAATTAATTATTTATTTACTTGGTCCAACAACAAACAAATAATTAATAATTGATTATATACTTGATCCAACAATAAATAAACAATTCTACCATAAATATTTATTTAATTCTGCGAATACCCGTTTTCCAGAATTAATGCTGTCAATCACAATTACAGCAAGTGAGAATAATAATGATAAACATTATTATACGAAAGTTCTTATCCGCCTTTATCAGAGCCGAATCGGGGACTATGGACCTAGTATTAGAAGCTTAACAAATCCAATGGAAAAGACGAAATAGTCTTTTCCCTTTTTCCATCGATTCATCTAATCTTGGTCAAATACTCCACTTTGTAAGCCAAGAATGAACTCTCCTTTAATACTAGAATTATATTTACTCATCGTGACGAGTGTCCACTGATATAGTCAGTTCGTGATCAAGATCCTCCAGGCTCAACCCGTGTCAAGAGAAGTCAATTTTTCCGTTATACTTCTCTTGATACATATCAGCCCTAAGCATTGTTGTTTCCCCAGCGAAAGATTCTTTCGAAATTACTTACTTCGAAAAGGCTAGCAATCTATCGGTTCTGGAATCACCCCTTAGGTGAGTGAACATTAACCTTCTTTCAGGAAGACTGGATTAAGTATATGTAAATCAGTTCCCACTCGAATCATGCTCTGAGAGACTCCCAAGACATAAGCTGTGATTAGCATGGATAACCTTTTAGTGAATGAGTCAAAAAGCTCAGTAACATGACCTAGTGTCCATGATCACTTCAGGATTCAGATCAAGTCTCACTGTGACAATCATAGCGGCCTCGGTTAGTGTGTCGTAACGGTCCTTAAATGACACATCTACAACCAAGACCTGTCCAAGTCGTACACTTACCACAAGTGTAGAATGCTCCCACATAGTGATCAGCCTTCACCTATGTGTTCCACATATTGGACTTTAGATATAGCTTTCCAGGTGTATATCAGTCATTGACCTCGTTTTAGCTCACCGCTCGAACTCAGGTGCCCAGCACGTGACTCAGTTTAATACGGAGGCTATGGAAGATAGTTGTTATTGATTCTAATTGTTTAGAAATCAACCCACTAATCATATAATGCTAATAAAGTAATCTTATTATCGAATTTAGTAATCATTTGTTCATTATCTTCAAGTGGGCAATATTCCCAACAGAAATCTCCTTTACACTAGAATTATATTTACTCATCGTGATGAGTGCCCACTGATCTAGTTAGTTCGTGATCAAGATCCTCCAGGTTCAACCCGTATTGAAAAAGGTCAATTAATCCGTTATACCTTTCTTGATACATATATACCCTAAGCACTGTTGCTTCCCCAACGAAAGATTATTCTGAATGTACAAACTTCGAAAGTGCCGGCAATCTAGCGGTTCTGGAATCAACCCTTAGGTGAGTGAACATTGACCTTCTTTCAGGAAGGTTAGATTCTCTGGCAACCCCTTCCCACTCGAATCATGCTCCGAAACTCCCAAGACGTAAGATGTGGCGAATTAGTCAAAGAGTTCGGTAACATGATCCAGTGTCCATGATCACTTCAGGATTTAGATCAAGTCTCACTGTGACCATCATAGCGACTGAGGAGGAATTGGTACACCAATTAGCTTTGTTGGGATTCCAAGGGTTAGTGTGTCGTAATGATACTTAAATGATACATCTACAAACAAAGCCTGTCCGGGTCGTACACTTACCACAAGTGTAGAATGCTCGCACATCGTGATCAACCTTCACTAGTGTTCCGCATGCATATATGAATTTAGATACAGTTGTCCAGGCATGTATCAGTTATCAACCATGTTTTAGCTACACCGCCCCAACTTAGGTACCCAACACGTGACTTGGTTTAATACGGAGGATATGGATAATAGTTGCTATTGATTCTGATACTCAGACCTCAATCCATTTATCATATGATGGTAATAAAGTAAACCATTATTCTATTTAGTAATCATTTATTTATTTTCTCTCGTGGGCAAGAATTCTTAATAATCTCCCACTTTGACCAGAGAGGATAAGGCAATTCCTTTTAGTCATTATATTCTTAGCCGTGTCATACAAACAGCTAGAAGTTTGACCAGGATTGAGATTCTCATCATATGGAGTCTCACTTTAATCTATTTTGTCTCATCAACACGTTTCTCATTTTAACATTCTTTAGTTCATGCTACTTTGCAAGTGATCATTGACTTACCTTTGTAAGGTCAAGTCAAGTCGTTCATTAGTAAATCAATCTACTATAGAACACATTAACAATTTGCATATAATTAGATCATACACCAAACTTGATAATAAGTCCCCTATCACAAGTGTACATCTCGTTGGCACCAAGACTAGTTGTACCATAGCATGTTTCAATCTCATCACCACTAACTATAGTGTGATATCATTGAACATATTCTTTAAGAACTGTTATTGACCTATTTCCATTACTTGGTTATTACATAGCAGATCCTTATTGGTTGTGTTCATATTCAATATACACAGGACTCAAGGTTCTACTATATTCATAATAGCTTAGTATCTCACTATTTCCAGAAATCATCGTGTTTTACACACTTGTTTGATTGCTCAGAAATTGAGCATTGTCAAGGGACTAATGGTTAGACCTTTTATTGACAATGTCTTTAGCCTCATCAGTCGAGCTTTATATACCTTATATCAATAAGTATATTTGAGATAATATGGAAAGAGCTAATTGTTTCTAAAAACATAGGTTATAAAAACAGTCAGCTCAGTCAATTTCCTTATGTCAGTTATTGACGCATGTTTAAGGAGTTACACATATCGATAATTCTCGAAATATCGATTTTATTCAATAAAATCTTAAGTACAATCATACTTAATTGATTTTATTTTTGGATCAACCTTTGTGGAGGTTTTAGTATTTACACTACTTTGATCCATGTCATAAGTTTTTTTTAGAACTTTATCCACAGGATAGCTCAACTTTCAATTGATAGACCCAGTGAATCGGTTGGTGGTATCAGAAGAGTATCATTATTGCCAATGTCTCTAATCAAGGGCTCAAACCCCTTTTGTACCATTAAGCTTTATATAAGCTTGAACGCATTCATTAATCATCTATAGATCTCTTCTAATCCATTAAGTCGAAGACTTAACTGGCAGATCTACTAAATTAGGTTTATGACATCTTTTAAGTTATTGTGATGTTCGTGATCAAATCCTTCATATAGAGTGAAAGGTATTATTGATGGTATTTAGGTGACGAGGATCCTTGCAAGGATGCTCCAACTATTTCATTAACACTGTTCATGAGGAAAATATCATTTTTCCTTTATATTTATTGATTTATGTGGTAAGATAATTTAACCTTTTTCTCAAATTATTTAATGATAGCAATACGTCATCATTAATGGTGAGCTTGATCTTGTGAAGGATGTTGCTATGCATTGAACAACAAGTGGCTGGGTTTGGAACCTCTTAAATTATTTAATGATAGCAATACGTCATCATCAATGATGAGCTTATCCTGTGAAGGATGTTGCTATACATTGAATAACAAGTGACTAGATTCGGAACCTTCCACTTAATTATCGAACATCAGTGACTAGGATCCAATTAAGGATGCACCCACTTTATTATTTGAAAAACATAGTGGATATGGTCCTTTAAAGGATGCTCCAACTTGAACTAGAGTAGCTAGGTTCTTATTAAGAAAGCTCCCACTCATTTGGTGAACTAGAGTAGCTAGGTTCCAATTAAGGGGGCTCCCACTCAATTAGAGAACTAGAGTAGCTAGGTTCCAATTAAGGAAGCTCTCACTCATTTGGTGAACTAGAGTAGCTACGTGTAAGGAAGCTCCCACTCATTTGGTGAACTAGAGTAGCTACGTGCAAGGAAGCTCCCACTCATTTGGTGAACTATAGTAGATAGGTGTAAGGAAGCTCCCACTCATTTGGTGAACTAGAGTAGCTAGGTTCCAATTAAGGAAGCTCCCACTCAATTAATGAAGTATTAGTGTCTAGGATAAAAAATGCTCCCACTAACTCATTATCATCAACACTAACTATTTTTGTGTGTTTCCTTATTACCTTTTATTCGCACAAATCATTGTCGAAAAAAGGTGACTTTTCTTTAGACGCTCTAAGAGCTCTAGTGAGTTCTTAAACATATAAACATATTCAATTATAAGAAATAAAGTAATTAAATGCTAATTCAATTTTTAATAGAGATATTACTAATAGAACATTATAACGCTCTCTTATAGTGTATGAACGGAACACTAAGTCATTCATATTCTATAACATCCACATTATTAAGCATAAGGCATTTATGCATAAACATTATCATAAAAACTTCAAATGCATTCCAGGAATTAAAGAGGGGATAATATTCATATGACACAACCATGTGTTCATAATCAAATATATAACATAATGTATAATAAAAGAAAACATTCATCCTATCTGAAATAGTCATGAAGGCCACAGTTCAGAAAACCTCGGATGATAAAGACACATCAATATGTTCAACATATCATTCCAAAAATGAAACTAGCAAGAAATTAGATCTTCAGATGGAGCATCAGATTCTCTACAACTCGGGCTTGAATCTGACACTGTTCAGCAAGCTCATCAACACTTGCGTGCTCCATCGGATCTACTCCGCAACAATAGAAGAAGTATACTCATGAATAATTATCCTCAAAAAAATTTTTAGGATGTCTTTAATCATGAATTTTAAGGTGCCACACAACCATTCTTCTTGTTTTTCTCAAGCTCGGCCAAGTACAAGGACAGTGCCTTCGCCAATGGCCTTCAGTGTTACAGTGCTGACATTTACCAACGCTTTTTTGCTTCTTATCTTTTACTTTTCCACTCTTCTTGAAGTGTTTCATTCCCTCTTAGCGGGAGCTTTCCCCTTTGAGGTACTAGGTCGTGCCTTAGATGACTCAGCACCAGAAGTCCACTTCTTCTTGGTTATTTGAGATGAACTCTTGCTAGTATAATTTACCGACCCTTTGTTCTTCCCATGTCAAGTGATAGACTAGAAAGTCTTTAATTCATTCACCAGCTGAGACAGTCCATAACTCAACTTATTCATGATATAGTTAGATGCTAACTGTATGAAGTTACTCGAAATGGAATTCAAGATTATTCTCACCTGATTGACCTCATCTATCTGTGCCCCATGGAGTTCAGCCTCGGTGAAGTAGTTAGTCATTTTCAGGACATGATCCTTCACCGGGGTTCCCACAGCCATTCTAGTGCTAGTGCACTTATGGGTGAGTTCTATACGGGCTTGCTCGCTTTGCATCCCAAACATTTCCTGCAGCGAGTCAAGGATTTCCACGGAAATCTCATTCCCTTCCATTTTTGTTCGCAACGCATCAGATATGCTCGCGAGCATGCAGACCATAGCTTTATTGTTAGCCATGAACCACTTGTCATAATCATCCCTTAAGTTCTTGGAGGCATTAAGAGCATGAAAGAGAGGTCTCTCTTTAGTGAGGATAAAGCGTATGCTTTCACTCACCAACACGATGTTAAGGTTCAACTTTCATTTCAGAAAGTTATCACAGTGAGAACGTCTTTCAAAAACAAGACCATAATAGGGTTCGACATTACTACAATTTATAACAGCAATTATTAGCAATATGAAAAGAAACAATTATTAAAAAAAAAAGTTTAGGATATAAAAACATAATTCACAAGCACATATTGGGCTCTAAAAAGACTCAGTTTTTATATTCCATGGTAACTCACCAATAGCCATAATCCGTTTCACTAAGGTGACGTAACAGAGTGCATCTAGCAAAAATGAGGACCATCTCAGATTAGTAAAGCAATCGTGGTTCATGTACATTCATAAATATGCTTTACCAACAACCAGTTTTATAGGAATCATTGGCCATATGAGACAACCACCAGTCATCTCATACTTGAGTCAACCCAACATTACAGCATATAAAGCTTAGCCCGTGTGTGCTAGGGAAGCCTAGGTTAGACACGAGATCCACTTCTCCACCTATCGTCATAAACACAACCTTGGAATTGGAATGCGCTTATACCTTCCAAAGGGAATGGACCACCATGTCTAAAAGACCGCCGGTCATGAGACGAGCAAGACCACCCTCACGGTGTTATGTTAATATTGGAGACCTTACAGACTCAATATACTTTTAGTATTTTAATTTTCATACGATTAACATTAATCTAGGCGATCCACTTGAGTTAACTAAATCGTATTAAAAAATCGAGTGTTTCTAAGCTACCCTTAAAAACTCAAGTTGCGATATAGCTTAGTTATTAGGAATTTCGTGACATCTAGTCTTGGTTATCCTAATAGTATTCTATCACAGAAAAGCTTCCAGTTAGGAGGGAAGACATTGTCTTTTATTAACCCCCCAGCTTAGCCTCTTATCGGCTTGGTGACAAAGTTTTTCGATCCGTTCATCTCATTCATTAATTAACTAACCTAATCCAATTAGATAATTTCAAATGAATCAAAGCCCATGACAACCCACGACACAAGTTCTAAGTAATATCAAACATGGTAAAGCAATTAAATAAACAAGCATAATAAGCAAGCATGGTTTGATTCGGTTTGATCTATCCAATTTGACATTTTATAAATAAAAAGAGATTAACCCAATATCAAATTGGTTCATGGATAGAATATGGGCCCATATCTATGTCCTAAAAATAAATCAATATCAAATTATTTATTTTTCATTCAAACCATTTAAATTAATCACATGAACGAATCAATTAATAAAGTAAATCATCTAGTTCTGATACCACTTGTTGGTGATGAAAAGAGTGGTATTAGACACAAACAATCGCTCTGATACCGCTTGTTGGTGAACGAACGAGTGGTATCAGACACGAACAATCGTTCTGATACCGCTTGTTGGTGAACGAACGAGTGGTATCAGACACGAAAAATCGCTCTGATACCACTTGTTGGTGAAACACGTAGGATATCAGACACGAACAATCGCTCTAATATCACTTGTTGGAGAAACAGATGTGCTATCAGACACGAACAATTGTTCTAATACCATTTATAAGGAAACGAGGGGAGTATCGAGCACGAACAATCGCTCCGATACAACGTCGGGATTATGTGCTCACCTTGATAACCATATAAGTTGCGGAATATATTAATTACACTAACAAGAGCTAATTAAAAGGATGATTATCTAACACGATCTAGATTTACTTTATTAATTAAATATTGAAAGCATTCAAACATGTTAAGCAACCAATAAGATCAAAGAACAAGGTTCACAGAGAACTTACGGATTGGGCTCACGAACAGAAACTTCTAGCTTTCACAATCCGTCTTCGAACGCCTTGATCTCTTTCTTCAAGCTTTCAGATCCTCGCCATTGAACGCCTTGATCTCATTCTTCAAGCTTTCAGATCCTCGTACTCCTCTTGATGACACCGTAGTCTTCCGACACGTAATCTCCTGACGAATAAATAAATACGGCGTAGGACCACACTCTTTAATCTCACACGACCAAGAAACAAATATTGTTTCAAGATCTCACTCTTATTTTATAAGAACAAAATAGAGCAATTCCAAGGGGAGATAGAGAGACAGAGAGAAAGAATTCGGTCACTAGAGGAGTTGGACGAATTTTCGGGCTTCCAAAAGCTTGAATGTCCTCTTCTCATGAACCCTTTTTTTTATAGTAGTGAAAAACATATATTCTTGGTAGTTTCCAAAATATATTATTTCTTTTTAGGGATTATTCCTATTCTATGACTTCTATGATGATTTTGGACCAAAATGAAATAAGTTCAATTTAATTCTAAACTATGACTATGTATTTTCTTTAAGTACAAAAATACCCTCAATTTTATTAACATTTTCGTTTGAATTTTATTTATATTTAATAAATTTTGTTCTTGGGATTAGTTTATTATTGTATTATGTTTTCCCTCTCTCAGCTGTCTACGTTCCCTCTTTCTCTCTCTAGTACTACTATGTCTCTCTCTCTCATCTTCAAGCTTCAACCCGTCTCTCTCTCTCTCTCTCGTCAAGCTTCAACTCATATCTCTCTCTCTGGTCTTCAACTCGTTTTTCAGTGGTTTCAACTCGTTTCTCGTCGTCAAGGTTTGCTCTTTTTTTTTCTTCATTCTCGTTCACTTTTAGTATGTTATAGTTTGTCATTTTCACTTTAGGGTTTAGAGATTTTCATGAAAAAAGTTTCTCGTTGGATTCATGTGGTCTTTGAAGTTAAAAAAACAAGGAAAAAACGATTCTTTGAAGCATGGAAAATCTGGAAAAAATTCTGAAAATTTCTGGGAATCGTTGAAGATTTATTGACATTGTTGCATTTTTATTGACATTAATGTCAATAAATCTTCAACGGTTCTGGGAAACTTCTTTGAAGATTTATTGACATCAATGTCAATAAAAATGAAATTTTATTGACATCAATGTCAATAAATCTTCACAGTTTTTTAATTTTTTTAATTATGATTTTAAATGTTTATGAAGGAATTTTAAATCTTTAAAATATGAAATTAACATCCCGATTACACTCTTTTTATGCAGTAATGGGTGATATTTTAGTGTATGTCAAGCATAGTGGTACATGGGTTAAACCATGTGTATACAAGGAGGGTGCATCGTTTGTACTTGTGCTTTCAGATGGTTTTGAGTACAACCATCTCATGGATGCCTTGTACGCTGAGATGAGGCTCTTACCGTCCACTCATTCCATTGTGGTCAAATATGAGACACCACTTTTGGCATTGCCAATAAAGATTACAAACGATAGCCACATCAAAAGTTACTTGTATTTGAGGAGCCGAGACCTTTCCATGTCAAATTATCATCTTGTTATTGAGATAGTTAAGCTAACGCCCGATGAGGCAGCAAATCAGCCGTCCTTGTCTCGCCTAGAATCAAGTCCAATGAAGGGGGAGTCTAGATTTGAAGAGTTTGCATCTCCGTCCACAATTGGATTGGAAGAATACACATTTGAACAGCCGCGTGCGTTGGCATCACATCCCCATTCTCCGCCACAGAGACCGTCACAGCCAACTCCACCGACACATAAACCATCTCCACAACCTCATTCCTCTACACTAGGAGCCTCTCAACCCACTCCCTTGACACAACGACCTCCACAGCCCCCTACCAAACCGTCCAGGATTGGCCGTGAGCACATTGGGGATAATGAAGTGATGGATTTGAACTCGCCTATCAGAGTCGAGCTAGGAGCTCTATATGCTACCAAACAGGCCTTGAAGAAGCATTTGAACATGTATGCGATAATTAAACACTTTGCATTCACGACAAAGAGTTCTTGTAAGACGTATCTCCACGTCGTTTGCTCGGGTGACAATTGTATGTGGGCAATTCGTGCGGTTAGATTAAGGGAGACCAAGGTTTTTCAGATCAGGAGGTATGTGTTTCTCCCTACCTTTCTCTTTTTTACATCATTATTTAGTTATATTCACGAACCTTAATGCACAGTATTTATTGACATTAAATTAAACAAACACTGATTTATTGACTTTGATATCAATAAACACTGTGATTTATTGACTTCAATGTCAATAAAGATTATGATTTATTGACTTTAATGTAAATAAATACTGTGATTTATTAACAATCTTATTTTATAGGTTTGTGATCTATTAACTGACATTCATTTATTCTTAATATAGGTTTGATTCTGAGCATACATGTTCCGTAGAGTCTAGAAAGAATCCAAAAGTCACGGCGCTATTCACAGGAGATGTTGTGAAACACAAGTTTGTGGATCCTCGACAAATGAATTGTAAATCGAAAGAAATCCTTGGTTACATGGAGACAGATTATGGAGTTCGTATGACGTATAAGAAGGCTTGGAGAGCAAAAGAAAAGGCCATTGGGTTGTTATACGGAACTGACACTGAGTCGTACGCATTTCTGCCCACCTTAAAGTATATGATTGAGACAAAAAATCCAGGGTCTGTTCTGGAGCTTACTGCTGACCGTGAACACAGATTTATAAATTTTTTTATGTCTCTTAGTCCCTTCATAAGAGGATGGAAGTTTTGTCGGCCTATCATCATTATCGACGCTACGTTCTTGAAGAACTATCATCGTGGAACTTTGTTTACAGCGGTAGCGATGGATGCAAATGAACAATGTTTTCCCCTCGCCTTCGGTGTTGGAGACTCTAAATCGAATGAGTCATGGTTGAATTTTTTGAGCACGTTAAAGGCAGCGATAGGGGAGAGGCCACGTCAAGTCATTGTATCTGACAGGAACAATGGAATATGTAATGCTGTGGCAAAGGTTTTTCCAAATTCGGCACATGGGTATTGCGCGCATCATCTTCTTGGAAACGTGAAGAACAATTTCAAGGGTCTCACCAAGAGTTTCAACTTGAAGTTTTATGGTGCAGCAAAGGCATATAATCGTATGGAATTTGAAAAGTATATGCGCATGATCGACCGGGAAAATATTGAAATTCGACAATACCTTGAGAATGAAGTGGGACATGAAAAATGGGCTCGTTCCTACATTACCAATACAAGGTACTCAATCATGACCTCAAACAATGCCGAGTTTATGAATTCAATGGACTCCAAAGCTAGAGATTTTCCAATTTCGAAGTTGATTGATTGGTTGAGAAAGAGAATGCAAAAGTGGTTCTACGACCGAAGAGAATTAGCAACGGCTTCAACGAAGGTGCTCACTCCAAAATTTCAAAAGCGAATGGATGACTCGCATGCTCTTTCTACTTTAATGCTGGTAAGATCTATACTAATGTAATATGCTCTTTCTAAAAAAAAAGAACAGGAATTAATTATGTTTCAATAACTCACTGTGACTTTTTATTGACATTAATAGAAATAAGTTCCAGTGTTTATTGACATTAATATAAATAAATAAAGAACATGAATTAATTATTTTTCAATAACTCACTGTGACTTTTTATTGACATTAATACAAATAAGTTCCAATGTTTATTGACATTAATATAAATAAATAAAAAAAGAACTACTCACTGTGACTTTTATTGACATTAATAGAAATAAGTTCCTATATTTATTGACATTAATATAAATAAAAAAAAAAAAACAGGAATTAATTATTTTTCAATAACTCACTGTGACTTTTTATTGACAATAAATACTTGTTCATTGTAGGTGAGACCTTCTTCTGTTTTCGAGTTTGAGGTTTTAGATAAAGATGGAGAGAGATGGGCTGTGAATTTGAAGCATAAAACATGCTCATGTTTAGAATTTCAAACAGATAGTTTTGTATGCGCTCATGCGATTGCGGCATGTCATATTCGTAACTTTCCACCTGTGGACTTTTGTTCTGCCTATTATACCACCGAGTACTGGAAATGGTGTTATTTAGGTGTCATCCACCCCCATGGCAGTGCTAAAGCATGGGACATTCCTGTTGAAGTTAAACAAATCAAATTACTTCATCCTCACTTCAACAGCCGTCCGGCAGGTAGACCTAAGAAGAGAAGGATACTATCCCAAGGTGAAGTGCCTAGTGGGCGTAAATGTAGCAGGTGCGGCAAAGAAGGACACAATAGAAAGACATGTGATGATCCCGTTCCTTTGTCTCAGAGAAGCAGTCGTTGAATAAGTTTTAATTTAATGTTGTAACCATTTTGTAATTCTGAATATGATCTAATACTTTATGATTATGGATGTCGAATTTTGTGAATATGAAATTTAATGTTGTCAGTTTTATTGACAGTGATGTCAATAAAACCTCAGTTTTATTGACAGTGATGTCAATAAAACCTCAGTTTTATTGACAGTGATGTCAATAAAACCTCAGTTTTATTGACAATGATGTCAATAAAATATAAGTTTTATTGACAGTGATGTCAATAAAACCTCAGTTTTATTGTCAATAAAACATGTCAATAAATAATAATTTTTATTGACAATTAACTACCATACCTAAACACACACATCAGTGAATATGATCTCAATAAACCTCAGTAAATATCAAAATAACATACCTGTTCAGACATTAAATAGTGTACATAAACACTTCTCATAATACAACACACAAAAGGTTACCCACATGTAACTACCATACCTGTTCAGTCAAATCCTACCTAATATCATAGTTGTGGGATAGCAAAATAAAAACATACATATCAATGTCAGCTAATACAACACATCATACATCAATGTCGGACATGCATATATTCTCTTGCTTCAAAATGTCGTGCCTATAAAGATCGATCACTAGCTTTTGACGGTACATGACCATGTCATCTTGCTTCAAATCCGTCAATGGAAGCCCGTGCATCAAGAACTCTGCGGTCTTAATGACAAACATCTCGCAGTCTCCGCTGTCAACATAATACACAATATTAAATTTAAAAATATAATTACTATCTAAAAGTAGACATTTATAACCCCTACCCGTTATGTTGTTGAGGCATATCATCGGCGAATATAATTTTGAATGGCTCAGAAGTCTGACCCTCAATTTTTAAGCTTCCAAACGCACCAATTGAGCCTAGCATGATGGGAAGGAATTCAGCCAAACCGGCTATACTGTCTCTCGTTCCCTTTCGATAGCTCAATGAGTCATAAACACTCATGTGCTGCAAGCAAATAGAACTCAGATGATTTATTGACATGAATAGATATAAATCAGATTATTTATTGACATGAATGTCAATAAACACTTCTTTTATTGATATGCTCAGAAATAAATCTTATGACTTATTCACATGAATTATTGACAAGAATACCAGTAAATGAATTTATGGTACCTCATCGGTCAGCCATTCATCTGCCGTCCACAAGGTGTAAAACCATGTCTTCGAGCTAATGCATACGTCCCGGAAGTCCCAAGATGGAGACAACGACTCTTCAAAGTCATTGTATTTAATCTTGACATTTGTCTTCTTGTATCCGGGTTTTAGACCAACTTCCAACCACTTGGTCATCACATCAACATCATCAATGGAAGGCGGTGCCGTTGGAACGAGAATGGATAAGGAGAGGGCATTTTCTTCGGGCCGGTGGTGAAAAGAACATATGGCCGTGACTTCGGTGTAGGAGTGTATGTTGCCGGGGGCCTCCGGATCCGATGTTTTTCCGGCGAATCGGAAATGATGATAGCTTGCTCTTTGACCCGGTCTACAATATCCTGGGTAACAACTACATCGTCATCGTACATGCTGGCCTCTTCTTCCACTTCCATATCTCTCAGTTCTTGTGAAGTATGGTTACAAAAACCTCATTCTCCATAAACAACTACCTGGAATTGAATAAACAAACATAAATAAATTAATAAATAAATAAATTTGGAATGTTGAGTAAAAATGACTACCTGAGATTGAGTAAAAATGTCGTTCTCTCCGTATACCCGCTTCTCTTTGTCCTCCCTATCTCCCTCGCTGGCTTGAGTGTCATCATCTTCTTCTTGCTCTCTTTCTTTCTCTTCTTCATGTGTCTCTCCTTTCTCGTCATCATGTGTTGTTGGTCCTCTCTCGTCATAATCTCGTGGGTCCTTATTCTTCGGAAAGATCAATTGGATATTTTCATCAAGGCCCTTGACATATTGGCTTAACTCGTCAATTTTGCCATATATGTCCTTCAGATCAGACTTTACACTAGCCATTTGATTCTCTAAAGCCTGCAACCGCTCCTAATAGAATGAAAAAACATTTCAATATACACCAGTTATTAATATTACTATCAATAAACACAAGTTTTAATTGACATTCATGTCAATAAACACAGGTTTTTATTGACATTCATGTCAATAACAACCTGTGTTTAGTGACATGAACGTCAATAAAAACATGTCTTTATTGACATTATTTACATTCATGTCAATAAACAACCAGTGTTTATTGACATTCATGTCAATAAAAACCTGTAATTATTGACATTCATGTCAATAAAAACCAGTAATTATTTACATTCATGTCAATAAAATGTCAATAAACACAGGTTTTTATTGACATTCATGTCAATAACAACCTGTGTTTATTGAGATGAACGTCAATAAAAACATGTCTTTATTGACATTATTGACATTCACGTCAATAAACAACCAGTGTTTATTGACATTCATGTCAATAAAAACCAGTAATTATTTACATTCATGTCAATAAACACAAGTTTTTATTGATATGAATGTCAATAAACAAAGGTTTTTATTGACATGAATGTCAATAAACACTGGTTGTTTATTGACATGAATGTCAATAAACACTGGTTGTTTATTGACATGAATGTCATAAACACAAGTTTTTATTGACATGAATATAGTAAAAAGACGTATGATATTTACCTGGGAATGCTTGTCAGTACTCGTCAGTGGCACCTTCGAGGCTTCTTTCGCCGCCACAGTGGATTTCATTGACTTTTTTCATGACTTTTGACAACTCTTCCTTTCGCCGCCACAGTGAATGAGCGAAGTGGAGTGTAAACAATCTGGTACATGAATTCAAGAACATGATGAATAAACAATGGTGATACATTAATCAAAGGACATGTTACTAGATTTACCTGCGAGCTTGAGAAATCGATTTCTCGCATCTTTAGCACAGAAACCTTAAATGTAGATTTCCATCGGAGCATGAGAGGAATGACCGTGTCAGAGACTTTGTGGCAGAGTTTTTGCTCCGAGAGGATGGGAAAAGACTCTAATGCCCAAATTTGAAGAGGCGAAAAGAAACCTGGCAGTCTCACTTTACCTGTGTCCCTCGACCTTGACTTATCAATGAATGCTGTAATCTTTTCATGGAGGAAATTCCAAGCCACATTTCCCCACGGGTATCGGTTGAACTCATCCAAGTTATCCACCAACTTGACATAGTTCATGTTCGGTACCTAAACAAAACACTATCAAGTTAGACATACAAAAATGTTTATCAAAATGCAATACTCATAATTACTATGATTACCAAACAAATCGAGTTGTCGGGGATGAGCACGTTCAGCAAAAAATATAGTATCTTAAACTTCGCCTTCTTCTCAGTCTGCCATTCTTCGCTCTCAGAGACCAAGGACTGCACGACGTCCCTCTTATTTAAGGCACCCTTTGTGGAAGGCAGTTTCGTAGAGACCATCCTTAACAACTTCCGAATAAGAACATTTAGTGTAGTCGTCAACAAACCGTAAGCCGGTGATCTCTGCAAAATTCTCCTTACTGAATGACCGAGGTTCACCGCCAATTTCAAAAAACAAAGCATCAGAAGATGAGTCCTTGTATTGTCCAGCCCGCGAGATAATATGGTTGACTATCGCCGAAGAATTGGCTATCTCGGGGACGTCAAGGAAATGCCCAAAACAAGACTGCCTGAATATATTGGTCTCTTCCTCGGACATTGATTTCTTCATGACCTCATTGAACTTTTGAATACCGCCCAAAAAGTTGAACGTAACCCCGGCAATTTGGTCATCGTCCAAGACTCTGCTCCATCCCTAAATGAAAAAAAACATTACTTAGAACATGATATCGTTGAAGTACCAATGTCAAACCTGCCGGTTTATTGACATCAATGTAAATAAAACAGACGGTTTATTCACATCAATGTCAATAAATTAGACAGTTTATTTATATCAATGTCAATAAAACAGACGGTTTATTGACATCAATGTCAATAAACCAGCTAATGTCAACGACCCCGGCAACACCAAACACATGAGAAACAACAACATTGTATAAACACACATTTGGGCGCCAAGAGTTAGAACTAACATCAACGTCAACGGATTAAAACTATAATTAACATCTCTCATTTGGGCGCTAATGATTTTTCTTCAACAACATAAAACTATAATCAACATCAACACTATAATCAACATAAAAAAAAATCACTAACCTTTTGATTTTTATTGGATGACTTTGTGATTCTGGGCTTAGAGGATGGTTTTTTTATGACGAAATCGGCAAAGGAATCATCTTCGGATACCACATTGGTATCTATTTTTGGTCGCTTGGCCGGAGACTTCGGCGACATTGAGATGGTCGTCTTCCTCTTCTTCTTTGAAACACTTGGCTTCTTCTTCGCAGCTCTCGGATTCTTCTTCGCCACGCTCGGAGGAGATTTCTCAGGCGAGGGATGGGAAACGTGAGGACTTCTACGCACCACCGGGGGAGATTTCTCAAGCGAGGGTTTGGGTTTCTTGGTCGGGGGATTTCTTCTTCGTGTTTGAGTTTGGGTCCGGTACTTGGGTTTGAGTTTCGGCCAAAATAGGTGTGGTTTTAGGGTTTTGGTCTGGGTGTTCGTCGTTAGGGGTCTGGGTGTTCGTCATTTTCGGTGGTTTTTGCTGAAGAAATGGAGAAGAACTGGAGAGAGAAAGAGAGAGCGAGAAAGGCGCGGTGGTTTCGGTGAGGTCTGGGTGAGAGGCGTGGTGGGTTTCGGCCGAAGAAAGGTAGAAGATGAACTGGAGTGAGAGAGAGGTGACGGTGGGTTTGTTTAGGGTTTCGGTGAGAGAGAGCGAAATGGAGAGAGATGGTGAGCGATATGGAGAGAGAGAGAGAGAGAGAGAGACAACTAGTTTCGGTGGGTTTGTTTAGGGTTTCTTTTTGGACGAAGAAGAAGAAGAAGAAGAAGAAGAAGAAGAAGAAAAAAACGCAGAAGAAGGTTTTAATAGATATAGGTAATAAAATTAAAAGAAAAAGGTTTTAATTTTCTTATAAAGAAAAACTAAATTGAAAGGATATAAATGTAATAGCTCAATTCATGTAGTCATATTTTTGGATTAAATTTGACTTATTTGATTTTGGTCCAAAATCATTGTAGAAGTCATAGTTTAGGAATAATCCATTTCTTTTTATTGTGTTCACACTAGTGAATCTAAGCTTGGCCATTGGATCTTATCTCATGAATCCTACTTTCTCTCATAGTCATCAGATTATTATCTATGAGATTTTATTTCCTGTTTAAATATAGAATATTTACTAATGAGAGAATAAAGGAAATATCTTATTTCCTTTTAAATATTATTCTCTCATGAGAGAGAATAAAATATAATATCTTATTTCTTTTTAAATATTATTCTCATTAATATTTAGGAGAGAAAATAAAGGACAATATCTTATTTTTCTTTTAAATATTATTCTCTCATTAATATTCATAAGAGAGAATAAATGACAATATCTTATTTCCTTTTAAATATTGTTCTCTCTCTTTTTATTTAAACAACTAAAGAGAAAATATTAATAACTACCAATATGTGGTATGGACGAATTTTGGCACACGACCAAGGAGGAAATTCACGCAAATCTTGTGACGGGATCCTTAAAAAATCGTCTATATCATTTAGTGCAAGGCCCAGTTGATTAAAACTCAATTAATTATTTATTTACTTGGTCCAACAATAAACAAATAAGTAATTGATTAATTATTTACTTGATCAAACAATAAATAATTAATACTACCATAAATAATTATTTAACTCTGCAAATACCCATATGTTAGAATTGATCTTGTCATTCACAATTACAACTTGTGAGATTATAATAATGAAACACATTATGATTAGAGGTTCTTTATTCGTCTTGTAGAAGCCGAATCGGGAACTATGGACCTAGTAATAGAAGCTTAACAAATCAGATGAAAAGGCGTAAAAGTCATTTCTCTTTTCCACAACGATTTGTCTAATCTTGGTCAGACTCCACCTAGGTAAGCCAATAATGAAATCTCCTTTACACTAGAATTATATTTACTCATCTTGACGAGTGTCCAATGTTATAGTTAGTTCGTGATCGAGATCCTCTAAGTGTAACCCGTATCGAGAAAGGTCAATTAATCCGTTATACCTTTCTTGATACATATATACCCTAAACATTGTTGCTTCCCCAGCAAAAGATTATTCCGAACGTACAAACTTCGGAAGTGCCGGAAATCTATCGGTTCTGAATTCAACCCTTAGGTGAGTGAACATTGACCTTCTTTCAGGAAGGCTGAATTTTGTATCTGTCAACCACTTCTCACTCGAATCATGCTCCGAAACTCCCAAGACGTAAGATGTGATTAACATGACAGTAGCCTTTTAGCGAATGAGTTAAAGAGTTCGGTAACATGATCCAGTGTCCATGATCACTTCAGGATTTAGATCAAGTCTCACGGTGACCATCATAGCGACCCCGGTTAGTGTGTTGTAATGGTACTTAAAACGACACATCTACAACTAAAGTCTGTCCGGATTGTACACTTACCACAAGTGTAGAATGCTCGCATGTCGTGATCAACCTTCACTAGTGTTCCACATATATGACTTTAAATACAGTTGTTCAGGCATGTATCAGTCATCTGTTGGTGATTATTGCACCTTAAATAACTAATTAAATGCGGATAATAATAATTACACTAATAAGAGCTAATTATTAATATGGTTATTAAACAAGATCTAGATTACTTAAGCAATTAAGAATAAGAAACTTCATCAACTAACCATATCAGATAAAAGACAAATTTAAGAAAATTTACAGTTTTTGACTCACGAACCGAAAGCTTTCACAATCCGTCTTCGTCTGGAACGTACAAGCCTCCACACGATCAGATCTAGAACTCCTCCTTCAAGGACTCGATGCGATGACACCAAAGTCTTTCGAAACGTAATCTTCGAGGAAGATAAGACAAAAGTGTGGGCTTCGTTATATCTCACTAGATCGGGAAACGAGGTGTTTCTGATCTTTCTATCTTATTTCTAAGAATGGAATTGAAGCGATTCCGAGAGGAGGAAGGAGAAGCAAGCACATGGCCACAATAGGAGACTTGTGGGCATTTTTATCTGTTAAGATTAGGTTAAATTTTGCTTCTCATTAGCTCTCTATTAATAGCAGTTCAAAAGGTATCTTATAGAATATTCCAGAATATTCTAGAAAATATTATTTCCTTTTATTGTGTTCACACTAGTAAATTAAATCTTAGCCCCTTGGATCTCAACAAGTGAATCCTATTTTTCCACTCATCCGTCACATCAGTATCTAGGATTTTATTTTATACATAAGTATAAATTATTTTATGTTGAGAAAATTTAGAAAAATATGTTCTCCTAAATATTCTCCTTATATGTAGCCTAAATATTATGAGAGAATATAGGACAATCATATCTCCTATTTATTCTCTGATATTTTAGGAACAGAAAAATACTAGTTACTAACTAGTAGAAAAAATCGCCTACGATAGTGTAGGGAGGCCCAATTTTTTGCTTTTTCAATACCCAATAGATTTAAACCCATTTTACACATATTTACTTGTGCAACAATAAATTTAAATTTTATTTACTTGATCTAGCAACAAATAAACAGCATTACCATAAATATTTTATTTGATTCCCAAAATACCATTTTTTGAATTAATGATGTCAATCACTATTAAGCAAGTGAGATTATAATAATAGTAATACATACTATTATATTAACGTTCTTATCCGTCTTTATCGAAGCCGAATCGGGGATGGTGGACGTAGTAGTAGAAGCTTGACAATCTCGATAAAAGACAAAATATTCCTTTTTCTTTTCTAATCGAATTGTCTAGTCTCTTACAATACTGTACCGTGTAATCCAGGACTGAACCCAACTTTGATACTAGAATCATATTTACTCATCGTAATGAGTGTCCACTAATTTAGTCAGTACGTGATCATGACCCTCCAGGTTCTGCCCGTATCGAGATAGGTCAATTTTGCTTCTCCAACGAAAGATTACCGAACGTAAGCCAACTTCGAAAGTGTGAACAATCAATCGGTTCTAGAATCAACCCTAGTGAGAGAACATTAACCTTCTTTCAGGAAGGTTGGATTTCATATCTGTAAAACACTTTTTTCTACAATCATGTCCCGACTTCCCAAGACACCTATTTGATCAGCGTCTAACTAGCCTTTAACGTGGTGAGTCAAAGAAGCCGGTAACATGATCTAGAAGTCCATGATTACTTTAGGATATTAGATCAAGCGTCACTGTGACCATCATAAACGTCCTCGACTAGTGCATCGTAACAATCCTTAAACGACGCATCTATCAAAACCAAAGCATGTCCAGGTCATACACATACTGCAAGTGTATAATGCTCTCACTGAGTGATCAACCCTCACTCATATTCCAAACATATGACTTTAGATAAGGCTTTCCAAGCGCATATCAGTCATCGACAAGTTTTAGTTCACCACACAATCTCGGATGCCCAGCATGCGATTCAGTTTGATATGGAGACTATGGATGATTCTAGTTATTGATTTTCAATGTTATCAAACCTCAATCCACTAATCATATGATGCTAATAAAGTAACTTCTTATCTTATTTAGTAATCATCATCTTCTAGTGGGCAATATTCCTAACATCATCGACCATGTTTTAGCAACACCGCCCGAACTCAGGTGCCCAACACGTGACTCAGTTTAATACGGAGGCTATGGATGATAGTTGCTATTGATTCTGATATTCAGACCTCAACCCACTAATCATATGATGCTAATAAAGTAAATCATTATTCTATTTATTAATCATTTATTTATTTTCTCTCGTGGGCAAGAATTCCTAACAGCAATACCTTCTTCCAAGAAACAGTATGCGCGGGAATGACGTTGTGAACCACTCCACCTAAGAAGTCACTTTAAAGATCATCTCCATCGCTACCTCCCGTTCCAATAGCCATAGACATATCTCTACATTTACAGCACACTTTGAAAGAAAGTCAACGCTGGAAGTTAAAGATCAGAATATATCGCGGCGCAAAGTTTTTTCAACGTGCCGCGATGAAATCCTAAATCAGACCATGGAATTTTATGACATTCGACGCGGCACAGTGGACTGTCAACACGGCGTGATGGTTTCTGACGCGGTGCGGTGACGATAATTTTTGAAGAGTTTATTTCCCTATTTTGAGCGAATATGGGCTATCAGATCTCATTTTTAAGCCTAGATGGCTCAAGAAATAGCCCCCCAACCTACATATTCAGTTTCTTTAACCTAAAAACACACTTTAGCTTTTTTTTTTATAGTTTTTCTTAGTGTTTAGGAGAGATAGAGAATTTTGGAGAGTCGTTCGTCCCCATCTATGCTACAATCACAATTTTCCTTCTCTCCTCTTATTCTCTTAAACTCTCGAGTTAATGATAATTATTATGGATTGTTTTCGTTGGAGTTTAAATTTTCTTCTTCTTCGTCTTTGTTTCTTCGCTACACAATGAATAAATCCCCTTAAGGGCTATGGTGTAGCTAGTCTAAAATATGGTTATGGATTCAATTTTGATTTTAATTGAAGTATTTATTAATTATATTGCTTTGATTAATTCAATACTCTTAATGCTCGTACGAGATTCATGACCTCATTCATGATTTTGAATTCAACTTGTTAGTGTGCATGGATTGAACTACCCTGATTCATTCCGAGGCTAGAGATAGCTAGGTTGTTACAGAGTCGTTTGTATTCTTGTGTTCATTGCTTACCTTGTTTTTAGGAGTTGAGATCAAGAGATAAAATTTCAGCATAGGTTTAGGTTGCAATATGCTCGAGAGAGATTTAGTGATATCTTTATGAACGTGAGTAGCGAAGTTTGAGTGTTTAAATCGTGCAAAAATTCCGAGAATCCAAACCATTGAATAGACTAGTGAACCCATGGCCCTTACCTTCGTATAACCGTGAAACCACTTTTAATTTCTTTGTTTAGTTTCTTGTCCAAAATTCGTGACAACCTTATCTCTAACTTTTGAGTTCAATTCGTTCTAGTTTATTTAATTATTAATTAAGTTTAGTCCTCGTGGGTTCAACATTTATACTTACTAATCTATATTACTTGGGCAACAAGTGCACCTGCGTTTTCAAAAATATCACAACAGCACGCCACCAAGTGGTGAATGGAAAAGTCAGATGCTAATGTAGAACTTACAACAATGTGAGGTATCAAACCATCGACGATATCAAAACGGACTTGTACATCAGGTGGTTTTCACCGAACTACAAACGATGGAATCATCACGGGGAACCAATAATTTCAGAGTTCATCGAAGACGACTAGAGCGTTGATGAAAGTGACACTGGACGATAGATGACGTTTTGCATGAAATCATAGATCATGATGAATACGACCCAAAGTATGATCTGACCCCGAGTGAGTAGCGCGAACTAGAGAAAATGGAGGATTTGGTCGTCGAGCTTGAAACACAGTTGTACCTGGGGTGCAAAGAGTTTTTGTCTTTGTCCTTTATCTCATGTCGTTGATTCACATCAAAGTTCTGAACCAGTGGATAAACAAGTTGTTCACTCAGTTTCTTCAGCTATTAAGGAAGTCTTATCCGGCCACAAACTGGATTCTAGAAAAGCACTACAATGCGAAGGCGAAGCTGAAATGTTTTTTTTTTGGAATGGGCTATGAGATGATTCACGTTTGCGTGAATGATTATGCCTTATTCTTGAAAGATCAAAGGGGTCAGAAAGAAGATTTCGCAAAAGATATTACAGTATTTTCCCTTGAGGCTGACTTTTGTTTTGTTTGTATTGCTCCGTTTTGACTCCCGGGAACAAGTTAGATTCAAGCCGAAAAAGGGTGAATTTGCATGTATTAAATGCACTCATCAAATACCTCCACATTTGAACCCTTGCTTGTCCTTAAGCAACACATACAAAAGTGAACAATAAAGAAAACACACGAAAGAAGTTATCTACTTAACAACTAAACATCTAGAACTCGATGCTTGAACTACGTCAACTAATGCATGCTCGCCTTAACTACAAGTTCATAGTCTTACATTGACTCAAACGTTTGTGATTTTAAACTTTAGGCCAACTACTAAGTATGAAATAGATCATATAAGTTCATGTTACCTTAGACCATTTTCCAATGCTTACCCGTCTCTCAACTTACAGATACCAAGTCTCGTGGTCTACTCAACTGCCTTCAAGAAAACACCTATGATCGAAGTTCTGAGAATTTTTTACTCAACACAATCATATGCCGTCTCGTCTCCCTTGATCTCCACTAATGTGCACATATCATTTCACTTTGGTCCATAGGTGTTTAAGGCTTGCAACGTTTAGGCTTAGGTCAAAGGTATGAAATGAAATTTTTAGTGGCATAAACATTAGCATTAGCGACTCCAATCTCACCAAAATTCTCTATGCTGGTGATTATTGCACCTCAAACAACCAATTAAATGCGAAAAATATTAATTACGTTGTCATAAACTAATTAAAACATGATTACTAATTAAACAAGATCTAGATTTACGTTATTTAATGAGAGCAAATGCAATATGTCAAGCAACCGATAAATTTAATGACAAGTTCAGAAGACTTACAAATTTGGGCTCACGAACCGAACCTTCAAGCTTTCACAATCCGTCTTCACACTATAAAAGACTCTTCACGATCAGACCTTCAGGATGACTCTGAAACTCTCAGATTCCTTCTCGTTGTGTTGATGACACCGTAGTCTTCCTAAACGTAATCTTCGAGGAAGATAAGACTAATGAGTAGGCAACAATTCTTGATCTCACTTAGATTTGAAACGAGGTGTTTCAGATCTTTCTCTCTTATTTCTAAGAATGGAATTAAAGCAATTCTGAGGGGAAGAGGAAGGAAGAGGATCGGCCACATCAAGAGGGGAGAAATATGATGAAATTGATTAAAAAAGATGAGAAATTAGCACCTTCGGAAGTGGCTTGGTCGTCGTGTTCTTCCTCACGATGTACTCCTCGTCGCCTAGGGGTTTGAACTCCAAATCTTCGGATTGGAAATCGATGTGTTGGAATTTCTTGTCAACAACATGTGTCACCGATTTCCACCGACGCAACAGTGGAGATGCCGTCTCTCAAACTTTCTCGCAATACGAGAGAGACGTGAGCACTGGCATTGTTTCAAACGCCCATATCTGTAATGGATACATAAATGAAGAGAAGTTGATCTTTCCCTTAGAGGCTGACTTGGAGGAGACGTTCTTTATGTACTTCCTGGCACATTCCAAGAAGAACTTCCAGACCACGTTACCCCACGAATGGGAGTTAATTGGTCTAGCTCTTCTACCAACCTCACGTACGCCCAGTCTGGGATGTTGGTATGCGGTGTTGTCAATGGTGCCCACAAGAAGAGTTGTAATCTTTATATTGTACATTTGATGTAATAAAGTCTCATGAAGACTCTTGCTTGTAATTGCTTATTTATTAATAAAAAGTTGAAACGTTCATTCATTCTTCACGTGTCTGTTTGAAGCTTTATGATAAAACATTAGTCTTTAGTCCATAAACAAACTAAACAACTTACGAAGAGACAAATGTAGATTTGCATGAACAAACTCTTTGTAGTTTGCTTAAAACGATATATTCGCAATCTAAGGGTCAAAGGACTATTGACCTCAGTACGATTGTTAGGAGAATCTATGATGTCTGGTTATGGGGCATTGAGAGTTGGAGACTCTATAGTTCTTCTAGGTATCTTCTGAAGGTACTGAATTGACCAGTGCACTTCTAGAGACAAGATAAGAATAAACCATTTAACCTCTTATGTCTCGAAGTCACTACGTATGAATTGCATCGTGCTTACCTTAATCCTGAAATGAGACATGCCATTTCACACCTTACGTATTCTCATTTGAGAAAGTCAAAGTTCGGACTCACTATGTGATTCCGAACAAGGCCTATTGGTGAAGTACTAATTTGTGAGAATGTCATGAGTAACTTTGTGAAGTTCTCATAGATATGGAATTCATGTACAAGATTGCTGAAATGCAATGTATATCACCTCATGCTTTGTTCCTTGGAGTGTGAATAAATGAACTGGTCAGTGTCCAAATTGAGTCCTGACTCTTATAGATGAAACAATGTGACTTGTTAGCTCCTCGTCAATACATTGTTTCTAACTTATTCACAAGCGACAAAGGAGTTGAGGAAATAACAGCTAGAAGGGTAAAATGGTAATTTTGTAAATCCCGACTAGCTTATGATATTCATGAAGGGTAAACACTGATAATATTATGTGGATCCACTCATTACAATTAGGTTGAATTCTTGAGTAGAAAATAAATTCATTTGAACCGAGAGATTTTCAGTGTCAACTCTTTAGTGGAGTCAGTTGACATTAAGCTAAACTTGGAAAGGTTTGTGAACTTTTGAGTCCAAGTATTTAGCTCAAGCTTTGTTCATTTGGATCCATGAGGTCACTGTCATGAATCACATCGATTAGGAATAGTTAAACTGGAAGCTAAGTCAAAACAAGAACGAAAATAGTCAAAAGGGTATTTTTGTGTTTTGAGACATAGGATGAAATGAATGTCAATAATTTATTTGACAAGGTCATTTAATGACATGTTTCACTCGGCCAATATTATTCTTATTGGGTCTTGTGGATTAATTTCATTTCATAAGAATTTTATTGAAAATTCTTAATGGGCCTTTTTCATGTTGTCATGAACAAATGGAAAAGCTTCTAGAAGCCTTTTCTAGATGAAATAGGCGCCCAACATACCCAAGAGAAAGAGAGAATATTTTGTGCATAAATGTATGAAGATAAGAAAAAGAGGAAACAAATTTCCCCTAAGAGGAAATGAAGTAGGCGCCCAAATAGAGTCAAGGAACAAAAAAGGAAACAAATCCAAGCCTTCTAGAAGGCTGCCTTGCCCGAGTATCTCAAAGAGGAAAAGAGGAAATTGGCTCATGAATATGTGATATTCTATAGAAGAGGAAACTACCTTATTGAAGGTGAGACCTCTCCTATAAATAGGAGCCTCATTCTTCTCATTTTTCTCATTCCACATAAGTTAGAGATTGAGAGCCTCTCTCTCTAGACCTTGTGGCCGCCCCTCTCTCTCTCTCTTTAGTCAATTTCGTTTTATTGTTTTGGCACCTAGGTCCTCATTTGACCTAGTTTTTAGCTCTGCGACTTCAAGACTCGTTCTTAAGTCGTAGTGTTTAAAAGTGCCCACACACTAATTCCTTTTATTTCGAGTGATTTAGTGATAGAAACTTTCGTGGTTGCTCGAGTTAACGAGGAAAGGAAGAGAGACGTGCTGCGAGGGAAACGAACGTTGCAACTTTTTTCCAAAAGCTTCTCAACGTTCAAGCGTCTAAGAGATTAGTAAACTTTTATGCTCATATTAGTTTTATTTACATGTGCTTGCACTTTGTCTAGGTTAGTAAAAACTGTTTTACTTGAAAAATAAAATTTTTAAATTCCGCCGCTGAACGAAGCGTTAAACTTTTTCTTAAAACCTAGATCAATTCCAACAAATGGTATCAGAGCTATGGTCAAAGATATGCATGTACATGTATTTAAAAATATGAGCTTGAAAATCGTTTTTGAAAGTTTACTAATTTTGTGACAAGTTAGAATTGTTTTCTTAGATTTTTTTTAATTTATTGCTCTTGCCTTTAAATTAAAAATCATGTTGATTTTCTATGATTTTGGGATGTTGTTAAAACACATTAGAATCAGTTCTAAAAGTTTTTAATTTTTTATATTGAAAAACGTGTTTTAAAGGTTTGAGAATTTTTCGAGTAAATTTTGTGACTAGTTATATTGTCTTGCTAGTTTCTTATATTTACTTGAATCGTTTTATGCATGTTGTTTTTTCTTTTATAACATGTTATTACCTTGCTAATAAAACACAAATAAAATCTTTAACAACCTCCTAAAACGTTCCGTTACACTCGATTCTTTTTCGCACCTAAAAAGGACCAAGCTGTAATTATTTCTTTTTCTTCGAGCTGGAGTAAAACCCGCAGTAAAAGTGGCATAACTCTCTGCTCAGAAATCTAGATTTAATGATTCTTGAATCAAATTAAAGCTCTGTCTGTCCTCTGTCCAATTCCACCGGTTTCAGGTCAAAAGGACATCGGAGCCGCCAGTTATGGAGATTTTACTCCGAGGTGCACGGCTGTTCCGAAAGTCCAGTTTTTTAGAATTCCGGATTTTCAGCCCCACTACCATGAGTTATAGAACTCTAATGAGAAAAATTTCTTGAGCAAAAATGTTTTTCATAAGATTATAAACATGATGTGAAAGATTAAAATGTTTTGATTTTTGAAAGTTTAATTGAAATTGAATTTTTTTACAAAACTAGTTTGAATTTTGAAAAACCGTTTTCGCTTTCAAACTTGAAAAATGTTTAGTCATCCAAATCAAATAAGTTTTCAAAATGTTTTCAAAACTATATCTATATCACATATGTTCAAAATCTATATGCTCTTGAAAATTTTGAGTGGGAGGTCTCTTTGTAGACAAGCCGAAAAATAAAAAGATGTGTAATCTCAAACTTTCAAGTGTTCGAGTGAGTTGAAGTTCACACTTCCCTCATGCACTTTCCCGAAATAGAAAATAGGAAACGATCCGAGTATGTCCCTTGTGCCGTTATGCACTAACACTACTCTGAACATGAATATCTAGGATTCTCTTCTAGTTGTCCGTTCTATCGCTCTATAACTAGGAAAACCGTTTCCGAACTTATAAGAGTCGATGTACCAACTCCAAAAACTAAGTGGGAGGGTTATATTTGTTGTTTGTAACCCACGATCCCCAACACTAATGAAAGAAGCAATTAACGTGGGACTAAGAGCCGCTCTTGCGACCCTCTCTTAAATGGGAGTACTCCAAGGCGTTTTTGCTTCGATCATTGCTCGATGAGCTACGTCCAAGAGTGAGACGATGATGACAAGGCCTCCCCTTGGGGGATTGTTTTTCAAAGTCAATCTTTTGGACTACGTGGTTGGTTGCACACTTAGGCTCAATCCCTAGTAATCCTCCCTTGAGGCTCTGCGAAAGGATGTGAGTGATCAAATCAATTTAAAAGGTGGCTAGTCAAAATTGATGTATTGACATCTTGGCGAAGCATTAATGATGTGTCATTTACTTATAAATGGAGATTTTTTGCGGCCTTCTCTTGAGGGAGTAAATTATCGTTTGGTTTATAACACCTTTGGATTTTATCAAGTCTTAAACAAACTTAAATCCTAAACCAAAGACTAATCATAAACTTGTTTCAACTTATATAGGCAACATGTCTCTCAACCATCTCTCAATCATCCTTTCCTCGAACCAACTCGAAAACAAAAACTACGTAGATTCGAAACGTAACCTCAATATCATCCTTACCGTTAACAAGCACATATGGGTACTCACTACCCCTTGTCCTCCTCTGACGAATAATGATTCGACTCAAGAGGACAATGATGCCTTGGCGGCCTGGCTTCGATCCGATGAGATTGTGAGGTGCTATATCTTAGCATCTATGAACAATATGCTGAAAGAGAACCATCGTGACATCGAGACTGCCGTCGACATGCTCTACAATCTCCTTGAGATGTTTGGAGGGCAAAGACGTCAAACAAGGCAACAAGCAGTCCGACAGTTTATGAACTGTCATATGAAGGCTAGGACTCCTGTTAGAGACTTTATGATACTGATCATTAGTTTTCTGAATAAAATGGAAATCCTAGGATCTGAGACTGATGGGAAGAATCTCATAGATATGATCTTAGAAACTCTCCCCGCATCTCTTGATACCTCCAAGATGAACTACCCCACAAACAAGCTAGAGTACACTGTTACCAAGCTTATAATGGAACTTCACAGTGCTGTAGGTCTCACTAAGAGAAAGAGGAATAAAGGAGAGGCACATGCTACTGAGCACAAAGCCTCCGCCTCTGGAACTGAGAAGAGACCTCACAAGGCCGATAAAAAGAACTGTCCTGCCTATCTCAAAGCAAAGGAACATAGTATTGTACTAGTTACCGAAGCATGCTTAGTAGCTGATAATGTATCAACGTGGATTCTTGACTACGCTGCTACTAACCATATTTGTTGTTCCTTGAATGGTTTCAAGAAAACCAAAAGCTTAGAGGAAGGCGAGTTCTGTTTCAAATGGGGTGATCGGAGCCTGGTGTCTGCGAAGGCTGTGGGATCCGTGACGCTGTCTTTTGAAGACCGCACTTTAAACTTGAATAATGTTTATTTTGTTCCTACCTTTGGGAAGAACTTAATATCTGTTGCTCATCTTCTTGAGCAAGATTATTGTTTAAAGTTCATTAAGAATGGAATTCGTATTTCGTTTCCTGATAATTCTTTTGTCACTGATGCATGTATGAAGAATGCTCTTTTCTACATCTATCTCACTCAACCTTCTCTTTTAGACACCGAAATAGATAATGATCTAATTAGGGAGACAAAGAGGATCAAACTTTCTGAATCCTCCGATCTAACAAAATCAACACACATATGGCACTTAAGACTTGGTCATATCAGTCTAGATAGGATTAAGAGACTTGTGAAGGACGGTCCACTCCAAGCCTCTGCAATAGGTTCACTACCTACTTGTGAATCCTGCATAAAAGGAAAAATGACTAAGCGACCTTTCTCCGATAAGGGTCGAAGAGCCACTGAGTTGCTGGAACTAGTACATTCTGCTGTATGTGGTCCGCTCAGCCAACAAGCACGTGGAGGATAGGAATACTTCGTTACCTTCACCGATGATTACTCGCGATATGGTTTTGTCTATTTGCTCAAACACAAATCCGAGACCTTTAACGTATTTAAGGTCTTTAGGGCTTTAGTGGAAAAGCAAACTGGCAAAGTGATCAAAACACTTCGATCTGATCGAGGTGGTGAGTATATGTCTGGAGAGTTCGATGACTTTCTTAAAGAAGAAGGTATCGCTTCTCAGCTTACCGCATCTGGCACACCTCTACAAAACGGAGTGTCAGAGAGAAGAAACCGAACTCTTATGGAGATGGTTAGATCAATGATGAGTTACTCATCACTCCCTCTTTCCTTTTGGGGATATGCCCTCGAAACAGCTGCCTACATTCTGAACCAAGTTCCGTCCAAAACGGTTCCTGGTACTCCTTATGAACGATGGACTGGCCGTAAAGTAAATCTTGGCAGCATCAAAATTTGGGGTTGCCCTGCACACGTGCTGAGGCAAAAGACTAGCAAGTTGGCTAGCAGGTCAGAATTGTGTCTGTTCGTTGGATATCCAAAGGAAACCAAATTTTCACATTCTATAATCCCGAGGACGATAAGACTTTCGTTAGCACAATGCTCGTTTCCTTGAGGAGGACTTTATGAAGGATGCAAAACCTAGAAGCAAAATTGTGCTTGAAGAAAAGTTGGGTGAGGAAGCTTCTACCTCATCTGTAAGAACTGTTCTTACCCCAACTGAAACACAACCTAACTCTTCAGAATCTCGTCAAGTAGTACTTCGACGTAGTGGGAGGGCTACTCTAAAGCCTGACAGGTACATGTCCTATGGAGACTCTCTCGTAGCCGTCTCTGACATGGATGACCATGTTTCCTATAGCCAAGCAATGGCTTGTTTTGAATCAAACCTTTGGCTTGACGCCATGAAAGTTGAAATGCACTTGATGTATGTCAACAAAGTCTGGAAACTTGTAGACCTTCCTGAAGGGATTAAACCCGTAGGATGTAAGTGGATATACAAGAAGAAAAGGGGTCCGGATGGGAACGTCGAGACGTTCAAAGCACGACTTGTGGCTAAGGGTTATACCCAATAAGAAGGGATTGACTATGAAGAAACCACTTCGTCAGTCACGATGCTTAAATCCATCCGCATACTCCTATCCATAGCTGCAGCTCTCGACTATGAGATCTGGCAAATGGATGTCAAGACAGCCTTCCTGAATGGCAATCTTGACGAGCGCATTTACATGGCTCAACCAGACGGTTTCGTGGAAGAAGGTCAAGAGACCAAGGTTTGTGAGTGTCTTAAGTCCATTTATGGATTAAAGCAATCATCTAGGTCATGGAATATTAGATTCGATGAAACTGTAAAGAGCTTCGGCTTTGAACAGTCAATAGATGAGCCTTGTGTTTACAAATTAATACACGAAGGCAAAGTTGTGTTTCTGGTACTATATGTCGATGATATACTACTCATTGGTAATGACGTGGGTAAGTTATCTAAGGTTAAGGTCTGGCTGGCAAAGCAATTCGATATGAAGGATCTAGGAGAAGCAACGTACATTCTGGGGATCCAAATCTTTCGAGATAGGAAAAATCGTGCACTGTCGCTCTCTCAAGCATCTTATATTGATAAGGTAATGGATCGCTTCTCGATGCAAGACTCGAAGAAGGGCCAAACACCCTATAGGCATGGAGTCTCACTCTCTAAGGACCAGTCTCCCAAGACTGCACAAGAGATTGAAGATATGAGGAAGATTCCTTACGCCTCTACCGTAGGAAGCCTCATGTATGCCATGCTTTGCACTAGACATGACATCTGTTTCGCCGTTGGCGTAGTTAGCCGTTTCCAATCCAACCCTGGACCCGAGCACTGGATTGCTGTTAAGCATGTTCTTAAGTATCTTCGAAGAACTAGGAACTTGATGCTTACATACTCAGGTACTGACCTGACTATGACGGGATATACCGACTCCGATTTTCAAGCGGATAAGGATTCCAGGAAATCCACTTCGGGATCTGTGTTCATCCTTAATGGTGGAGCTGTTGTGTGGAGGAGTATTAAGCAATCTTGCATTGCTGACTCCACAATGGAAGAAGAATATGTGGCTGCTTGTGAAGCATCCAAAGAGTCTGTATGGCTTAGAAAATTCCTTAAGTATTTGGAAGTTGTTCCAAACGTCGACGAGCCCATGACCCTTTATTGCGATAATAGTGGGGCTGTCGCTAATTCAAAGGAACTTCGAAGCCATAGGCGCTCTAAACATATTGAGAGGAAATACCATTTGATTCGAGAGATCGTGCAGCGCGGAGACGTGGAAGTGAAGAAGATCTCAACGGTGGACAACCTAGCAGATCCATTCACAAAGGCCCTAGCGAACAAGGTCTTCGACCAACATCGAGATGGATTGGACATGAAGGACTACACACAACTTCTTTGATTCAAGTGGGAGTTTGTTGTCAATGGTGCCCACAAGAAGAGTTGTAATCTTTATATTGTACATTTGATGTAATAAAGTCTCATGAAGACTCTTACTTGTAATTGCTTATTTATTAATTAAAAAGTTGAAACGTTCATTCACTCTTCCGTGTCTGTTTGAAGCTTTATGATAAAACATTAATCTTTAGTCCATAAACAAACTAAACAACTTACGAAGAGACAAATGTAGATTTGCATGAACAAACTCTTCGTAGTTTGCTTAAAACGATATATTCTCAATCTAAGGGTCTAAGGACTATTGACCTCAGTACGATTGTTAGGAGAATCTATGATGTCTGCTTATGGGGCATTGAGAGTTGGAGACTCTATTGTTCTTCTAGGTATCTTCTGAAGGTACTGAATTGACCAGTGCACTTCTAGAGACAAGATAAGAACAAACCATTTAACCTCTTATGTCTCGAAGTCACTACATATGGATTGCATCGTGCTTACCTTAATCCTGAAATGAGACATGCCATTTCACACCTTACGTATTCTCATTTGAGAAAGTCAGAGTTCGGACTCACTATGTGATTCCGAAAAAGGCCTATTGGTGAAGTACTAAGTTGTGAGAATGTCATGAGTAACTTTGTGAAGTTCTCATAGATATGGAATTCATGTACAAGATTGCTGAAATACAATGTATATCACCTCATGCTTTGTTCCTTGGAGTGTGAATAAATGAACTGGCCAGTGTCCAAATTGAGTCCTGACTCTTTTGGATGAAACAATGTGACTTGTTAGCTCCTCGTCAATACATTGTTTCTAACTTATTCACAAGCGACAAAGGAGTTGAGGAAATAACAGCTAGAAGGGTAAAATGGTAATTTTGTATATCCCGACTAGCTTACGATATTCATGAAGGGTAAACACTGATAATATTCTTCGGATCCACTCATTACAATTAGGTTGAATTCTTGAGTAGAAAATAAATTCATTTGAACCGAGAGATTTTCAGTGTCAACTCTTTAGTGGAGTCAGTTGACATTAAGCTAAACTTGGAAAAGGTTTGTGAACTTTTGAGTCCAAGTATTTAGCTCAAGCTTTGTTCATTTGGATCCATGAGGTCACTGTCACGAATCACATCGATTAGGAATAGTTAAACTGGAAGCTAAGTCAAACCAAGAACGAAAATAATCAAAAGGGTATTTTTGTCTTTTGAGACATAGGATGAAATGAAGGTCAATAAATTTTTTGACAAGGTCATTTATTGACATGTTTCACTCGGCCAATATTATTCTTATTGGGCTTTGTGGATTAATTTCATTTCATAAGAATTTTATTGAAAATTCTTAATGGGCCTTTTTCATGTTGTCATGAACAAATGGAAAAGCTTCTAGAAGCCTTTTCTAGATGAAATAGGCGCCCAACATACCCAAGAGAAAGAGAGAATATTTTGTGCATAAATGTATGAAGATACTTGCCAAAAGAAAAAGAGGAAACAAATTTCCCCTAAGAGGAAATGAAGTAGGTGCCCAAATAGAGTCAAAGCAAGGCAAGAAACAAAAAAGGAAACAAATCCAAGCCTTCTAGAAGGCTGCCTTGGCCGAGTATCTCATAGAGGAAAAGAGGAAATTGGCTCATGAATATGTGATATTCTATAGAAGAGAAAACTACCTTATTGAAGGTGAGACCTCTCCTATAAATAGGAGCCTCATTCTTCTCATTTTTCTCATTCCACATAAGTTAGAGATTGAGAGCCTCTCTCTCCCTAGACCTTGTGGCCGCCCCTCTCTCTCTCTCTAGTCAATTTTGTTTTATTGTTTTGGCACCTAGGTCCTCATTTGACCTAGTGTTTAGCTCTGCGACTTCAAGACTCGTTCTTAAGTCGTAGTGTTTAAAAGTGCCCACACACTAATTCCTTTTATTTCGAGTGATTTAGTGATAGAAACTTTCGTGGTTGCTCGAGTTAACGAGGAAAGGAAGAGAGACGTGCTGCGAGGGAAACGAACGTTGCAACCTTTTTCCAAAAGCTTCTCAACGTTCAAGTATCTAAGAGGTTAGTAAACTTCTATGCTCATATTTGTTTTATTTACATGTGCTTGCACTTTGTCTAGGTTAGTAAAAACTGTTTTACTTGAAAAAGAAAATTTTAAAATTCCGCCGCTTAACGAAGCGTTAAACTTTTTCTTAAACCCTAGATCAATTCCAACATGCGGTGCGGCAGTGAGAAGCACGTTGATGAGAAAATGGAGAAGCAAGAGCTTCACCCGCTTTGTCGGATTTTGCCAACCTTTGCTCTCTTTGAGCTACGAGGTTAGGACGCCACGAGTCTTGTATGTCCCGTTGTTGAAGGCGCTCGTGAACAATCCATTTTCAACAATTTCGGTATAGTTGATAGCTTCGTAGTTGTCAACTATATGAAGACCAGTGATCTCCGTGAAATGGTGGATGGTAAAAGCCCGAGGTTCACCCCCAAGCTCAATGAAGAGCGCATCCTCACTCTCGTGCCCTTTATACCGACCGACCCTCATAAACAAGTGGTTGATTATCTTGACAACCTGTTGATCTTTGGAAGCTTCAGAAATTGGCCGAAGCAAGACTCTTGAAAAAGAGTTGTCTCCTCTGCTGTCATGTCAGGGGTTTCTTCAAATTTATCTAGTGAACCATAAAAACTAAAATTATGGTCCACTATTTCTCCTTCGGGGACAAACCTCTCTCATCCCTGAAAACCATTACAAAAAAGAATAAGAAAATCAGAACACAACCTTCAAACATTAAGATGGTAGATGTCAACAACTATATGTTTGTTGACATTGATGCCAACTATTGGTGGCAATTGTTGACATCTATACGTCAACAATTGATACCGGTTGTTGACATATAGATATCAATAATTTCCATCAACTGGTTACATCAAAGTCAACAAACACCCATTTATTGACATTGATGTCAACTGTTGATGGCAATTGTTGACATCTATACGTCAATAACTAGTATCCATATAGATGTCAACAATTGACATCAACAGTTGACATCAATGTCAACAATGTCAACTGTTGTAAGCAATTGTTGACATCTATATGTCAACAACTGGATTTTGTTGACATTGATGTCAAATATTGTTGGCAATTGTTGACATCTATAGGTCAACAATTTGTTGTCAATGGTGCCCACAAGAAGAGTTGTAGTCTTTATTTTATACATTTGATGTAATAAAGTCTCACGAAGACTCTTGCTTGTAATTGCTTATTCATTAATAAAAAGTTGAAACGTTCATTCATTCTTCCTTGTCTGTTTGAAGCTTTATGATAAAACCTTAGTCTTTAGTCCATAAACAAACTTAACAACTTACAAAGAGACAAATGTAGATTTGCATGAACAAACTCTTCGTAGTTTGCTTAAAACGATATATTCGCAATCTAAGGGTCAAATGACTATTGACCTCAGTACGATTGTTAGGAGAATCTATGATGTCTGGTTATGGGGCATGGAGTGTTGGAGACTCTATAGTTCTTCTAGGAATCTTCCGAAGATACTGAATTGACCAGTGCACTTCTAGAGAAAAAATAAGAACAAACCATTTAACCTCTTATATCTCGAAGTCACTACGTATGAATTGCATCGTGCTTACCTTTATCCTAAAATGAGACATGCCATTTCACAACTTACGTATTCTCATTTGAGAAAGTCAGAGTTCGGACTCACTATGTGATTCTGAACATGGCCTATTGGTGAAGTACTAAGTTGTGAGAATGTCATGAGTAACTTTGTGAAGTTCTCATAGATATGGAATTCATGTACAAGATTGCTGAAATGCAATGTATAGATAAGAACAAACCATTTAACCTCTAATATCTCGAAGTCACTACGTATGAATAGCATCGTGCTTACCTTAATCCAAAAATGAGACATGCCATTTCACAACTTACGTATTCTCATTTGAGAAAGTAAGAGTTCGGACTCACTATGTGATTCTGAACATGGCCTATTGGTGAAGTATTAAGTTGTGAGAATGTCATGAGTAACTTTGTGAAGTTCTCATAGATATGGAATTCATGTACAAGATTGCTGAAATGCAATGTATATCACATCATGCTTTGTTCCTTGGAATGTGAATAAATGCACTGGCCAGTGTCAAAATTGAGTCCTAACTCTTTGGGATGAAACAATGTGACTTGTTCGCTCCTCATCAATACATTGTTTCTAACTTATTCACAAACGACAAAGGAGTTGAGGAAATAACAGCTAGAAGGGTAAAATGGTAATTTTGTAAATCACGACTAGCTGATGATATTCATGAAGGGTAAACATAGATAATATTCCGTGGATCCGCTCATCATAATTTGGTTGAATTCTTGAGTAAAAAATAAATTCATTTTAACCGAGAGATTTTGAGTGTCAACTCTTTAGTGGAGTCAGTTGACATTAAGCTTAACTTGGAAAAAGTTTGTGAACTTTTGAGTCCAATTGTTTAGCTCAAGCTTTGTTCATTTGGATCCATGAGGTCACTGTCATAAATCACATCGAGTAAGAATAGTTAAACTAGAAGCTAAGTCAATACAAGAATGAGACAAGTTTTATGAAAATTGTCAAAAGGGTATTTTTGTCTTTTTGGACATAGGATGAAATGAATGTCAATAAATTTTTTGACAAGGTCATTTGATGACTCAATAACACTTGGCCATGACATGATCATTGGGCCTTGTGGATTAATTTCATTTCATAAGAATTTTATTGAAAATTCTTAATGGGTCTTTTTCATGTTGTCATGAACAAATGGAAAAGCTTCTAGAAGCCATTTCTAGAAGGTCTTCTAGAAGCTTTTGGGCGCCTACAACCCAAAGGAAAAGAGAGAATATTTTGTGCATAAATGTATGAAGATACTTCCCAAAAGAAAAAGAGGAAACAAATTTCCTCAAAGAGGAAAAGGGAAATTCGGCCAAGTGAGTCAAAGGCAAGGCAAGGGAATAAAAGAGGAAACAAATCCAAGCCTTCTAGAAGGCTGCCTTGGCCGTGTGACTCATGAGGGAATAAGGCAATATTTTCTCATGAATATGTGATATTCTATAGAAGAGGAAACTACCTCATTGAAGGTAAAGCCTCTCCTATAAATAGGAGCCTTATTCTCCTCATTTCATTCATCCCAAGTTTTAGAGATTTGAGAGCTTCTCTCTCTATCTTGGCCGCCCCTCTCTCCTTCTCTCTCTAATTTCTTTTCTTTTTTGTTTTGGCACCTAGGTCCTCATTTGACCTAGTGAGTTTTGCTCTACGACTTTGGGACTTGTTCTTAAGTCGTAGTGTTTAAAAGTTCTCACTCACTGATTCATTTTCTCTCGAGTGATTCTTGTGAAAGAAACTGTCGTGGTTGCTCGTGTTGCCGAAGAAAGAAGAGATACGCGCTGCGAGGGGAGACGAACGTTTTCAACCTTCCGAAGGCTCATCAACGTTCAAGCTTCTAAAAAGGTTAGTTAATTACTTATGCTCATAATAGTTTATATTTACATGTGTCTGCTCTTTGTCTAGGTTAGAAAAATCGTTTTACTTGTAAAAAGAAAATTTTTAAAATTTCGCCGCTTACACGAAGCGTTAAAATTTTTCTTAAACCCTAGATCAATTCCAATAAATGGTATTAGAGCTATGGTCAAAGATATGCATGTACATATATTTAAAATTATGAGCTTGAAAATCGTTTTCGAAAGTTTACTAATTTTGTGACAAGTTGGATTTGTTATCTTAGTTTTTTTAATTTATTGCTCTTGCCTTTAAATTAAAATTCATGTTGATTTTCTATGAGTTTGGATTGTTATTAAAACACATTAGAATCAGTTCTAAAAGTTTTTAATTTTTTATATTGAAAAACGTGTTTTAAAAGTTTGAGAAAACTTCGAGTAAATTTTGTGACTAGTTGTATTGTCTTGCTAGTTTCTTTTATTTACTTGAATCGTTTTATGCTTGTTGTTATTTCTTTCATACCATGTTATTACCTTGCTCATAAAACACAAATAAAAGCTTTAACAACTTCCTAAAACGTTCTGTTACACTCGATTTTTTTTACGCACTAAAAGACCGAACTTTAATTACTTCTGCTTTCTTCGAGCTGGAGTAAAACCCGCAGTAAAAGTGGCATAACTCTCTGCTAAGAAATCGAAATTTAATGATTCTTAAATCAAATTAAAGGTATGTCTGTCCTTATTCCAATGCCACCGTTTTGGGTCAAAAGAACATCGGAGCCGCCAGTTATGACGATTTTACTCTGAGGTAGGCGGCTGTTCCGAAAGTCTAATTTTTTAGAAATCCGGATTTTCAGCCCCACTACCATGAGTTATAGAACTCTAATGAGAAAATTTTCTTGAGAAAAAATGTTTTTTATAAGATTATAAACATAATTTGAAAGATTAAAATGTTTTGATTTTTGAAAGTTTAATTGAAATTGAATTTTTACAAAACTAGTTTGACTTTTGAAAAACCGTTCTCGTTTTCAAACTTGAAAATATTTGGTCATCCAAATCAAATAAGTTTTCAAAATATTTTCAAAACTATATCTATATCACATATGTTCAAAATCTATATGCTCTTGAAAATCTGAGTGTGAGGTCTCTTCGTAGACAAGCCGAAAATAAAAAGATGTGTAATCTCAAACTTTCAAGTGTTCGAGTGAGTTGAAGTTCACACTTCCCTCGTGCACTTTCCCCGAATAGAAAATAGGAAAAGATCCGAGTATGTACCTTGTGCCTTTATGCACTAACACTGCTCTGAACATGAACTTCTAGGATTCTTTTCTAGTTGCCCGCTCTATCGCTCTATAACTAGGAAAACCGTTTCCGAACTTATAAGAGTCGATGTACCAACTCCAAAAACTAAGTGGGAGGGTTATACTTGTTGTTTGTAACCCACGATCCCCAACACTAATGAAAGAAGCAATTAACGTGAGACTAAGAGCCGCTCTTATGGCCCTCTCTATAATGGGAGTACTCTAAGGTGTTTTTGCTTCGATCATTGCTCAATGAGCTATGTCCGAGAGTGAGACGATGAAGGCAAGGCCTCCTCTTGGGGGATTGTTTTTCAAAATTGACCTTTTGGACTAAGTGGTTGGTTGCACACATAGGCTCAATCCCTAGTAATCCTCCTTTGAGGCTCTGCGAAAGGATGTGAGCGATCAAACCAATTTAAAAGGTGGCTAGTCAAAATTGGTGTATTGACATCTTGGCTAAGCATTAATGATGTGTCATTTACTTATAAATGGAGATTTTTTGCGGCCTTCTCTTGAGGGAGTAAATTATCGTTTGGTTTATAACACCTTTGGATTTTATCAAGTCTTAAATAAAACTTAAATCCTAAACCAAAGACTAAATCATAAACTTGTTTCAACTTAATTAAGCAACATGTCTCTCAACCATCTCTCAATCATCATTTCCTCGAACAAACTCGAAAACGAAAAACTACGTAGAAACGTAACCTCAATATCATCCTTATCATTAACAAGCACAAATGGGTACTCATCACCCCGTGTCCTCTTCAAACGAATGATGATTCGACTCAAGAGGACAATGACGCCTTAGTGGCTTGGCTTCGATCCTATGAGATTGCGAGATGCTATATCTTAGCATCAATGAACAATGTGTTGCAACAACAACATTGTGACATCGAGTCTGCCGCCAACATGTTCTACAATCTCCTTGAGATGTTTGGAAGGCAAAGGCGTCGAATAAGGCAACAAGCAGTCCGACAGTTTATGAACTGTCGCATGAAGGCTGGGACTCCTATCAGAGACCTTATGATACTGATCATTAGTTATCTGAATGAATTGGAAATCCTAGGATCTGAGATTAATGGGAAGAATATCATAGATGTGATCTTAGAAACTCTCTCTAAGTCTGTTGTTACCTTCAAGCTGAACTACTCCATGAACAAGCTAGAGTACACTGTTACCGAGCTTATGAAGGAGCTTCACACTGCTGAAGGTCTCACTATGAGAAAGAGGAATCAAAGAGAGGCTCATGCTACTAAGCACAAAGCCTCCGCCTCTGGATCTAACAAGAGACCTCACAAGGCCGAGAAAAAGAACTATCCTGCCTATCTCAAAGCAAAGGAACATAGTATTGTACTAATTACCGAAGCATGCTTAGTAGCTGATAATGTATCAATATGGATTCTTGACTCCGCTGCTACTAACCATATTTGTTGTTCCTTGACTGGTTTCAAGAAAACCAAAAGCTTAGAGGAAGGCGACTTCTGTTTCAAATGGGGTGATAGGAGCCTGGTGTCTATGAAGGCTGTGGGATCCGTGACGCTGTCTTTTGAAGACCGCACTTTAAAATTGACTAATGTTTATTTTGTTCCTACCTTTGGGAAGAACTTAATATCTGTTGCTCGTCTTCTTGAGCAAGATTATTGATAAAAGTTCATTAAGAATGGAATTCGTATTTCGTTTCCTGATAATTCTTTTGTCACTGATGCATGTATGAAGAATACTCTTTTCTACATCTATCCCACTCAACCTTCTCTTTTAGACACCGAAATAGATAATGATCTAATTAGGGAGCCAAAGAGGATCAAACTTTCTGAATCCTCCGATCTAACAAAATCAACACACCTATGGCACTTAAGACTTGGTCATATCAGTCTAGATAGGATTAAGAGACTTGTGAGGGAAGGTCCACTCCAAGCCTCTGCAATAGGTTCACTACCTACTTGTGAATCCTGCATAAAAGGAAAAATGACTAAGCGACCTTTCTCCGATAAGGGTCGAAGAGCCACTGAGTTGCTGGAACTAGTACATTCTGATGTATGTGGTCCGCTCAGCCAACAAGCACGTGGAGGATAGGAATACTTCGTTACCTTCACCGATGATTACTCGCGATATGGTTTTGTCTATTTGCTCAAACACAAATCCGAGACCTTTAACGTATTTAAGGTCTTTAGGGCTTTAGTGGAAAAGCAAACTGGCAAAGTGATCAAAACACTTCGATCTGATCGAGGTGGTGAGTATATGTCTGGAGAGTTCGATGACTTTCTTAAAGAAAAAGGTATCGCTTCTCAGCTTACCGCATCTGGCACACCTCTACAAAACGGAGTGTCAGAGAGAAGAAACCGAACTCTTATGGAGATGGTTAGATCAATGATGAGTTACTCATCACTCCCTCTTTCCTTTTGGGGATATGCCCTCGAAACAGCCGCCTACATTCTGAACCAAGTTCCGTCCAAAACGGTTCCTGGTACTCCTTATGAACGATGGACTGGCCGTAAAGTAAATCTTGGCAGCATCAAAATTTGGGGTTGCCCTGCACACGTGCTGAGGCAAAAGACTAGCAAGTTGGCTAGCAGGTCAGAATTGTGTCTGTTCGTTGGATATCCAAAGGAAACCAAATTTTCACATTCTATAATCCCGAGGACGATAAGACTTTCGTTAGCACAATGCTCGTTTCCTTGAGGAGGACTTTATGAAGGATGCAAAACCTAGAAGCAAAATTGTGCTTGAAGAAAAGTTGGGTGAGGAAGCTTCTACCTCATCTGTAAGAACTGTTCTTACCCCAACTGAAACACAACCTAACTCTTCAGAATCTCGTCAAGTAGTACTTCGACGTAGTGGGAGGGCTACTCTAAAGCCTGACAGGTACATGTCCTATGGAGACTCTCTCGTAGCCGTCTCTGACATGGATGACCATGTTTCCTATAGCCAAGCAATGGCTTGTTTTGAATCAAACCTTTGGCTTGACGCCATGAAAGTTGAAATGCACTTGATGTATGTCAACAAAGTCTGGAAACTTGTAGACCTTCCTGAAGGGATTAAACCCGTAGGATGTAAGTGGATATACAAGAAGAAAAGGGATCCGGATGGGAACGTCGAGACGTTCAAAGCACGACTTGTGGCTAAGGGTTATACCCAATAAGAAGGAATTGACTATGAAGAAACCACTTCGTCAGTCACGATGCTTAAATCCATCCGCATACTCCTATCCATAGCTGCAGCTCTCGACTATGAGATCTGGCAAATGGATGTCAAGACAGCCTTCCTGAATGGCAATCTTGACGAGCGCATTTACATGGCTCAACCAGACGGTTTCGTGGAAGAAGGTCAAGAGACCAAGGTTTGTGAGTGTCTTAAGTCCATTTATGGATTAAAGCAATCATCTAGGTCATGGAATATTAGATTCGATGAAACTGTAAAGAGCTTCGGCTTTGAACAGTCAATAGATGAGCCTTGTGTTTACAAATTAATACACGAAGGCAAAGTTGTGTTTCTAGTAATATATATCGATGATATACTACTCATTGGTAACGATGTGGGTAAGTTATCTAAGGTTAAGCTCTGGTTAGCAAAGCAATTCGATATGAAGGATCTAGGAGAAGCAGTGTACATTCTGGGGATCCAAATCTTTCGAGATAGGAAGTACCGGACTATGTCGCTCTCTTAAGCATCTTATATTGATAAGGTGATGGATCGCTTCTCGATGCAAGACTCGAAGAAGGGCCAAACACCCTATAGGCATGGAGTCTCACTCTCTAAGGACTAGTCTCCCAAGACTGCACAAGAGATTGAGGACATGAGAAAAATTGCTTACGCCTTAGTCGTAGGAAGTCTTATGTATGCCATGCTTTGCACTAGACCTGACATCTGTTTCGCCATTGGCGTAGTAAGCCGTTTCCAATCCAACCCTGGACCCAAGCACTGGATTGCTGTTAAGCATGTTCTTAAGTATCTTCGAAGAACTAGGAACTTGATGCTCACATATTCAGGTACTGACCTGACTATGACGGGATAAACCGATTCCGATTTTCAAGCGGATAAGGATTCCAGTAAATCCACTTCGGGATCTGTGTTCATCCTTAAATGTGGTATTGTTGTGTGGAGGAGTATTAAGCAATCTTGCATTGCTGACTCCACAAAGGAAGCAGAATATGTGGCTGCTTGTGAAGCATCCAAAGAGGCTGTATGGCTTAGAAAATTCCTTAAGTATTTGGAAGTTGTTCCAAACGTCGACGAGTCCATGACCCTTTATTGTGATAATCGTGGGGCTGTCGCTAACTCAAAGGAACCTCGAAGCCATAAGCGCTCTAAACATATTGAGAGGAAATACCATTTGATTCGAGAGATCGTGCAGCGCAGAGACGTGGAGGTGAAGTAGATCTCTGGCAGATAAATTCACCAAGGCCCTAGCAAACAATGTCTTCGACCAACATCGAAAGGGATTAGGCATGAAGAACTACACACATCTTCTTTGAGTCAAGTGGGAGTCTGTTGTCAATGGTGCCCACAAGAAGAGTTGTAGTCTTTATTTTATACATTTTATGTAATAAAGTCTCACGAAGAATCATGATTGTAATTGCTTATTCATAAATAAAAAGTTGAAACGTTCATTCATTCTTCCTTGTCTGTTTGAAGCTTTATGATAAAACCTTAGTCTTTAGTCCATAAACAAACTTAACAACTTATGAAGAGACAAATGTAGATTTGCATGAACAAACTCTTCGTAATTTTCTTAAAACGATATATTCGCAATCTAAGGGTCAAAGGATTATTGACCTCAGTACGATTGTTAGGAGAATCTATGATGTCTGCTTATGGGGCATTGAGAGTTGGAGACTCTATTGTTCTTCTAGGTATCTTCTGAAGGTACTGAATTGACCAGTGCACTTCTAGAGACAAGATAAGAATAAACCATTTAACCTCTTATGTCTCGAAGTCACTACGTATGAATTGCATCGTGCTTACCTTAATCCTGAAATGAGACATGCCATTTCACAACTTACGTATTCTCATTTGAGAAAGTCAGAGTTCGGACTCATTATGTGATTCTGAACATGGCCTATTGGTGAAGTAGTAAGTTGTGAGAATGTCATGAATAACTTTGTGAATTTCTCATAGATATGGAATTCATGTACAAGATTGCTGAAATGCAATGTATATCACATCATGCTTTGTTTCTTGGAATGTGAATAAATGAACTGGCCAGTGTCAAAATTGATTCCTGACTCTTTTGGATGAAACAATGTGAATTGTTAGCTCCTCGTCAATACATTGTTTCTAACTTATTCACAAGAGACAAAGGAGTTGAGGAAATAACAGCTAGAATGGTAAAATGGTAATTTTGTAAATCACGACTAGCTGATGATATTCATGAAGGGTAAACATAGATAATATTCAGTGGATCCGCTCATCATAATTTGGTTGAATTCTTGAGTAGAAAATAAATTCATTTGAACCGAGAGATTTTCAGTGTCAACTCTTTAGTGGAGTCAGTTGACATTAAGCTAAACTTGGAAAAAGTTTGTGTACTTTTGAGTCCAAGTGTTTAGCTCAAGCTTTGTTCATTTGGATCCATGAGGTCACTACCACAAATCACATCGGGTAGGAATAGTTAAACTAGAAGCTAAGTCAAAACAAGAATGAGACAAGTTTTACGAAAATTATCAAAAGGGTATTTTTGTCATTTTGGACAGGATGACATGAATGTCAATAAATTTTTTGACAATGTCATTTGATGACGCAATAACACTCGGCCATGACATGATCATTGGGCCTTGTGGATTAATTTCATTTCATAAGAATTTTATTGAAAATTCTTAATGGGCCTTTTTCATGTTGGGATGAACAAATGGAAAAGCTTCTATAAGCCCTTTCTAAAAGGTTTTGGCTGCCCACTACCCAAAGGAAAAGAGAGAATATTTTGTGCATCAATGTATGAAGATCTTGCCAAAAGAAAAAGAGGAAACAAATTTCCTCAAAGAGGAAAAGGGAAATTCGTCCAAGTGAGTCAAAGGCAAGGCAATGGAATAAAAGAGGAAACAAATCCAAGCCTTCTAGAAGGCTGCCTTGGTCGTGTGACTCATGAGGGAATAAGGCAATATTTGCTCATGAATATGTGATATTCTATAGAAGAGGAAACTACCTTATTGAAGGTAAAGCCTCTCCTATAAATAGGAGCCTTATTCTCCTCATTTCATTCATCCCAAGTTTTAGAGATTTGAGAGCTTCTCTCTCTAGCTTGGCCGCCCCTCTCTCCTTCTCTCTCTAAGTTCTTTTCGTTTTTGTTTTGGCACCTAAGTCCTCATTTGACCTAGCGAGTTTAGCTCTACGACTTTGAGACTTGTTCTTAAGTCGTAGTGTTTAAAAGTGCCCACTCACTGATTCCTTTTCTCTCGAGTGATTCTTGTGATAGAAACTATCGTGGTTGCTCGTGTTGCCGAGGAAAGAAGAGAGACGTGTTGCGAGGGGAGACGAACGTTTTCAACCTTCTGAAGGCTCATCAACGTTCAAGCTTCTAAAAAGGTTAGTTAATTACTTATGCTCATAATAGTTTATATTTACATGTGCTTGATCTTTGTCTAGGTTAGTAAAATCGTTTTACTTGTAAAAAGAAAATTTTTAAAATTCTGCCGCTTACCCGAAGCGTTAAACTTTTTCTTAAACCCTAGATCAATTCCAACACAATTGACATCAACAGTTGACATCAATGTCAACAAATGGTTCAACAACAACAATATTCAATCAAACCATAACAAAACCGAGATAGCCCAATGCAAACCGAGATAACCCAAAACTAGTTAACCAAAATTAAATCAAGTCTATCCCCAAATCAATCAAGGTCCCATCAATCAACAACAAATCAACCGAAAAACCCCAAACTAACCTGAATATTGGCGGACTTGGGGGGTTGCTCATCTTCTTCGGCGTCAAACGTGACATGCATGGGCTTCACCTTCCCACGTCGAGGTTTCTTTGCCGAACTCTTCACCGGTTTTGGTGAAGTTGTTGTTTTTCTTTTCCGGGATGGTTTGAGTGAAGACGGAGACTCCTCCGGCGCCTTCATCTTTGTCCGGGGACTCCGTCTAACAACTTCATTTTTTTTCCCGGGTTGTTTGGGTGATTGAAAGTCGTTATCGTCGTCCATTTTCGGGACGGTTTAGGGTTAGGATTTGGGGGTTGGGTGAGAGAGGGAGATAGCGACAGAGGGAGAACGCGAGAATGAGAGAGAGTGCGAGGATGAGAAAGAGGGAGAGAGAACGCGACAGAGGAGAAGTGGGGATGACGATGGTTAGACTGGAAATGAGGAGAAGTGGGCGGTTTTAGGAAGAGAAAGTGACGGTTTGAGGAGAAAACGAGGGAGTGATATGAGCGGGAATAAAGATGAGCGAAAATGAGGAGTGAGATGAGATATGAGCGGGATATGGAGAGTTGGTGTGGGTTGTAAGAAAAATTTAGGTGGAGGGTAAAATGGTAGTTGAGTTAGTGGCATTTGTGGCCAAATTATGACTTTAGTGGAAAATTTGAAAACAATAGTGATTTGGTGGTAGTTGTGGCAATTTCTCATATTCGATTTAAGATCCTAAGTAATTACACAGCTTATTTATACGCCAATTAACATGCCATGTACTAATGCCAAGTAGGACATAACTTAACTAACTTAACTAACTTTCATCTACTGATGAAACGACATGAATAAAACGACAATAAGGGAGGACAGAGTAAAATGACTAAGCTAGAACTTTACACATCAGGTAACTTGTGATCCAAGCCACTTCAACTTCTTCAATAATGTTTTGTCGTTAATTTGTTTTCGGATTGTATAGGTCTTAACGTCTTCAGGGTGTATTTATTGAAGAATAAATGAAAACATGCTCACTATTTATTATTGTTATAAACACACAATTACTAAATTAATACGTATGGTCCAGAGAAGAAACCTAGATGCTAACATCCTCATGAAATATTTATAGTCCTTCCAATGGCAATCTTTGGTGTTATACTACTCAACCTGTCAATTCAAAGCATGAACAATTTAGATGTTGCATTAATTTTGCATTTAATTTTCCAAGGCCCAACTAGATTAGTCCTAGAAAAAACTTTATCTCGCTACTATTTCTCGATTAACTTAATTGTAACCTATGATGAGAGATAAAATCTATATTTCTTTTGATTTAGAGTATTATGCGTTTCAGCTCCTAGAGAAAATGAATTTCCGTGCTCAGAGAAACAACTCTATAACTACCAATGAGGACAAGAACCATGGAATCTTCATTATCTTGTCATGAAAACCTGAAGAAGAAGAAGAAGAAGCAGCGAAGTTAATTAATAAATGAACAAAGGAATTTGATTTAGGTAATATTATTTTATTTTTTTTGGTGGTCCTAGAATACCTTTGTGAGCTGACGTTGCCTTAGGAAGAGCTGGAATTTCGGTCGCTGCAATTGGAAAATAAAGTGGATAAAAATATCAATAGCGCGCCGCCCCAATCGTTTCTTGGTACTCAAGAAATAAAATGAATCTATTTAAAACATACTCTTGTTACATAAAGAAACATGGTGGAAAGACGAAGATGGCCAAGGAGCTGCAATATTGTCATTAATATCACATATGAAACTGATTCCCGATGTTCTGTCGTACGTCGCGTCTGAAGGCAAGCTCGGAAGAAGGCAACCAAACTCTGATTAAAAATTTAATATCAAAATTACTACATCAAGAAAAATATTTTAAAAAAATTAAAACTAAGAAAGCCACGAGATATTAAGGAAAATATTATATACCTTGTGATCCAACTGATGATGACAGCATATCGAATATTACATTGCGACGAAAACAGAAAATTAATCGATCAGTCAATAAAATAAAAACTCTTCATAAAGGCACTATTTTTTTTTTTTAAATTTAATTTATGATACCAACCTTGAAGAGAAAAATCCTTGATGTTTATGCGACACAGATCGTAAATATTTCGCGTCACGTTTTCCTTTTGAAGTCTTTTCCCGAGTGACGCAGCACAGTTCAAAGCTTGCACGTTGGTGACGAAGCTCTGCGCTTGAAGCTTAGACATGTAATCCTTCACCGCGTCGCAGCAAGTCACGTGGCTTCTCATCATTGGACCGCACTCTTCAACCACGCTCGTTGTGCCTGGAAAATTCAAAGGACATTCTACAGAAAGAAAAAAAAAAAAAAAAAAAAAAAAACGTCAACACAAAAGTCCACAAAATCATAATTTTTTTTTTTTTGGTGGAGGGCTAATAAACAGTATTATTTTATGAGGCCACATATTTGATAATTATCCTAGGGAAATTCCATATTCTGAGTGTAATAGTGATTTAATTCAATATGTATCAAAAATTAGAAATTCTAAATATATGTATAATTTTACCTAAATTTCCTTGGACGCATAATTTTCAAATAAAAACATTTCAATCATTTAGTTGACCATAGTTGATGACCGTTCAACTGAAGTCAACCGAAATGATATTTTGCTCAAAATACATGTACATTTCATATTTATGACAAAACAAAAAAAAAAAATTATAATCCATGACAAATCTTATTTGGAAATTGAGTTATATGCGGTGAAATTTCCTTTATCTTAATATCTATAAAGCGAAAAACAAATAGTAATAACCCTGATCTGTGGGTAAAAACCAAAGCCCTGACCTTTGTTGACTTTACAGTTCGAAAGCACTCGGAGAACGGCATTGGCGGAAGGAGCGTCGAGTTTTCCGGCGAGCCACCGGAGCACGACGGCCTCGCAATCCGCCGACGCCTCGCCGGAGATTCTCCGGGCAGCCTCGGAGACGGCATTTTGGCAGCCTCTTTCGCAGCACTCCTCGACTCCATCCACTTTCTCGCAAGCGGAGACGAGGCCGGTCTCGAGCACGTCGAGTCCTGACACGTGGCACGATGCCACGTGGGACAGGAGGGTCTCGGGCTGGGCCGAGCATATCTCCCGGAGATTCTGGCTCGCTCCTTTGCTGGCGAGAATCTTCTCGAAGTCGGAAAGGCAGTGATGATCGGAGAGAGCGGGGTCCGGGGCGGAGTGGCCAATGAGAGTGAGCCACGTGGCTTCGAACTGAGGGCAGCACATGACGTTGGCCAAGTACGGCGCGAATGGGTCCCAGCAATCGATCGCCGTCACGCTCATCAAGCTCTCCACGGATGAGAAGTTCAGTTTACAAACTCCTTCAAGTTTTATCAGAAATTAATTAACTAAAGAATATAAACAACCTCATAGTAGATTGAATTACCTGATAAAGTAGGGACGGTGTTGTTTATGAGCGGAACCATCGGCGACGGAGCTAAAAATAATGGAAGAAAAGGTTGGGGATTTGGGGAGATTTTCGGAGCCATTTCGTTTGTATCGCCAAATGCGACATTGTTGGATTTGCTTGAATCTGTCAACAATAGAATTCATTAATTGTATTGATATGAAGTGAAACTAACTGAATTGATCACAAACAAAAATAAAAACTCACAGAGGAATAATTGGAGAGCAAAGTGAAGAATTAGAGCTCTCATGTTAAGATTATGCTTAATCATATTAATTGTAGACTTGCAGAGGAAGAAGAATTAAAAAAAAAAATATGTATTTTAATGGAGTTTGGAGATGAAGAAGTGAGAGCCGTTACTTTCTTTCTTTGTTCTACTTCTGGCCAGTCCAAGAGATCCCACGCACACACGTGTGAGAGTCACGTGATGGATCTAGGAGTGGCACGTGAGGGTTGCTTCTGATGCGAATGTGGAAAAGCCACAGCCTGTGTCCCCGCCTGTTGACCCGTCCGATGCCGGTCAGACAAAGCCTGACCATTTTATGCTAAGAAACATATAATACAACTTGTAATCTTGTTTATCTTTATAATTCACCAATTTCTGCGTCTTTCTTTCTTTCTTTTATAAGCTTCATACTTTACGTTTAGTATCATTTGTATAAATTTCTTTGATAGTCTTGCTTTAAAAAAGACGGAATATTTTTGTCTTTAGCAATGTATTCAGTGAAAATTCCATGGTGTGTGTAAAAAAAATACAATAAAGAGTAAAGACTGTGAACGACGGTCATATTTAGACGAAAGAAATTATATCAAACAGTCGGGTTTATTTTTAAACTATAATCATTGAGAAATGCTTTTTACCAAATTTTAAATGCTCCTCTTTAGTCCAAAAATATGATCATCAGATTTAAAAATCCAAGCGTACGGGTGTCCCACCTCCTATTCATGGCAATAGCATGTTGTTTGTCAATGCGGATGAGAAAAACATGTACGCGATCAAGGGCTACCTCTCCCTTTATGAACGAGAGCCTCCAAGCAAATGGTGAATTATGAGAAATCGATCATGTGTTTAAATTGGACCAAAGAAGGCGAAAAAATAAAACTAGCAACGTACATGATGGGAGTAAAAGTCACCGAGAACCTCGTCTTGGCTTCCTACTTTTTCCAGGAGAAAGAAGAAGTAGCTATTCTCATTTATACTCGAGAAGGTGTGATATAAAATCAAGTGCTGAAAAAGTGGGTTTTTTTGCCCAAGCTGGGAAAAGAATTCTCCTCAAAGCCATCGTTCAAGCCATACTGGCTCATGCAATGAGTTGCTTTAAGTTGCCAAGGGGACTCATCGAGAATATTCACAAGCTTATGAATGGATTTTGGTGGGGTAGCACAAAGGAGAAACAAATAATCTATTAAGAAAGTTGGGAGGCGTTTCCTAACGAAGAGTGGGACATTCTGCTGATCCGAGCCATGTTTCATCCGAAAGATGTGGAGCCGATTCTATCAATTCTCAGTAGCAACCTCAACCTAGAATACAAAGTCACATGTGTTGTTACGTTATGTGTTGACTTATTTTTTACTGCAAGTTGTTAAGGAAAGATGTCGGACAACATGCTTCAGGATTTGTAGAGACATCTTTCTCTTTGTGCGCAGACTGTAGTTCTGGCAAGTTTCCTGTTTTACCAGATCTTATCGCTGAAGACTTTTCTTGATGATCTTCACGCGTTTATGGGTAAGGAAACCGTAGATTGACTTCCAGACTTGTATGACTACTATAAAAGCCGAGTGCTACCTCCTTAGCAGTTCTTGACGCTTTATCAAAATACTTGGGGTTCCTAGACGTGCACGATTGGCGGACTGAGAGACTATTTATTTTGTTAAGAGCGGTGTAATTCTACAAACACTATTCCAGAAGTCTGATTGTTTGTGAGATTGGGTTTTGTGATTGCGTGATTGAAGTCTTCGCGTGCGTTTGACATTGAAGCTGACCAAGCATCGGAGCTTGCTTGAAGAGTGGAATTGAGAGGGGTCTCAAATTTAGGGGGATTCCGCGTTTTGGTAATCAACACCCTATGGCAATATTAGGAAAATCTTCTCTCAATCTCAATCCCTAACAATGGCATGCATTAATATTAAGAGCATTCACACGATTCTAAAAAAACCAAGCTATCTCTAGCCTAGGAATGCATCATAATAATTCAAACCAAGCACACTAACAACCTAATCTTTTTCAAGCATCAAGTTGAAATAAAATATCACGAACAAGGTAGCTAATCTCGATCAAGCATTAAACGGATTTGAATTAAGAAAAGTAATAGAGAATGATAATTGAACTTCAATATATTAAATGGTATCCAAAACCGAATCCTAAACCCGCTACGCCATAGTCCTTAAAGGAATTAGTTCATGGCGTAGCAAGAAAACAATAAGAAAATATATGAAGAAGAATTCAAAACGACCATAATTAAAAACTCAATTGCAAAAATAAAATAAGGGAGTTCAAGAGAAAGGAGAAGAAGAAAACTGTAATTGAACGAATTGATGAAGAATGGTTCTCCTATTTCTCTCTATCTCTCCCAAACACTAAAAAGCAATAAAAAAAAAGACAGAGATGATTAAACAAGAGGTTAAGAGGTGTATTTATAGGCCTAGATCGAAATCCTTGTGTTTCTACTAATTTTCGGAACAGTCTGGGTAATTAAAAGTGATCCAACGGCTCCGATCGACTCAAAATCCGTGTTTCCTATTTTTGTCTCGGTGCACCTCGCGGCGCAAGGTAGACGTCTTTGGGACTTCGCGTTCCGCGCAACACGCTCGGAGATTTTCAGCATTCAAATCTCTTTACCTTGCGACGTGATGTAGACATTTCCACAACCTCGCGTAACGCGCAAGACACTCGGGGATCAACTGGGGATGTATCTCCATACCTCGTGGCGTGCGATATCGGCTTCGCAGCATGAGGTTTCCCTGTTCCTTGACTCTTCCTTCGTTTTTTACTCGTTTTTGTTTCCGAATGCCTCGTTTTGTATAGATTTGCCCATAGTAAGATGAGAAACCCTTTTTGACCTGAAAACCCTCAAAACACACACAAAAAACTCAAAACTACTCAAGAACAAGCTCGGATTTAGTCAGGGTGATAGGAGTTTTCTATGTACGACACGCACCTATCAATATCCAAATTTATTGAAGAAGCAAAAAAGAGGGTATAATGTCACTTTTTCCAATGATGAAGCAGATGAGAGTGACTCTGACCAGATAAGCAATTTTGTTGCCTTTACTACCACTATTCCTAATCAAATTGCTGATAATTACCAATACTGCTAGTTGCTCAAAGATTAATACTATTTCTTTCGATGAGGATGACATGTCTGATGATACTCTTAATGATGCTTATAGTGTATTGCATACTAAGTGGGTTGAAGAATCTCAGGTTCTGGACAAGCAGCATGATCTATTTCTTGCTCTGAATGAGGAGAAAGCGAGGCTCCTGGAAACATTGTTGATTTAAAGCACGAAGTGAGCCGTCTAAATGGAGAACTTGACCAGATGACCAAATCTGTCAGAATGCTAAAGTCAAGCATAGACAGCCTTGACAAAATACTTACTGCTGGAAAGCCTACTAAGAATGAAAGGCCTTAGGTATACTCATAGTGGATCTACTTCTCAGACCACTTTCATTACTCAGAAGACAACTCCCTAGATACCTCACAATATGTCTCAGACATCTGTCTCTGACAAGTATCAGAATCAGCTTTCAGCGGCAACATAATAAAGCAACAAGGTCTCTTGTCAATAGACCTCGTCATCCATGTCATTATTGTGGCGTCGTGGTCACATCCGCCCTTTTAGTTATCGTCCATATGGGAGGAATCTTCATCAGCATTAATCCTCCCACAGGCAACCTCGATACAACCTATCACCACAACAGGTGTGGAGAGCAAAGACAACTTCTCACCGTGCCAACATTGCTTATACCTCCCTTCGTGCATCTACCGGAGATGACTGGTATTTTGATAGTGGGTGTTCTCGACACATGACATGAGTTACGAGTTTTCTATCCAACATAAAACCTTACTCAAATTTCCATGTAACTTTAGGTGATGGAGTCAAGGCCAAGATTATTGTTAAAGGTCAGCTTAACTATCTTGGATTATCTTGTTTAACAGAAGCTTTGTTGGTCGAATGTCTTACTGCAAATCTCATAAGTATTAGTCAACTTTGTGATTTGAACCTGTCTGTTGACTTTACTCGTGATGAGTGTGTTATGACTAACTAGGAACATGATGAGCTGATGAAAGGAATCATATCTCAAGACAACTGCTACATGTCGTCTCCAAGCAAAGAATCACCTATCACAACGTGTCTCAACTCACAAGTTGATGAAGCTAAGTTATGGCACCAAAAACTTGGTCATCTAATCCTATGAAGCATGAGCAAGATTGTTTCTGAAAAGGCCATTGCTGGACTCCCTGACATTAAGATTGTTGAAGGAAAAATCTTTGGTGATTTTCAGATAGGAAAACAAGTCAAGAAGTCTCGCAAGATGGTGCAACATCTTACCAGCTCACGTGTTATGGAGCTCCTACACATGGGGTCCTATGCAGAATGAAAGTTTCGGTGGAAAGAGATATGTGTTTATCTGTGTCGATGAATTCTCCTAGTACACTTGGGTTGATTTTATTCGTGAAAAATCTTACACTTTTACTGTTTTTGAAGCCCTGTACAAGCAAGTGCAAAGAGGGAGTTTACCTTGAAAATGTAGTTTCCTCTTTTCTATTAAATATCACATATTCATGAGCAAATCCTAGTTTCCTCTTTTCCCACTTGGACGTCCAACATGTGCCATCAAGGCATTTAGATTTGTTTCCTCATTTATTTTTGCCTCTCTCTTGCCGCCCACTTTGCTTCCTCATGGAGAAAATTTGTTTCCTCTTTTTATTTTGGCAAGTATCTTCATACATCAATGCACAAAATAATTCTCTTTCTCTTGATGGTATGCACGGTTTTGGCCTTCTAGAACAAGCTTCTAGATGTTTCTTTACTTGTTCATGACAATATAAGAAAAGCCCATTTAAAATTTTAACATAAAATTCCATGAAATGAAATTCAATCCTCAAGGCCCAAATCACTTAAGTTGGCCGTGTGACTAAATTCATTGTCATCATATGACAATGTCAAAAAATTATTTATTGATATTCATACCATCTTATGTCCTAATGGACAAAATTACCCTTTAGACAATTTTCGTAAAACTTGTCTAGTTCAACAATTTAACTTGTTTTGACTTAACTTCTAGTTTAACTAATCCTACTCTAATGACTTGTGGTAGTGACCTCATGGATCCAAATGAACAAAGCTTGAGCTAGCACACTTGGACTCAAAAGTTCAAAAATATTTTCCAAGTTCTAGCTTAATGTCAACTGTCTCCACTAAAGAGTTGACATTAAACCCCTCGGTTCAAATGAATATATTTTCTACTCAAGAATTCTACTTAATTGTGATGAGTGGATCCATTGATTATTATCTGTGTTTACCCTTCATGAATATCATCAGCTAGATGGGATTTACAAAATTACCATTTTACCGTTCTAGTTGTTATTTCCTCAACTCATTTGTCGCTTGTGAATAAGTTAGAAACAATGTATTGAGGAGGAGCTAACAAGTCACATTGATTCATCCAAAAGAGTCATGGCTCAATTTGGACACTGGCCCGTTCATTTATTCACATTCCAAGGAACAAAGCATGAGGTGATATACATTGCATTTCAGTAATCTTGTACATGAATTCCATATCTATGAGATCTTCACAAAGTTGTTTATGACATCTTCATAACTCAGTACTTCACCAATAGTTCCTGTTCAGAATCACATAGTGAATCCAAACTCTGACTTTCTCAAATGAGAATACGTAAGCTATGAAATGACATATCTCATTTCAGGATTGATGTAAGCATGCTGCAATTCATACGTAGTGACTTCGAGACATAAGAGATTAAATGGTTTGTTCTTATTCTATCTCTAGAAGTGCACTGCTCAATTCAGTACCTTCAGAAGATACCTAGAAGAACTATAGAGTCTCCAACTCTCAATGTCCCATAACCATACATCATAGATTCTCCTAACAATCGTACTGAGATGAATAGTCATTTGATCCTTACATTGTGAATGTGCAGTTTTAAGCAAACCATGAAGAGTTTGTTCATGCAAATCTACGTTTGTCTCTTCATGTGTTGTTAGGTTTGTTTAAGGACTATAGACTATAGATTATCATAAAGCTTCAAGGCTCTTCGCATGTGCCGACCATCCCGCCACCCTCCCCCTCCACCGCCCTGTTACGGCTCCCCATGCTGAAACTCCCAAAACTGTGAGGTGTAATCTTGATTTTTTGTGCCTTATTTTAATTAAAGCCAGGTTTGTGTTGTGTGGTGTGATAGTGGATCGTGTGTCATGTTAGTGGTTAGTTATTAGTAGTGTGTTGGTTTTGTTGGAATCGATCTAGGGTTTAAGAAAAAGTTTAACGCTTCGATAAGCGGTGGAATTTTAAAAATTTTCTTTTTCAAGTAAATTGTTTTTACTAACCTAGACAAAGAGCAAGCACATGTAAATAAAAACTAATATGAGCATTAAAGATTACTAACCTTTCTTGAAGCTTGAATGTTGAGAAGCTTTTGGAAAGTTGCAACATTCGTCTCCCTCGCAGCACATCTCTCTTCCTTTCCTCGCCAACTCGAGCAACCACGAAAGTTTCTATCACTAAATCACTCGAGAGAAAAAGGAATTAGTGTGTGGGCACTTTTAAACACTACGACTTAAGAACTAGTCTTGAAGTCGAAGAGCTAAACACTAGGTCAAATGAGGACCTAGGTGCCAAAACAAAAAAAAACGAAATTGAATAGAGAGAGAGAGGGAGAGGAGAGGGGCGGCCAAGCTAGAGAGAGAAGCTCTCAATCTCTAAAACTTGGATGATTGAAATGTGAAGAATAAGCCTCCTATTTATAGAAGAGGTCTCACCTTCAATAAGGTAGTTTCCTCTTCTATAGAATATCACATATTCATGAGCAAATATTGCATTATTCTCTCACAAGTCACACGGCCAAGGGAGCCTTCTTGAAGGCTTGGATTTGTTTCCTTTTCTGTTCCCTTGCCTTGGTTGACGTGTCTTGGCCGATTCACTTAATGCATGTGTGGGAAATTTGTTTCCTCTTTTTCTTTTGGCAAGTATCATGATACATTTATGCACAAAATATTCTCACTTTCTTTGGGTATGTTGGGCGCCCAAGGTCATCTAGAAAAGGCTTCTAGAAGCTTTTCCATTTGTTCATGACAACATGAAAAAGGCCCATTAAGAATTTTCAATAAAATTCTTATGAAATGAAATTAATCCACAAGGTCCAATAAATCTAATTTTGGCCGAGAGTTACTTGTCATCAAATGACCATGTCAAAAAATTTATTGACATTCATTTCATCCTATGTCTCAAAAGACAAAAATACCCTTTTGACAATTTTCGAAAAACTTGTCTCGTTTTTGTTTTGACTTAGCTTCTAGTTTAACTATTCCTACTCGATGTGATTCGTGACAGTGACCTCATGGATCCAAATGAACAAATCTTGAGCTAAACACTTGGACTCAAAAGTTCACAAACCTTTTCCAAGTTTAGCTTAATGCCAACTGACTCCACTAAAGAGTTGACACTGAAAATCTCTCGGTTCAAATGAATTTATTTTCTACTCAAGAATTCAACCAAATTATGATGAGCGGATCCACTGAATATTATCTATGTTTACCCTTCATGAATATCATCAGCTAGTCGGGATTTACGAAATTACCATTTTACCATTCTAGCTGTTATTTCCTCAACTCCTTTGTCGCTTGTGAATAAGTTAGAAACAATGTATTGACGAGGAGCTAACGAGTCACATTGTTTCATCCAAAAAGAGTCAAGATTCAATTTGGACACTGGCCAGTTCATTTATTCACACTCCAAGGAATAAAGCATGAGGTGATATACATTGCATTTCAGCAATCTTGTACATGAATTCCATATCTATGAGAACTTCACAAAGTTACTCATGACATTCTCACAACTTAGTACTTCACCAGTAGGCCATGTTCAGAATCACATAGTGAGTCCGAACTCTGACTTTCTCAAATGAGAATACGTAAGCTGTGAAATGGCATGTCTCATTTCAGGATTAAGGTAAGCACGATGCAATTCATACGTAGTGACTTCGAGACATAAGAGGTTAAATGGTTTGTTCTTATTTTGTCTCTAGAAGTGCACTGGTCAATTCAGTACCTTCGGAAGATACCTAGAAGAACTATAGAGTCTCCAACTCTCAATGCCCCATAACCAGACATCATAGATTCTCCTAACAAGCATACTGATGTCAATAGTCCTTTGACCCTTAGATTGCGAATATATCGTTTTAAGCAAACTACGAAGAGTTTGTTCATGCAAATCTACATTTGTCTCTTCGTAAGTTGTTAAGTTTGTTTATGGACTAACGACTAGTGTTTTATCATAAAGCTTCAAACAGACAAGGAAGAATGAATGAACGTTTCAAATTTTTATTAATGAATAAGCAATTACAAGCAAGAGTCTTCATGAGACTTTATTACATCAAATGTACAAAATAAAGACTACAACTCTTCTTGTGGGCACCATTGACAAGAAACTCCCACTTGACTCAAAGAAGATGTGTGTAGTCCTTCATGTCTAATCCCTCTCGAAGTTGGTCGAAGACCTTGTTCGCTAGGGCCTTGGTGAATGAATCTGCCAGAGATCTACTTCACCTCCACGTCTCCGCGCTGCTCGATCTCTCGAATCAAATGGTATTTCCTCTCAATATGTTTAGAGCGCTTATGGCTTCGAGGTTCCTTTGAATTAGCGACAGCCCCACTATTATCATAATAAAGGGTCATTGGCTCGTCGACATTTGGAACAACTTTCAAATACTTAAGGAATTTTCTAAGCTATACAGCCTCTTTGGATGCTTCACAAGTAGCCACTTATTCTGCTTCCATTGTGGAGTCAGCAATGCAAGATTGCTTAATACTCCTCCACACAAGTACCCCAGAATGTACGCGGCTTCTCCTAGATCCTTCATATCGAATTGCTTTGCCAGCCAGACCTTAACCTCATATAATTTACCCACATCGTTACCTATGAGTAATATATCATCGACATATAGTACTAGAAATACAACTTTGCCTTCATGTATTAACTTGTAAACACAAGGTTCATCTATTGACTGTTCAAAGCCGAAGCTTTTCACAGTTTCATCGAATCATGACCTAGATGCTTGCTTGAGTCCATAAATGGACTTAAGTAACTCACAAACCTTGGTCTCTTGACCTTCTTCCACGAAACCGTCTGGTTGAGCCATGTAAATGCGCTCATCAAGATTTCCATTCAGGAAGGCTGTCTTGACATCCATTTGCCAGATCTCATAGTCGAGAGCTGCAGCTATGGATAGGACTATGCGGATGGATTTAAGTATCTCGACTGGGGAGAAGGTTTCTTCATAGTCAATCCCTTCTTGTTGGGTATAACCCTTCGCCACAAGTCGTGCTTTGAACGTCTTGACGTTCCCATCAGGACCCATTTTCTTCTTGTATATCCACTTACACCCTACGGGTTTAATCACTTCAGGAAGGACTACAAGTTTCCAGACTTTGTTGACATACATCGAGTTCATCTCAACTTTCATGGCGTCAAGCCAAAGGTTTGATTCAGAACAAGCCATCGCTTGGCTATAGGAAACAGGATCATCCATGTCAGAGACGGCTACGAGAGAGTCTCCATAGGACATGTACCTGTTAGGCTTTTGAGTAGCCCTCCCACTACGTCGAAGTACTAGTTGACGAGATATTGATGAGTTAGGTTGTGTTTCAGTTGGGGTAAGAACAGTTCTTACAGATGAGGTAGAAGCTTCCTCACCCAACTTTTCTTCAAGCACAATTTTGCTTCTAGGTTTCACGTCTTTCATAAAGTCCTCCTCAAGAAAACGAGCATTCGTGCTAACAAAAGTCGTATCGTCCTCGGGACTATAGAAAGTGAAACCTTTGGTTTCCTTTGGATATCCAACGAACACACACAATTCTGACCTACTAGCCAACTTGCTAGTCTTTTGCCTTAGCACGTGTGCGGGGCAACCCCAAATTTTGATGCGGCCAAGATTCACTTTACGGCCAGTCCATCGTTCATAAGGAGTACCAGGAACCGTTTTGGACGGAACTTGGTTCAGAATATAGGCGGCTGATTCGAGGGCATATCCCCAAAAGGAAAGAGGGAGTGATGAATAACTCATCATTGATCTAACCATCTCCATAAGAGTTCGGTTTTTTCTCTCTGACACTCCATTTTGTTGAGGCGTGCCAGGTGCGGTAAGCTGAAAAGCGATACCTTCTTCTTTAAGAAAGTCATCGAACTCTCCAAACATATACTCACCACCTCGATCAGATCGAAGGGTTTTGATCACTTTGCTAGTTTGCTTTTCCACTAAAGCCCTAAAGACCTTAAATATGTTAAAGGTCTCGGATTTTTGTTTGAGCAAATAGACAAAACCATATCGCGAGTAATCATCGGTGAAGGTAACGAAGTATTCGTATCCTCCACGTGCATGTTGGCTGAGCGGACCACATACATCATAATGTACTAGTTCCAGCAACTCAGTGGCTCTTCGACCCTTATCGGAGAAAGGTCTCTAGTCATTTTTCCTTCTATGCAGAATTCACAATTAGGTAGTGAACCTATTGCAGAGGTTTGGAGTGGACCGTCCCTCACAAGTCTCTTAATCCTATCTAGACTGATATGACCAAGTCTTAAGTGCCATAGGTATGTTGATTTTGTTAGATCGGAGGATTCAGAAAGTTTGATCCTCTCCGGCTCCCTAATTAGATCATTATCTATTTCGGTGTCTAAAAGAGAAGGTTGAGTGGGATAGATGTAGAAAAGAGCATTCTTCATACATGCATCAGTGACAAAAGAATTATCAGGAAACGAAATACGAATTCCATTCTTAACGAACTTTAAACAATAATCTTGCTCAAGAAGACGAACAACGGATATTAAGTTCTTTCCAAAGGTAGGAACAAAATAAACATTATTCAAGTTTAAAGTGCGGTCTTCAAAAGACAGCGTCACGGATCCCACAGCCTTCGCAGACACCAGGCTCCCATCACCCTATTTGAAACAGAACTCGCCTTCCTCTAAGCTTTTGGTTTTCTTGAAACCATTCAAGGAACAACAAATATGGTTAGTAGCAGCGGAGTCAAGAATCCACGTTGATACATTATCAGCTACTAAGCATGCTTCGGTAACTAGTACAATACTATGTTCCTTTGCTTTGAGATAGGCAGGATAGTTCTTTTTATCGGCCTTATGAGGTCTCTTATTAGTTCCAGAGGCGGAGGTCTTTTGCTCAGTAGCATGTGCCTCTCCTTGATTCCTCTTTCTCTTAGTGAGACCTACAGCAGTGTGAAGTTCCTTCATAAGCTTGGTAACAGTGTACTCTAGCTTGTTTATGGAGTAGTTCATCTTGGAGGTATCAAGAGATGCGGGGAGAGTTTCTAAGATCATATCTATGACACTCTTCCCATCAATCTCAGATCCTAGGATTTCCATTTTATTCAGAAAACTAATGATCAGTATCATAAAGTCTCCAACAGGAGTCCTAGCCTTCATATGACAGTTCATAAACTGTCGGACTGCTTGTTGCCTTGCTTGGCGCCTTTGCCCTCCAAACATCTCATGGAGATTGTTGAGCATGTCGGCGGCAGTCTCAATGTCACGATGTTGATGTTGCAACACATTGTTCATTGATGCTAAGATATAGCACCTCACAATCTCATCGGAGCAGAGCCAGGCCGCCAAGGCGTCTTTGTCCTCTTGAGTCGAATCATCATTCATTTGAGGAGGACACGGGGTGGTGAGTACCCATTTGTGCTTGTTAACGGTAACTATTATGTCGAGGTTATGTTTCGAATCTACGTAGTTTTTGTTTTCGAGTTTGTTCGAGGAAAGGATGATTGAGATATGTTTGAGAGACATGTTGCTTAATTAAGTTGAAACAAGTTTATGATTAGTCTTTGGTTTAGGATTTAAGTTTTATTTAAGGCTTGATAAAATCCAAAGGTGTTATAAACCAAACGATAATTTACTCCCTCAAGAGAAGGCCGCAAAAAATCTCCATTTATAAGTAAATGACACATCATTAATGCTTAGCCAAGATGTCAATACATCAATTTTGACTAGCCACCTTTTAAATTGGTTTGATCACTCACATCCTTTTCGCAGAGCCTCAAAGGAGGATTACTAGGGATTTAGCCTAAGTGTGCAATCAACCACTTAGTCCAAAAGGTCAACTTTGAAAAACAATCCCCTAAGGGGAAACCTTGTCATCATCGTCTCACTCTCGGACATAGCTCATTGAGCAATGATCGAAGCAAAAACTCCTTGGAGTACTCCCATTTAAGAGAGGGTCGCAAGAGCGGCTCTTAGTCCCACGTTAATTGCTTCTTTCATTAGTGTTGGGGATCGTGGGTTACAAACAACAAATATAACCCTCCCACTTAGTTTTTGGAGTTGGTACATCGACTCTTATAAGTTCGGAAACGGATTTCCTAGTTAGAGAGCAACAGAGCGGACAACTAGAAGAGAATCCTAGATCTTCATGTTCAGAGCAGTGTTAGTACATAAAGGCACAAGGGACATACTCGGATCTTTTCCTATTTTCTATTCGGGAAAGTGCATGAGGGAAGTGTGAACTTCAACTCACTCGAACACTTGAAAGTTTGAGATTACACATCTTTTTATTTTTCGGCTTGTCTACAAGGAGACCTCCCACTCAAATTTTCAAGAGCATATAGATTTTGAACATATGTGATATAGATATAGTTTTGAAAACATTTTGAAAACTTATTTGATTTGGATGACAAAATATTTTCAAGTTTGAAAACGAAAACGGTTTTTCAAAATTCAAACTAGTTTTGTAAAAATTCAATTTTCAATTAAACTTTCAAAAATCAAAACATTTTAATTTTTCAAATTATGTTTATAATCTTATGAAAAATATTTTTGCTCAAGAGAATTTTCTCATTAGAGTTCTATAACTCATGGTAGTGGGGCTGAAAATCCGGATTTCTAAAAAACTGGACTTTCGAAACAGCTGCGCACCTCGGAGTAAAATCACCATGACTGGCGGCTCCAATGTCCTTTTGACCTAAAACTGGTGGCATTGGAAAGAGGACATACAGAGCTTTAATTTGATTCAAGAATCATTAAATTTCGATTCCTGAGAAAATAGTTATGCCACATTTACTGCGGGTTTTACTCCAACTCGAAGGAAAAGAAATAATTAAAGTTCGGTCTTTTTAGGTGCGAAAAAGAATCGAGTGTAACGGAACGTTATAGGAAGTTGTTAAAGCTTTTATTTTTGTTTTATTAGCAAGGTAATAACATGATATAAAAGAAATAACAACAAGCATAAAACGATTCAAGTAAACAAAAGAAACTAGCAAGACAATATAACTAGTCACAAAATTACTCGAAATTTTCTCAAACCTTTAAAACACGTTTTTCAATATCAAAAAATAATAACTTTTAGAACTGATTATAATGTGTTTTAATAACATCCCAAACTCATAGAAAAACAACATGATTTTTAATTTAAAGGCAAAAGCAATAAATTAAAAAAAAATCTAAGATAACAATTCTAACTTGTCACAAAATTAGTAAACTTTCGAAAACGATTTTCAAGCTCATAATTTTAAATACATGTACATGCATATCTTTGACCATAGCTCTGATACCATTTGTTGGAATCGATCTAGGGTTTAAGAATAAGTTTAACGCTTCGGTAAGCAGCGAAATTTTAAAAAATTTCTTTTTCAAGTAAAACGTTTTTACTAACCTAGAAAAAGAGCAAGCACATGTAAATAAAAACTAATATGAGCATTAAAGATTACTAACCTTTCTCGAAGCTTGAACGTTGAGAAGCTTTTGGAAAGTTGCAACGTTCGTCTCCCTCGCAGCACGTCTCTCTTCCTTTCCTCGCCAACTCGAGCAACCACGAAAGTTTCTATCACTAAATCACTCGAGAGAAAAAAGAATTAGTGTGTGGGCACTTTTAAACACTACGACTTAAGAACTAGTCTTGAAGTCGAAGAGCTAAACACTAGATCAAATGAGGACCTAGGTGCCAAAACAAAAAAACGAAATTGAATAGAGAGAGAGAGAGGAGAGGGGCGGCCAAGCTAGAGAGAGAAGCTCTCAATCTCTAAAACTTGGATGATTGAAATGTGAAGAATAAGGCTCCTATTTATAGGAGAGGTCTCACCTTCAATAAGGTAGTTTCCTCTTCTATAGAATATCACATATTCATGAGCAAATATTGCCTTATTCTCTCACAAGTCACACGGCCAAGGGAGCCTTCTAGAAGGCTTGGATTTGTTTCCTTTTTTGTTCCCTTGCCTTGGTTGACTTGTCTTGGCCGATTCCCTTCATGCATGTGTGGGAAATTTGTTTCCTCTTTTTCTTTTGGCAAGTATCATGATACATTTATGCACAAAATATTCTCTCTTTCTTTGGGTATGTTGGGCGCCCAAAGTCATCTAGAAAAGGCTTCTAGAAGCTTTTCCATTTGTTCATGACAACATGAAAAAGGCCCATTAAGAATTTTCAATAAAATTCTTATGAAATGAAATTAATCCACAAGGCCCAATAAATCTAATTTTGGCTGAGTGTTAGTTGTCATCAAATGATCATGTCAAAAAATTTATTGACATTCATTTCATCCTATGTCTCAAAAGACAAAAATACCATTTTGACAATTTTCGAAAAACTTGTCTCGTTTTTGTTTTGACTTAGCTTATAGTTTAACTATTCCTACTCGATGTGATTCGTGACAGTGATCTCATGGATCCAAATGAACAAAGCTTGAGCTAAACACTTGGACTCAAAAGTTCACAAACCTTTTCCAAGTTTAGCTTAATGCCAACTGACTCCACTAAAGAGTTGATACTGAAAATCTCTCGGTTCAAATGAATTTATTTTCTACTCAAGAATTCAACCAAATTATGATGAGCGGATCCACTGAATATTATCTATGTTTACCCTTCATGAATATCATCAGCTAGTCGGAATTTACGAAATTACCATTTTACCATTCTAGCTGTTATTTCCTCAACTCATTTGTCGCTTGTGAATAAGTTAGAAACAATGTATTGACGAGGAGCTAACAAGTCACATTGTTTCATCCAAAAAGAGTCAAGATTCAATTTGGACACTGGCCAGTTCATTTATTTACACTCCAAGGAACAAAGCATGAGGTGATATACATTGCATTTCAGCAATCTTGTACATGAATTCCATATCTATGAGAACTTCACAAAGTTACTCATGACATTCTCACAACTTAGTACTTCACCAGTAGGCCCTGTTCAGAATCACATAGTGAGTCCGAACTCTGACTTTCTAAAATGAGAATACGTAAGCTGTGAAATGGCATGTCTCATTTCAGGATTAAGGTAAGCACAATGCAATTCATACGTAGTGACTTCGAGACATAAGAGGTTAAATGGTTTGTTCTTATTTTGTCTCTAGAAGTGCACTGGTCAATTCAGTACCTTCAGAAGATACCTAGAAGAACTATAGAGTCTCCAACTCTCAATGCCCCATAACCAGACATCATAGATTCTCCTAACAATCATACTGAGGTCAATAGTCCTTTGACCCTTAGATTGCGAATATATCATTTTAAGCAAACTACGAAGAGTTTGTTCATGCAAATCTACATTTGTGTCTTCGTAAGTTGTTAAGTTTTCTTATGGACTAAAGACTAATGTTTTATCATAAAGCTTCAAACAGACAAGGAATAATGAATGAACATTTTAACTTTTTATTAATGAATAAGCAATTATAAGCAAGAGTCTTCGTGAGACTTTATTACATTAAATGTACAAAAAAAATTTCTCTTCGTTCTGATGGCCAAATGTTGATTATTGGTATTTAGAAGTTGGCTGGTCTATCCCATAAAATGACTTCATGGTTGGGATTTGCTGGTATATCCCATAAATTATTGCAATGATTGTAAAATGTTATAACCAAAATAAAGTCTAGACAACATCATATATTTTTCGGATTTTTTTTTTTTGCATCATTTTTTTGTTTATTTGAATTTGCGTTTAGATTTCGTGAAATGCCATGTTTGAAATTTGACTTGGTGAAGCTTTTAGATGAGCAATGCTATGAATTATTCAGTGATTCTTGTATTTAAGTCTCTCATGATTATTAGATTTTCGTTTCTCTTAAATTTTCATAAAACTGTTGGGAATTTGATGCTTATTTGTTTTCTTTTTCTTACTTTGTTAATGAATGAATATATGTTGGGAAGTAGAGCAAAAGTTTTATCATATAGTTTTTAGCGTTATGCCTATAATTTGTGTAATTGTAGACATGTATGTCGACAATTTCAATAATTGTAAACATTTGAGATTTCACCCAAAAAAAAAATTCAAATAATATTAATAATAAAGAGTATTTTATTTTGTTTTTCGATACAAACTTCACTATGTCTACAATTTTTGTAATTGCATATATGTACGTCGATAATTTTGATAATGTAAACATGTATGTCTATAAATCATGTATATCTATAATTTCTGTAATTGTAGACATGTATGTCTACAATTTTTGATAATGTAGACATATATAATTTTGATAATGTAGACATATAATTTTGATAATGTAGGCATACATGTCTACAAATTTATGTAATTGTAGACATGTATGTCTACAATATATGTAGCTGTGACTTTTGGACGTGATGTTGCCGCTGCTGCCGAACTCGTCGGAGAAATTGGTTTTGATGTCTAGAGAGAAGAAATCGATGGCGGGAATTAAATTGGAGAAAGCTTGCAGATGCTGTGGAAGGGATCGGAGAAGAGAGGGAAAGAGAACAGAGAAAAATAAATAAATAAAATAAAGAAAAAACAGAGGGAAAAAAATGTAAAAAATAAATACATTTTAGGGTAAAATAGACATTGTATATTAGGCATACAACTAGTATCTAAAACTATGCTTTGATATATTTTGGTCAAAAGTATTAAGCTCGCTACTAATGGGCATTTCCCAATTAATATTGAAACTATAATTTTAGTCTAAGGTCTTCTACTCCTCTATTTTAATTCGGGTTAGTTAGAGTCAGGGCTATGTTTATTTAGTTATGGGCCAGGGCCCTAGAGACTGGTCTCGGGCCGGCCCAAAACCAAGAGAATCAAAAGAGTCGGATGGCCTTTGATACCGTTAATAAACATATACGTTTATGAGATAATATTTTCATCATTAAAAAATTGGATTAGAAAGTGTCTGTTGTATACTTGTATGTGTCGTGTCCACACTGATTAAGTATTCGGTGATATATATATATATATATATATATATATATATATATATATATATATATATATATATAGAGAGAGAGAAAGTCAGCCATGGTCACATGCAATAATTGCTAGCTAGAGAGACTTCAACATTAAAATGATTATTAACGGTTCTAAATAAAAATTTATTTATATTATATTTAAAGACGAGAGACTAAAGTCCCAACCAAAACCCATGTGAAAGATATTATTCTAAAAGCTTAACTATGTCTACAAATACGCGTCCGTAAAAGCATTTTTTTTATACATAATACATAATTATTAACTAACTAGGTTGATTAAAAAATTGAAAGCATATAATGAGACGCAAACCAATCCCTAAGATAAGCTCTCAGTCGGTTCTCTGAACTTGAACAAACATATCACATGAATATACAGATAAATATAATCCAACTTCCTTTTCCTTTCGACTACTCAAAGTGAACGTGAAGGTGAAGCTGTGTGTATATATATATATATATATATATATATAGCTAAATAAAAATAATTATTTTTTATTCCATTGAACATTGACCTACGTAGATGTTTACCTGGGTTTTTTAGTATCTAATCGTAAATTTACTTATTAGATTTGTTGATATAAACAGCTTAAAGTATGACTAAAGTCATATTTTGTTCGATTAGAATTCCTCACATTTGTGATATACAACTGTAAAAAATAAGTTTTGAAAAATCTCTACATATTTACATATATAGTATGTTAATAAATACTACGTCATTACTGATAATAGGAATCGCATGTGATAAAGATCTCTCTAACTTCTATTACGAGATTCTAGTCGATACAATATAGTACTTTATGGGACCATTACCTATCTACAACAACTCTTCTAAAGGTTACAAAATAAATAAACTGATATGAAAATTTGTTTGAGATCGTAGTAGTTGGATGAAAAGATTTTAATTCCAAACTTATGAATTGTTGCCTTTTCGATTTTGTTTTTTTTTATGCATTTGATCTTCTGATCAATTTTCTTAGCTGTGCTTCAATTAGGTGCACTGATTTATAAATCTACAACTACCATTTAATTTTATTCTTTTTTTTACTAAATTTGGTATTATCTAAGCTGGTGACCAAATAAATTGTGGAAAAATTAATAAAAATGGCTAATTCGTGCATGTGTTCTTAATACCGCCAAATGTGCATTAATTGGAGGAACAAAAGTTTATGAGAACTTCTATTTGTCACCATGCATTAAGGTTCATATGCTACGAACAGATTCCAAATACACGTAATCAATCATATGCGATTATATATTGTCAAAACAAAATATTACGCAATACCCTTTGGTTTGAACTTTCATTTTATAGACTACAAATCATTTTAAATTAGTATATATTGGTTGACCAAAAATTAATCACTAGTCTCTCGTTGGCCACAAGCTAGCAGACGGCGTTTGGTAATGTGAATAATGAGCCAAGAAAATCAAAAATATAAAAGAGAATAAATCCAAAATAGGGTATTAAAGATGCTTAATAAACGGGCATTAATTGTTCGCTAATATTTAGGAGAACCTATTGCGCAAAAACCGCTTCTATCATGTGCATTTGTTTGTTTCTTTCTCAACCTCTTTGTATATATCTATGCTCTTTTCACTTGATAATCATTCTATGCTCTCTCTCTCTCTCTCAAATATATTTTGTGTACACACATTTCATTTTCTCTCTATTTCTTTTGTTATAGCCATGGGAAATTGCATAAGAACAAGCAGCAACAAAGTATTGTCCAACGACGAGGACGATCATGAGCCACAAACGGAATCACCATGTAATCCAAAATATAACTTGGAACAAAAGATACATTTGAAGAAGAAGAATAAGGTTAGGTTCGCCGACAAAGAAGAAGAAGATGATGATCTGGTGCGTGACAACCACGGCAAGTCCAAAACCGGGCCGGTGAGGATCCGATTGGTGGTGACTCAAGACGAGTTGAAGAAGATCTTGGATTATAAAAAAAGTGGTTCCAAGTTCACTTCTCTTGAGCAACTCTTGAGTGACATGAAGTTGAGAGGAAGAAGTGTTTCTGAAGTTGAAAAGAATATTGATGCCAATTGGAGCCCAGCCTTGGAAAGCATTCCAGAAGATCATTGATGATTAATATCATCTTAGCTTTGATACTAAATAATGTCTTCTATTATATCTCTTCTCTTATTATCTTACTTTGAAAGTAGTTATGTTGAAAGTAGTTGTGTTGGTGAGGCTTTTTTTTATAACCTCAACATCAATGTACTAGTGTTTTTGGGTTGAAAGAAAGTACTAACTTTGTGAAGTTCACTACTATGTAGTCCAATAATTTGTGTTTATTAAGTGATTCTTTGGAAATTTCAATCTTCTGATTAAGGAGAATTTGATGAAAAATCAATTCATGGTTTTAATTCCTTGACTAGCTAAATACGTTTTATCCACCAAAAATATGAAGGAATTTTTGTTTCCTTACTTTTGATGTCTTTGAGATTAAGACATTTATGGGGTGATTTATATGAATTTCCTTGAATTTATTTGACGTTAGTACATTTTTATGAGTTATGATAATGAAGGACCAGTAAGATTGCTGTGGCTCTGACCTTGGTGTTTATTCTCTACTTTGAAGGACCAGTAAGGATTTGTTTGGTCAGTGATTGTTGTATCTGTTATATTTGGTAAAAAGGCTGAAAGAATATTTCATTTTAATTTATGGGTTAATGGTGATATAAATACTTAATGTTTGAACAAAACCATACTTATGTATCTAATCTTTTTTTTTTTTCGACGGCTATAATATAGAACGTTACGATTCTGTGTTTCCGTAACTACCTCCACCTTTACATTTCAAAATGAACGGCCACGATTTGATTTTTTATATATTAACGTGGATTGTTCTTTTTTTAATATTTTTTGTATTATCAATCCAAAATAAAAGGAAATACAAAATGTATTATAATATAATTCTTATTTAATTAGATAGAATAACCTAAAAAGACACTCGACGTTCATCCCCAGCAAACAGAATACCCAAAAAAAAAAATCGTAGATTCTCAAAACCAGAGAAATCAAGATTTCAAATCACAATCGTGTTCCACAATGCCTGGAGATAGCGATGGAGATGATGATCAATTTTTGCTTCAGGAAGAAGAGTACCACGAGGACAAAGAATTTGAGGAGGCTCCGAACACTCAACCTAGAGATTGGAGCTCCATCGTGATAGATGTTTGTAACAGTGGAGTTGCTGTTGAGGTGGATTCTGATGGAGTGATGGCAGAGAGTGCCATCGATAGCTTGTGGAGTGATGATGAGGAACATACGAGGAAGAAAAGCAGAAGAGCATTCAACCCACGGTCAAGCCTCGACAATTTCAAGTTCATATTGGGTATGGAATTCCCTACTATTGTTCATCTCAAGGATGTGATGAAGGAGATGTTCATTAGAGACAATAGGGAGTTCAAGTACGCAGTGAATGGCAGTACTAGATTAAGGGCCAAGTGAAAGGGAGAGGGTTGCAAATGGGTTATTTATGCGAAGGTGATATACTCGGACAAGAAGACGGTTCGAGTGAATACGCTGATCGAAAAACATGAAAGTGGGTTAGTTTTCAACAACAAATTGGTCACGTCCCTTGGTTCGGGAAGCATTTTCGGTTGAATCCTAACCTGGATGATAAGTGCTTCAAGGAGATGACCGCGGTGGCCAAATTTAGCGATGTGACCAGCAACGTATTCTACAAGGCAAGGAAAACAGCTAGAGAGATCTTAGAGCGTTCGGTGAAGGAACAATATGTCGGTGGATCGAGCGCGCATCGGACACGAACGATCGCTCCGATGCGACTCGTTTGAGATGATTCCACCATATAACCATATTAATGCGGAAAAATAATTAATTACGCTGATCATAAGCTATTAAATTATGGTTATAATTAACAAGATCTAGCTATGTTTAATTAATTTAATTCACGAGAGCATATAAGTCAAGCAACCGATATAAGAGTAAACGAGTACTTACATTGATTTTCGGTTCAGCTACAGAACGCTCCAATCCAATCGCGTACTCCTTGCGTTGTCTTGATGAAGGACTCGAGGATGACACCTTAGTCTTCCGAAACGTAATCTCCGGGACGAATAAGAAAGATGAGTGGGCACAGTCTTTATCTCACTAGATCACGAAACTAGGTGTTTCGAGATCTCTCTCTTATTTTACTAAGAATGGAAACGAATTTCCGAGGGGAGGGAGAGGCAGAAAATTTCGCACACCCAAGAGGGAGAGCCACGAAATTTTCCACAAATTAATTGCCTCCTTTTTGCCTTCTCATGAACCCCTATTTATAGTAGTAAAAATGAGATATTCATGGAATCTTCCAGAATATTTTATTTTCTTTTATTGTGTTCACACTAGTGGATTAAATCTAGGTCATTGGATCTCAACAAGTGAATCCTACTTTCTCTCTCATCCATCAGATCAATATCTATGGGATATTATTCTTTTATTTAAATAGAAAATAATTTATTTAGTGAGATAATAAAGGAGAATATATTATTCTCCTAAATATTCTCCTAAATACTTTCCTTTAAATAAGGAGAAAATATAGGACAATATCTTATATTTTTCTCTCTCCTTTATTTAAACAACTAAAGAGAAAATATTGGTAAATACCAATATTATAAAATTCGAATTTTAGGCACACGGCCAAGGGGGAATTTGCGCAAACCCTAGTGCCCAAAATTCCCAAATCCGATTTTCATATTTTTTGCAAGGCCCAATTCCTTAAAACCCAATTAATTATTTATTTACTTGGTCCAACAATAAAAAAATAATTAATAATTGTATATTTACTTGATCAAACAATAAATAAATAATTCTACCATAAATATTTATTTAATTCTGCGAATACCCGTTTTCCAGAATTAATGCTGTCAATCACAATTACAGCAAGTGAGATTAATAATGATAAACATTATTATACGAAAGTTCTTATCCGCCTTTATCAGAGCCGAATCGGGGACTATGGACCTAGTAATAGAAGCTTAACAAATCCGATGAAAAAGACGAAATAGTCATTTCTCTTTTTCCATCGATTCGTTTAATCTTGGTCAAATACTCCACCTTGTAAGCCAAGACTGAACTCTCATTTATACTAGAATTATATTTACTCATCGTGACGAGTGTCCACTGATATAGTCAGTTCGTGATCAAGATCCTCCAGGTTCAACCTGTGTCAAAAGAAGTCAATTTTTCCGTTATACTTCTCTTGATACATATCAGCCCTAAGCATTGTTGCTTCCCCAGCGAAAGATTCTTTCGAACGTTACTTACTTCGAAAGTGCTAGCAATCTATCGGTTCTGGAATCAACCCTTAGGTGAGTGAACATTAACCTTCTTTCAGGAAGGCTGGATTCCGTATCTGTAAAACACTTCCCACTCGAATCATGCTCTGAGAAAACTCCCAAGACATAAGCTGTGATTAGCATGAATAGCCTTTTAGCGAATGAGTCAAAGAGCTCAGTAACATAACCCAGTGTCCATGATCACTTCAAGTTTTAGATCAAGTCTCACGGTGACCATCATAGTGACCTCGGTTAGTGTGTCGTAACGGTCCTTAAACGACACATCTACACCAAGACCTGTCCAAGTCGTACACTTACCACTTGTGTAGAATGCTCCCACATAGTGATCAGCCTTTACCTATGTGTTCCACATATATGACTTTAGATATACCTTTCCATGCGTATATCAGTCATCGACCTCGTTTTAGCTCACCGCCCGAACTCAGGTGCCCAGCACGTGACTCAGTTTAATACGGAGGCTATGGAAGATAGTTGTTATTGATTCTAATTGTTTAGAACTCAACCCACTAATCATATAATGCTAATAGAGTAATCTTATTATCGAATTTAGTAATCATTTATTCATTATCTTCAAGTGGGAAATATTCCCAACAATCTCCCACTTTGACCAGAGAAGATAAGTTTCCTTCAGCCAATTTAATTCTTTGCCATCATTATAGACGGTTTAGACTTTGACCCAGGATTGAGATTCCCATCATATGGATTCCCACTTTTATCTATACTCTATCATTTATGTCGATCTGACATATGTCCCATTTTCATATTATTCTAGTTCATGCATTTTTGCAAGTGATCTTTGACTTACCATTTAAGGTCAAGTCAATTTGTTCACAGTAAATAAATTTACTTTAGAACAAATTAACATTTCGCATACCTTTAGATTATACACCGGACTTTATATCTAAAGATAACAAGTCTCCCTATCAAGGTGTACATCCCTTTGCTGCCAAAACAGGTTGCACCATTGCATGGTTTGATCTCATCACCACTTACTATAGTGTGATTTATTGAACGTGTTTAAATAAGAACTTTATTGACCTATTTCCATTACTTGGTTATTTATAGTTCATCCTTGTTTCTCGTGTTCATATTCAATATATATATACAGGACTTTAAGGATCTACTATATTTAAATAACTAAGTATCTCACTATTTCCAGAAATTACAGTGTTTACAACACATGTAGTTATTCTCGGAAATACGACATTGTCTAAGGTCTAATTATTAGTCCTTTTAAATACAATGTTGATAGCCTCAACATTGAGCTCATACTTTATATCAATAAGTATGTTTGAGACATAATGGAATGAGCATGTCGTTTCTAAATTTAATTTTAGAAACAGTTAGCTCAGTCAATTTACTTGTGTCATTATGAGGTCTAGAACTATAATAGTAATGACTTTATTCATGACACTTGTTTAGGAGCTACACTTATCAATCATTCTCAAAATATTGATTATAACAAACACTCATGTACAATCATGATTAGTTTGTTAAGTACTTAGGATCTACCTTTCATATTTCAAAAGGTTTAGTAGTATAACTACTTCGATCCATGTCTTTATGTTATTGGAACTTCATCCTCAAAGGACAGTTCATCTTCAATTTTGAAGATCCCTAATGAAGTGGTTTGTGGTATCAGAAAGAAGAGTATCATTGATGATAATGTCTCTCCTTAAGGGCTCAATCCCTTACCTTATAGCTTATAAAGCTTAAACCATTTCATTAATCCTTTTATAGATCTCTCTATTTCTTTAAGCTAATAGCTTAACATATAGATCTATTAAATATGGGCTAATAACTTTTAGACAAGTTAGTATGATCGAGAATGATATCTCAAGATCATGTCTTTCCATTTAAGGAAAGTTTATTGTTGATGAGAGTGACAAGGATCCATTCTAGGATGCTCCCACTAGGTTATTGATTTTAACGACAAGATAATTCAAAATTATCCTTCCTTTCAATTCATTGATTTATGTGGCAAGGTAATCATTGATTACTCTTCCACTTTAATTATTGAATAATAGCATATACATTCCGGTTAAGGATGCCATCTTCAATGATGGGTTTAATCCTATGAAGGATGTTGCTATTTATTGAACAACAAGTGGCTAGATTTCATTAAAGAAAGCTCCCACTCTTTTATTGAACAATAGTGACTAGAATCCAATTAAGGAGGCTCCCACTCAATAATATTGGTTATTTAGTGGCTAGGTTCCATTTATGGATGCTCCCACTAAGTCAATGAATAAGAGTAGCTAGGTTCCAGCTAAGGATGCTACTACTCGATTATTGAATTTTAGACTGGCTAGGTTCCAATTAAGGATGCTCCCACTCAATCAATAAATCTAGAGTGACTAGGTTCCATTCAAGGATGCTCCCACTCAATCAATACGAATATTAGTGACTAGGTTCCAATTAAGGAAGCTCCCACTAATTTAATTCATCATCAACACTAACTTTTAGTTGTGTCTCCTTTATTACTTATTATTCGCACAAGTCATTGTCGAATAATGGTAATATTTATTTAGACGCTTTCAAAGCTCTAAATAGTTCTTAAACAATAAAACATATTCAACATAAGAATTTAATGAAGCAATAAAAGTTAATTAAATTCTAACAGAGATAATAACTTAGAAAATATTTATATTTATTTATTGTGCTTCTATATAGCATATGAACGAAAAAACGTGACCTTCATATTCTATATCTTTTTCATAAGGACATAAGCATTCATGCATATTCAAATATCATAAAAGCAATCAAGGCATTCAATTATAGAAAGAAATATTTAAAGACACAACCATGTGTTCTTAAATAATGTAATAAAACATAAAGAAAGAAAGATTCATCCTTTCTAGAATAGCCATAAAGGCTACAATCCAGAAAATCTCGGATTATTAAATGACACATGTGTGCTCCATCAGATCTGCTCTGCAACAAGAAAAGAAGTATGCTCATGAATAATTATCCTCAAAACATTTTTAGGATATCTTTAATCATGAATTTTAAGGTACTATACCAGCATTCTTCTTGTTTTTCTTAAGCTCAGCCAAGTACAAAGGACAATGCCTCTTCCAATGGCCTTCAGTGTTGCAGTGGTTGCATTTACCAATGCTTTCTCGCTTCTTTTATTTTCATTTTCCACTTCTCTTGAAGTTCTTCCTTTCTTTCTTAGCGGGACCTTTCCCCTTTGAAGTATTCGGACGTGCCTTAGATGACTCAGCACCAGAAGTCAACTTCTTCTTGGTCTTAGGCGAAGAACTCTTGTCAGCATAGAGAGCTGACCCTTTGTTCTTCCCATGTCGAGTGATAGACTCGAAAGTCTGTAGTTCATTCAACAGCTGAGACAGTCCATACGTCAACTTGTTCATGATGTAGTTGGACGTAAACTGTATGAAGTCACTCGAAAGGGAATTCAGGATTATTCCCACCTGAGTAACCTCATCCATCTGTGCCCCATGGAGTTCAGCTTCGGTGAAGTAGTTAGTCATCTTCATGACATGATCCCTCACCGGAGTTCCCGCAGTCATCCTAGTGCTAGTGCACTTACGGGTGAGCTCAATGCGGGCTTGCTCGCTTTGCATCCCAAACATTTGTTGCAACGAGTCAAGGATCTCCACAGCGGTCTCCTTCCCTTCCATCTTAGTTCGCAACGCATCAGATATGCTTGCGAGCATGTAGTCCACCGCCTTGTTATTGGCAGTAGTCCACTTGTCATAGTCCTCCCTCAAGTTCTTGGAGGCACCATGAGCAGGAAGAGGAGGTCTGTCTTCAGTGAGGATAAAGCGAATGCTTTCACTCACAAGCACAATGTTGAGATTCGACTTCCACTTAGAAAAGTTATCTCCAGTCAAGACGTCTTTCGACAACAGGGCCATAATAGGGTTCGACATGATTACTAAAAACATAAAAGCACATTTACTAGCAATATGAAAAGAAACAACTATCAATATAATTTAGGAAATAAAAACTATAATGCAAACATGCACGGGATAAAATACTAATCAAAAGAACCCAGTTTTTATATTCCAAGGTAATTCGACTAATAGCAACAGTCCGTTTCACTCTGGTGACGTAATGGAGTGCACCTAGTGAAAATGAGAACCATCTCAGATTAGTGAGCAATCATAGTACATGCACCTTCATAACTATGCTCACTAACTACCAATTTTATAGGAATCTTTGGCCACATGAGCAACCACCGGTTGGTTCATGCATGAGTCAACCCAACATTTCAGTGAAAGAAATCTAGCTTATACGCACTGGCGTAACTAGTACACGCAGAGATCAACCCTTCCACCTATCGTCAGAGACACAACCTTGGTATTGGAATCAGAAAAGCTCTTCCGAATGGAACTAACCACCATATTTAGAAAACCGCCGGTCACGAGGAGATCTTTCATCCTCACGGTCTTGTGTCAATGTTGGAGACCTACGACTCAATATACTTTCAGTATTTTAATTTTCCTAGCATTAACTTTAATCTAGGTGATCCACTCGAGTTAACTAAGTCATATTAAAAACTTGAGTGTTTCTAAGCTACCCTTAAAAGACAGATGTTTCGATATAGCTTAGTGATTAGGAATTCGTGACATCTAGTCTTGATTATCCTAAAAGTATTCCATCACGGAAAAGCTCCCAGTAGAGAAGGTGAGACACTAGGTCTTCTTAAGTACCTCTCAGCTTAGCCTCTTATCGGCTTGGTGACAGAGCTCTCCGATCCGTTCAACTCATTCATTAATTAAATATCCTAATCCAATTAGACAATTTTAATGAATGAAAGCCCATGACAACCATTAACATACGATACATGATCTAAGTTATAGCATACAAGCATGGCATAGTAATTAAATAAACAAGCAAGAGCATGCAAGAATGGTTTGATTCGAATTGATCGTTTCCTATTTGATTCTATAAAGTAAATCAAGATGAGCCCAATCATATTGGCCCATGGATTCAATTGGTCCCATTCTTATGTCCCTTAGAAAAATAAATCAATATCAAATTATTTAATTTTTCTAATTTTTTATCGAAAAAATTAATTAAGTAAGGGCCGATTCCAATGTCCCATTAAAATAAATCGATATCATAATCATTTATTTTGTAATGTTTTAAATAAAAATCATTAGGGCTCAGCCCATACAATTAATTAAATAAAACATTTAAAAACTTAATTTTTTTTCGGTAAATATTTTTTTTTTTAAAGAGTGGGCCCGTGGGCCCACTAGGGTTTCCGGGCTGAGGCCCGGACGAGACTTGAGGCTGCACCGGACCGCCGCCGCCACGAGGGCGTGGCCCGGTACGAAGAGGACCGCTGAAACTTTTCACAAAATTTTGTGACAAGTTTTCTTGTGGCGTAGTCGTGGAGGCTTTCTTCGTCCGTCATGCTTCTTCGTTGTGTGTCCGTCTCTCGCCGATCGTCGTGAATAAGAACGTCGCACCATCGGATTACAATAATAATAATAATAATTACATAAAACCTATACCCTTTGAATTTCGGGTTTACAAAAATCTAGAAAAGCGAGAATCAAATATTCTACGATCACACCACGAATCACAATTCACATATCATATATTGAATTGCATGAAATTCACATCCACATATAATTTCATTCAAACCATATTTAAATAAATTACAAGAACGAATCGATTAATTAATCATAACATCTAGCTCTGATACCACTTGTCGGTGGATCGAGCGCGCATCGGACACGAACGATCGCTCTGATGCGACTCGTTTGAGATGATTCCACCTAATAACCATATTAATGCGGAAAAATAATTAATTACGCTGATCATAAGCTAATTAAATTATGGTTATAATTAACAAGATCTAGTTATGTTTAATTAATTTAATTCACGAGAGCATATAAGTCAAGCAACCGATATAAGAGTAAACGAGTACTTACATTGATTTTCGGTTCAGCTACAGAACGCTCCAATCCAATCACGTACTCCTTGCGTCGTCTTGATGAAGGACTCGAGGATGACACCTTAGTCTTCCGAAACGTAATCTCCGAGACGAATAAGAAAGATGAGTGGGCACAGTCTTTATCTCACTAGATCACGAAACTAGGTGTTTCGAGATCTCTCTCTTATTTTACTAAGAATGGAAACGAATTTCCGATGGGAGGGAGAGGCAGAAAATTTCGCACACCCAAGAGGGAGAGCCACGAAATTTTCCACAAATTAATTGCCTCCTTTTTGCCTTCTCATGAACCCCTATTTATAGTAGTAAAAATGAGATATTCATGGAATCTTCCAGAATATTTTATTTTCTTTTATTGTGTTCACACTAGTGGATTAAATCTAGGTCATTGGATCTCAACAAGTGAATCCTACTTTCTCTCTCATCCATCAGATCAATATCTATGGGATATTATTCTTTTATTTAAATAGAAAATAATTTATTTAGTGAGATAATAAAGGAGAATATATTATTCTCCTAAATATTCTCCTAAATACTTTCCTTTAAATAAGGAGAAAATATAGGACAATATCTTATATTTTTCTCTCTCCTTTATTTAAACAACTAAAGAGAAAATATTGGTAAATACCAATATTATAAAATTCGAATTTTAGGCACACGGCCAAGGGGGAATTTGCGCAAACCCTAGTGCCCAAAATTCCCAAATCCGATTTTCATATTTTTTGCAAGGCCCAATTCCTTAAAACCCAATTAATTATTTATTTACTTGGTCCAACAATAAAAAAATAATTAATAATTGTATATTTACTTGATCAAACAATAAATAAATAATTCTACCATAAATATTTATTTAATTCTGCGAATACCCGTTTTCCAGAATTAATGCTGTCAATCACAATTACAGCAAGTGAGATTAATAATGATAAACATTATTATACGAAAGTTCTTATCCGCCTTTATCAGAGCCGAATCGGGGACTATGGACCTAGTAATAGAAGCTTAACAAATCCGATGAAAAAGACGAAATAGTCATTTCTCTTTTTCCATCGATTCGTTTAATCTTGGTCAAATACTCCACCTTGTAAGCCAAGACTGAACTCTCCTTTATACTAGAATTATATTTACTCATCGTGACGAGTGTCCACTGATATAGTCAGTTCGTGATCAAGATCCTCCAGGTTCAACCTGTGTCAAAAGAAGTCAATTTTTCCGTTATACTTCTCTTGATACATATCAGCCCTAAGCATTGTTGCTTCCCCAGCGAAAGATTCTTTCGAACATTACTTACTTCGAAAGTGCTAGCAATATATTGGTTCTGGAATCAACCCTTAGGTGAGTGAACATTAACCTTCTTTCAGGAAGGCTGGATTCCGTATCTGTAAATCACTTCCCACTCGAATCATGCTCTGAGAAAACTCCCAAGACATAAGCTGTGATTAGCATGAATAGCCTTTTAGCGAATGAGTCAAAGAGCTCAGTAACATAACCCAGTGTCCATGATCACTTCAAGATTTAGATCAAGTCTTACTGTGACCATCATAGTGACCTCAGTTAGTGTGTCGTAACGGTCCTTAAACGACACATCTACACCAAGACCTGTACAAGTCGTACACTTACCACAAGTGTAGAATGCTCCCACATAGTGATCAGCCTTCACCTATGTGTTCCACATATATGACTTTAGATATTGCTTTCCAGGCGTATATCAGTCATCGACCTCATTTTAGCTCACCGCCCGAACTCAGGTGCCCAGCACGTGACTCAGTTTAATACGGAGGCTATGGAAGATAGTTGTTATTGATTCTAATTGTTTAGAACTCAACCCACTAATCATATAATGCTAATAGAGTAATCTTATTATCGAATTTAATAATCATTTATTCATTATCTTCAAGTGGGCAATATTTCCAACACAATACGCAATATTGGATGACTATTGCAAATAGCTCCAAGCTACAAACTCAGGAATAACAGCTATTCTGAAAACTACTCCAGTGAATGGAAATAGAATGTTTGAGATAGTTTACATTTCCTTGAAAGCTTGTAAGGATGGGTTCAACAAGGGTTGTAGACCACTGTTAGATTTGCGAACAAAAGAGTTGAGGTTCAAAAATGGCATTTTTCGATTGGTCACCATGTACTTGAACTTATTGATAAGTACAAGGGAGTTGCAAAGTATGTATTTATTTGATTTGTTCTTTTTTGTTCTTTTTTATGTTTTGTAATTCCAGCAGTCAACTATTGTTTGTGATGGGACATTCCAAGTTTTATGTTATTGCTGGGGATGTGTCACTCAGTCACCACAGCCATCCCTGTCATCTCAGCCAGCTCATCCAACTCAGCCATCCCAGTCATCTTAGCCAACTTATCCAACTCAGCGTCTCACATCAACCATGGCGTGGAAGAAAAAGTATCAAACAAACAATCTCTGAAATTAGAATGTGATCTGGAAACATGTATTTAGGTCTGTTTTAGAAGTGTATTGGTTTTTTGGAATTCAGGACCTGTGTAAAATAACTGTTGCAGGCCTGCTTGTTGTCTCTTTTTGGAACCTATGTAGAGTCTGATAAAATTGATACTTGCATGCCTATCTTTTTGGTGAAATATGTGGAATGTGAATGAGAAATGAAAACCTATATTTTTGGTGAAATACTTGCACGCCTATCTTTTAAGTGAAGTACTTCCATTGACAAAAAAAAAAGTGATACAGTATTTCATTGACAAAACAAAGAGATAGAACTCAAAAGTGATACAATATTTCATTGACAAAACATAGAGATACATCTTAGATACATTATGTTCATACACTGATCAAAGACACCATGAAACCAATTACAAACACAACAACAAACAACATGCATCCACAAATGTTTGCTTCTCGCTGACCCTTTCACATTTGCGGTGAACATTATCAGTTCGTCTTCATCGCCAACGACACCTTTGAGTTCTTCATCAACTCTGAATTTCTCAATGTCTACTTCCAAGTAACTAATTTTCTTGATAAGGCCTGGAATCACCTTCTTTGATCTCTTGCACATTTGTAGGTCTATCCACATAAAAAATTTGCAACCCCTTTCTTCCTGTAGAGCACAATAAACAGATGCTAAAGTCCATGACAAATCCACTGAAACCAAAATAAACGATCTTTACCTTTTTCTTATGGAAGCTTATAAACCTCATCCCCGGGTTCAAATCCGTCCCCAACATCCTCTCTACCCATGGCGCGCCACAATCGCAGTTAGGTTGAGATATCACCCACAACTCTATGTTCATCTGTGATGACCTTCATCACCGCTTGCTCCCAAATGATGAAGAAGAGTGTTCATCAGCCATCGACTCAAGCTTCTTGCGCAGTGACACACTCGCAATTCTACTCCAACAACGAAGAAAGATAGAAGAAGAAGACGACCAGAAGAGAGGAACCATGATGAAATTGGGGATTAGGGATTTTAAGCGTAAACCTCTTTTTTTTCCTTTTACAAAATTAAAATAACGTATTTCTTTCAAAATTAAATAACCCAATTTCTATACATTTTACTCCTTTTTTTAATGCAAAATATGCGGATTAAATATGATGATGCCATATGGACATCCGTTACAAGTTAACGGTGGAGGTAGTTACGGAGACACTGAAAAGTAACGTTCAGCATTATTGCCGTCGAAAAGAAAAAAAAAAAAAAAAAAAAAAAAAAAGGTACATATGATTTTGTTCAAAAATTAAGTATTTCCCTTAATTTATTTATTGATTTTCTGAAGGAATATCATGATGAATTTGGATTCAAGTGTTGAACGGAATCACTTCCCTCTAATTCTGCAAAATAAAGGCATATACTTTTGTGAATTAAGAAAACCAAGGATAAAAATAAATTTAACTTGTGTTGCGTTGTCCTTGCTATAACATTATAGCATACATTAAGACACCAAATGTGCTAATTAATTACTTAAGCACGACAATTTTTTACTGTATTTAGGTGCACTTATTTGAGGAAAATAAGTCCTCATTTGAGGTCACTTTTTCAAGTGTTTGGTGACTTCGCGAATCAGATTATAATTCCATACTGAAAAAAGATGGCCTGAAAAATATCCGGTGCAAGGGAAGAAAAAATAGCAATCTAATTTATCTTCAAATTCCAGTTGGACAGTCGTGACAAATAAAGTTGATATCCTATTAAAAAATCATGTGTAGAAGGCAATCACGTCGTATCGAGTATTGACTATGGTGACAAGAGTTGGTACGACTTTTATGAAGTTATGAGCACCATTCTGGGACCACATCACATATTTTATTAAATAAATTAATGTAGCCCTTGAAAACTCAAGGTATATATATCAAAAGCTTGACAGCAAGCAAAACATGAAAAGATGAACATAAATTAAAATATAAACAAAAAATTTAACTTTTCTACCCTGTTGGCAAACTCATGTCAAGATGGAAAAAAACACCGCGCATTGAACAGGAAATCATCCCCCGCGTTATTAGCAAACCATTTATTTCCTTTCCTCGGTCTGAAATCGACCAAAAAAAAACTCTATCGGACAGCAACGTCTTTGATCATCATCGGCAGCGTAGTTACTGCTTAGTCAGGTTCCTGATCACGTACGGAAGGATTCCTCCGTGGTCAAAATACGCCAATTCGACCTGTAAAATGCCGCCACATCAGAATCACACGTTACCACCAACAAACGGACGATTCGGGGTCGTTTTTTGATATCGACGACAAAAGCAAAGGGACGTGGATCGTAATAAGTACAGTATGTACCTCGGTGTCGAAGCGGGCTTTGCAGGTGAAAGCCTTGCCAGTGTCGGTGGTGACAGCGACGTCCTGTCCGGGCCGAATCTCGCTGATATTGCTCGGGAGATCGATGGTGAATCGCTCGTGTCCTGTCAACCCGAGAGTTTCCGCGTCCTCGCCGTCCTTGAAGCACAGAGGAATGATTCCCATTCCAACCAAGTTGCTCCGGTGAATCCTCTCGAAGCTCTTGGCAATCACCGCTTTCACTCCCTGCCAGCAAAAAGAGTTTTACTCAGGGTGTGCATGTATGTTATTGTTTTGACTGTAATCCTTGTATTTGTTTTTTCAATAAAATACAAATTTCACTGGTCCCTTCCAATTTTTATCTATTAAAATAGCATATGATAATTAGCTTATTTTTTTTTTTTACAGAATGAACCAGTTCATTAACTGAAATCAACCAAATCGGTTGTAAGCAAGATCAATACAAGAAGGGCATTCAAATAACCAAAAGGAATCAGTTTGGTCCTTAAAATATTATTTTGCTAGTGTATGGGCTACATTTATTCCCTTAGACAGGAATAAAGTAACAAGGACCATCACTAGTCACGAGGAATAAAATACTTACTATTGATAGCTCTTAAATTTCTCTATCAATATAATTTTTAGTATAAATTTGATTGCTCTTAAATCGAATTTATAACCCCTCCTATTTTTTTTCATTTTTACTATTATCTAAAATTTAGTTTTGACATTTGGCTCGCTCTAGATTCTGATTTTGGCTCCCAACGTGGTATAGAGAGAGAGAGAGAGAGAGATGCTTACCAAAAGCATGGGACCCTTTGCGGCCCAATCCCTGGAGCTTCCACTGCCGTACTCGGCTCCAGCCAAAACAATCGTGTCATGCCCAGCAGCCTTGTACCTCTACAGAAGAAAAAAGGAAAAAAAAAATATAATTTAGTCTCTGTTAACTTGGCCAGAGAGAGAGAGAGCCATGATCGACGGTATTGGCTCACCATAGCAGCGTCGAAGACGTAAAGTTGCTCTCCCGTTGGGATGTGAACCGTCTTGGGGCCGACCTCTCCTTTCAATAGCTTGTTGACAATGCGAATGTTGGCAAACGTTCCTCTCGCCATGATCTCGTCGTTTCCACGGCGACTTCCGTAGGAGTTGAAGTCCTTGCGGTCCACACCGCGCTCGAGGAGGTACTTTGCGGCGGGGCTGTCCTTCTGGATGTTTCCGGCCGGAGAAATGTGGTCCGTCGTGATACTGTCTCCGAAGTTGAGCAGACAGTAAGCGTCTTTCACTCCATGAGCGCCCGGAGGGTCCATCGTCATGTCCTTGAAGTACGGAGGCTCGTGAATGTACGTCGAAGTTGGGTCCCACGAGTAAAGAGTGGAAGTAGGGACCGAGAGCTGATTCCACATTGCGTTGCCCTTTGTGATGGCTTCGTATGTGCTCTTGAACATCTCAGGCAGGACGCTGGTTTGAACAGCCTGAAAGCACAAAACCCCAAGTTTAGTTATATGTCAAAACTTGGTTGGTTTTATGTAAATACTCGGTTCATCAGAATGTAATTTTTGTTTACCTCTGCAACTTCTTGAGAAGATGGCCAGATATCCCTGAAATATACATCCTGTCCATCCTTCCCTTTTCCAATTGGTTCCTTCTCAAAGTCAATATCAACCTGTTTTCAAAGAATATGAATATAATAATGATTAATGGAAACTTTCCCATTAAGGAGAGAAGTATGAGCATTAGTTACAACACGGAATTTCATCTTCCAACCAATCCGTATTTCACAGCCTTGAAAAGAATATAAAAGCTTGGTGTAGATATCAACAATGTAATGAATTAAAAGTGGCATCGAGTTAAGAAGGGATGATAATTAATAGAATAAAAATAAATATAAAAACTTGTTTTCAAAGGAACGTGGCATCGAGTGTTGAAACATTTTCTATCAGTAATCCAGCCCTAGTTATAGCTTACATGTTCTACTGTTTTTCTCTAAACTCTTTAAGGCCTTAGTGGGCCATTTAAAACGTAGCATACAGTGACCTAATGAATGGCGTGGCTTTTTCTGATCCCGAGTTAAAATTGCTTACCGTTCCAGCAAGGGCATATGCAACCACCAAAGGAGGTGAAGCAAGATAGTTTGCCCTTGTCAAGGGATGAACACGACCCTCAAAGTTCCTATTCCCAGAAAGCACAGCAGCTGCTACGATATCTACATATAGCAGAAGCAACCAAAAAAAAAGCTCAATTAGAAACTCGGACTCAATTATAGTACAGTACGCTAAATTGCAATACAAATAGACATGAAAAAAAAAGGATAAAGTAATAAGAACTAGTACCATTTTCGGTAATAGCAGAACCAACGGACTCATCCAAGTCCCCAGAATTTCCGATACATGTTGTGCACCCATACCCAACAATGTTGAATCCTTGTTCATTCATGTACTTCTGGAGTCCACTGCATCGTGCAAATTAAATTCAGCAAGGCATTTTATTCGTTGTGTAAAAGTGAAAAGGTAGTGTTATGCCCACAGAAAAATTACCTGTGTAGTAAATATTTTGTAACCACACCAGAGCCTGGTGCAAGACTTGTCTTTACCCATGGCTTGACCTGTTATTAATTCAGAAATGTCCATTTGATCAATAAATTGCAAAACAACAGAGGAAATGTAGTACCGCGCACCAGAAAGAAAGCAACTTGAAGTCAAATGGCTGAAAAAATAAATCCAATACATAAATGTAGTCCTACCTTTAGACCAAGCTCACAAGCCTTTTTGGCAACAAGCGCAGCGCCGAGCATGACACTTGGGTTTGATGTGTTGGTGCAACTTGTAATAGCAGCAATGACAACACTCCCGTGTTTAAGTTCTGCTGGTTGTCCATGGAACGAAAACTTGGCTACTTTATCTTGCACTTCTTTCGGCACAGCAAAACCCTGCATCAAGCCAGAAATAAGGGAATGAAATGAAGGACATGATATGAAGCATTCTATACACCTTTGATTAGAAATTTGAAATTCCTTTCTTCAGCACATGTTAAAATTGAAAAACTGATTCGGCCTGAGATTGAAATCACGATATACAGCATACCAATAAATAACTTCAATGACACTGAAAGTAACAAGTACAGCAGAATGTACGCAACTCACCTTGAACCCAACCTTGCTGTCTAGACAAGAATGCCAATCATCTTTCATTTCTTTGAGTGCGACCCGGTCATGAGGCCTATTATAAGCAATTGTCGAGTATAAATATTAATAAAATCAATACTACAAAATATCATCCATACTGACGCACAGCTTGAAAGCAGTCGTGTCAATTTCAATCGAGAAAATATAAATATAGCAGAAGGGAAAAAGGGAAACCTCTTTGGTCCAGAAATACAGGGCTCAACTTCCGAAAGATCCAGTTGCAAGTAGGACGAGTACATCCTGTCTTGTTGGGGCTGAGTAAAAAAAAAAGGTTTTACTTAATTTAAATTATTAAATAGCAGAAACGAAGAAACAAGCTGTAAAAATAGAATTACCTCATTGTAGTCAACAAACATATTGTTTGCCCTTAAATAAGCTTCAATCATCGCCACCTGAAAAGCATGCATTAGTTTCCTTTGATTACGGTGGGAAAAGTTGCAATCAACGATACTAAAAAATTAATGTAAGAGGACTCACAGTCTCGTCACTTCGTCCAGTCAGTTTGAGATACTGCAAGGTAACATGATCCACTGGGAAGAATCCCATTGTTGCACCATATTCAGGAGACATGTTGGCAATGGTGGCTCTATCCGCCAACGATAGCTCACTCATACCACCCCCTACAAGAAAATAAACCACAAAAACATTGTATGACTCTACTATAAGAGGAAAACAAATATAATTTTTACCAAGATTTAATCAATGCATTAGAATTACCGTAAAATTCAACAAATTTTCCAACCACTCCATGCTTCCTCAACATTTGTGTCACGGTTAAAACCAAGTCTGTAGCAGTAACTCCATCGCGCATTTTACCGGAGAGCTTGAAACCAACAACACCGGGCAACACCATGCTCATGGGCTGTCAATTAAAGCATGTGGAAGGAAGTCAAGAATCCAGGATAAAAATCTCATGTGAATGTTAAAAAGAGGATGGATCCCAGAACTGGATTTACCGAAAGAAAAAAAAAAACAAAGGAAATTGCTTCCCTGCAATTTAACTGTTGGATACCATAAATTGTACACATTTATTTGAACATTTTATTACCTGGCCAAGCATAGCTGCCTCTGCTTCAATGCCTCCAACTCCCCAGCCAGCAACTCCCAACCCATCAATCATAGTTGTATGGGAATCAGTTCCAACAACACTGTCTGGGTAGAGCAACCCATCAGTGTTGAAGACGACACGTCCAAGGTATTCAAGGTTAACCTGAATCACAAAATCAACATCATGTCATATTAATACAGTTATATATGACTTCCAGAAGACTGATAGAAATCCACTTGCCGACAACATAAAATAGCTTTTGATGGAAAACAGGAAATGAGGTAGAAACATTAAAGCCGAGAAACAAATATATATACAAGGAATTTGACCAAAAATTGAGTCGGTTCATTAGACTCTTATTATGGGTTTGCTTCTAAACTAGTTTACCTGATGCACAATACCAGAGCCAGGCGGTACAACAAGCATGTTGTGGAAAGCCGTTGAACCCCACTTTAGGAATGCAAATCTCTCCTTGTTTCTCTGGAATTCAAGCTCCATGTTGGCCTGCACTGCGTTTTCTGATCTTGCGACGTCAACTTGAACGGAATGGTCAATGACGAGATCCACTGGAACCTGGACATAAAGAGGTCATATGGTATTAGCTAGCTTGTCTTTCATATTGGCCAAAATTTAAGCTCAATGACTGTAAGAATGTTGCCAAATACATTCCAAAAATTATTATAACGACTGAACATTGCAATATAAAAAATAAAGAGCTATTAGAATTACATAGAATACATAAAAATTACACTAAAAAAATTAGCAAAAAAAAAAAAAAAAAAACCTCTTTACCAAATTAATTGAACAAGAAACTGAATCCGACATACTGGATGTGACATCGAAATACACAACGTAACATGGAGTGTAAATGAAAATATTAAAAAAGCACAGCAAAAAACCATACCAATGGATTGATTTTGTTGGAGTCACTCCCAAGTTTGTTCATGGCATCACGCATGCAAGCAAGGTCAACCACAGCTGGCACTCCAGTAAAATCCTAGTAAAACACACATAAAGCAATGAGAATAATCATCGATCAAATAATATGAAAATAAAAATAAAAATAAACAAATATGGTACCTGCAAGAGGACCCGAGCGGGCTTAAAAGGGATTTCAACTTGCTTTGGGGCACTTTTCTCCCAGTCAATGATCTTCTCAACATCTTCCTTCTTGACTTGGAAGTTGTCACAGTTTCTAATAGCAGATTCCAAAAGGATTCTAATAGAGTAGGGCAACTTATCTGAGAAATACATAAACCAATTCAAATTTAAACCAAAAAAAAAAAAAAAGACTCATAAATTGAGCCAATCAAAACGGAAAAACATTAGAGAGTTACCAATCCTCGGATCATTCAAAGAGGGAAGACTGTAGAACTTTCCATATTCACCACCACCAGGCTTTGGAAGACTGGTCAAATTGCTCTTAAAAGGATTTTCCGATGCTGATACACAAAAATCAACATTAGTAAAAAAACAAAAAAAACAAAAAAAAAAAAAAACCCTACCCACTTAGAGAAATCGATTAAAAACGATTAAATCAGAAATCTATAAGGTTTACCAAAAAAAATGAACAAAATTTTGAATGATTGCGACTAATTAACTACCATAAACATTGTATTCAGCTAAAATACGAAGCAAATTTCACTGTCAACAAAAATATCAAAAACCCTAAATAAATTCACGTAAAAAAAATTAAATTAAAAACAGCAACACTTAATTAGTGAACAAAATATTACCCATGGAAGCGATCTTCCTCTGAAACTGTTCGATCACCGGAGCGACAGTTCTGATCTGAGAGCGGACGCTGAACGGAGAGTTCCAGTGGACGCCGTAGCTCCAGCGCGCGGCGGAGGAAGAGAATCCCCGAGATCGGAACCCGGAGACGGCGATTGAAGTAGACCGAGTCGGCGCCGGAGACGGAGATTTAGGAAGATCGCCGGATATGGCTCTGGAAAGGAAGAACCTGGAAGACGCAGAAGAAGAATACCTCGAAGCTCTGAAAAGCGACGAGGCTGAGGAAGCAGAATAGGAGGCTAAATAGCTCATGATGGTGACGATGAAGATGACGATGGCAAATCAATCACGCATTCATATGAAGACGATAAGGTATTGAGCGCGAAACGGACGGGATGGAGGGAGAGAGAGAGAGAGAGAGAGAGAGAGAGAGAGAGAGAGAGGCGTGTGGTAAGTCTGTGCTGTGATTACCTAGGGCTGTGTGCTTTTTAAAAGAGGAAGAAGACGACGACGACTTGCCAATAGGGCTTTTGAGTTTGACTCTTTCTAATGTAAATTATCAAATAATTATATAATTGTTGGTATATTTTAATTTTTTAAAGAGATTTGTTAGCATATAGCCGGTTTATAAATGGGAGTTTAAAATACTAGTCAGACTATTATTTTATTTAGAGGAATAGTTCACGTTAGTTAGAATTCCCCAAAATATCCCTACCTCCAACTTCACAGTGACAAAGAACGCACCATTACTTGACGGTCTCCAAATGCAATCCTTCTTCGACGGCTTTCTCCGCCTCAGAAACTACGAGTAAGAATCGGCATCGGATTTCCTATCTCGAGCTCCTTGGCCTCCCTGATCACGCTCTCGACGCCGTGTCGGCCACGGAAGCTCTCCGCGATGGACTCCCACTGCTCGGGCTTCCCCGCCGGATTCTTCACCAAACAAAGCTTCGAACATGGCGTCTCTTTCTTCTTCGGCTTTGTTACAAGGTCGGCTTCAACATCGCTCTCCGTTTCATCGACTCTCTGTGAAATGAATTGATTTACTCGATGATTTTCTCTGCTCTTTCCATTCTCTCTCACATTTTCCCAGCCCACAAAAAAAAATCAAAACCACTGAAATTGAAACTTGCTCCGAGTCTGAACAAAGATTTGGAATTCGTTGCTTCAAATCTCAATCAATTTCATTTGCCTCCTTTGTTCCTAGTTGGTAAGAGTCTTGTGGACAACTCTGTATTTTGTTCGTTTTCGGACAAAAAGAAGAATTAGGTCGATTTCTCGTTGGTTTCTTGGTGGATTGTGCTCAGATTGCGAGTGTACTCTGAGAGTCCTGTTGATTTCCCTTTTTTTTACATTTTATTTTATCAGTAACGAATATGTATAGCTCCAAAAAAAAATATTGAATGTGTGTAAGTGTTTAAATTCGATTTAGGGTTTTGAGGGATTTTGGGGGTGTTAGGTTGATCATCTGATACTCGATCAGGTGGTCAATGCGCGTTTCCAAAATGGGTGGTTTGTAGGGGGGAATTGTTTTTCTTTCCTTTTTGTAAAGGGATTTAGAGCTGCGAAAATCTGTGGTAAAAAAAAAAAGAAAAAGAAAAAGCAAGACATATTTCCGTGTTGATTCTCTGCAAAAATGTCGTCTGCTGGTATTGCTCTGGTTCCGATTTACAACGAGCCTCTGGGTTTCTCGAACACATCGGTCCTGTGCTTGGGCGAGTCGATTCTGGTTTACCTCTCAGTGGGGAATTCAATGATCCCGATGAGCGTTTTGGAGTCGGACTCGATCGAGTCTGTGAAGCTGAGGATCCAGAGCCACAAAGGGTTCGTGGTGAGGAACCAGAAGCTGGTCTCCGGCGGCCGAGAGCTCTCCCGGAGCAACTCTCTGCTTCGCGACTACGGAGTCGCCGACGGAAATGTCCTCCACTTGGTCCTCCGCCTCTCGGATCTCCAGCTGATCAAGGTCCGCACAGTCTGCGGCAAGGAATTCACCTTCAACGTCGAGCGCGGCAAGGACGTCAAGTACGTGAAGCAGTGGGACGTCAAGTACGCGGCAGCGATCTAATTTTTGAAAGCAAGAAAATAATTTATAAGGAATGATTTACTCGATGGTTAATATGATTTACTGTCATCGATTGTTCACGGATATAATTAATAAATCGTATTTACTGTTAGATTAACTAGTCCTCATCTTTGATATTTTTCTTGTTAGATTAACTAAAAAATGTTATGGTTAATCGTATTTACTATTGTTCTTGTTACGGTTAATCGTATTTACTATTGTTCTTGTTACGGTTAATCGTATTTACTATTGTTCTTGTTACGGTAAATAAGATTTATTATTGTTCTTGTTACGTTAAATAAGATTTACTTTTTTCTTGTTACGGAAAATAAGATTTACTTTTG